>NC_136934.1:47338252-47406320 GCF_949987615.1 Pollachius pollachius | reverse complement strand
CTCGCTCGCTCTCTCTCTCGCTCTCTCTGCCTTGATTGGCCTCTTAAGCCGCACATTGGACCACACAGATGCACACACACACACACACACACACACACACACACACACACACACACACACACACACACACACACACACACACACACACACACACACACACACACACACACACACACACACACACGTGCCTTTATCAATGTCCATTAGGGCCAGTGATAAAAGGTTAGGCCCTCACTGATAATAGCCAAGGTAGAGTAGGTAATCTGATGCCTCTGTCTGCGCTGACATCACTCAACGTGTGTGTGTGTGTGTGTGTGTGTGTGTGTGTGTGTGTGTGTGTGTGTGTGTGTGTGTGTGTGTGTGTGTGTGGTCCCATGCCTCACTGACAGGAACCACCGTGTACACAAAGCCACAAAGCCAATGTGTTCAAAGTATTCTCTGGCTTTTAATTAAAGGAGGCCGGCATCAGGACTTGTTATTCCACTGTGTTCTGGTGGTAAACACATGGCATGAGAAACACGTTTCCTTTGATTTGTTTCCTTTGAGGAAACTCATAGAGTTGTGGATCATATCAGATATCAGATGTGATCCTGTGTTGTCAAGAGTCAATCGGCACAAAGCTTTTCAAGATGCACCAAAATGCTTTTCTTGGTTGGAGAGAAAATGTGGCATTGATTTGACATATTTTTTACTATTCTTTGAGTATTCCTCCAGGAACTGTCCCTGCTCAGCGCGTCTAAGTAGAACACCCTCTGATATTATTTTGTTCTTTCCCTTCACTCGCTCCATCTGGTCTCACAAAATCAGACATAAGATCCATAAGCTGAAGTCTTTAGATACCTAATCTAAAGTCTGATATGAGAGGGAGAGGGAGAGGGAGAGAGAGAGGGAGAGAGAGAGAGAGAGAGAGAGAGACTGCCTGCCCTGGCTAAACTCTCGCAAGGAAGCGAAACACATGAGCACTGTGCAGTGTGAAAAGTTCATCGGCTGGGGCTTGGCTTCAGCCCTAGGACTTCACGCACACACACACACACACACACACACACACACACACACACACACACACACACACACACACACACACACACACACACAAAAGCAGACATGCACACATGCACATACAAATGCCCACAAGCGTACACACTCAAACTAACTAAATACACACACGCACACTCTAAACACACGCGCACACACACAGGACACACAATTGGTTACCGGCTTAAGGCAGTTGGGTCCTGGAGAAGGGCCCTTCTGTGACTCAGCGTTTAGACGTCTGCCGCCTCCTCCTCCTCCTCCTCCTCCCCCTCCCCCCTCTCTCCTCCTCCTCCTCCCTCTCCCCCTCCCCCTCCTCCTTCTCCCCCTCCCCCTTTTCCTCCCCCTTCTCCTCCTCCTCCTTCTCCTCCCTCTTCTCCTCCTCCCGCTCCTCCTTTTCCTCCTCCCCATCCCGCTTATTCTCCTTCTCCTCCTCCTCCTCCCTCTCCCCCTCCTCCTCCTCCCCCTCCCTCTTCTCCTCCTCCTCCCTCTCCCCCTTCTCCTCCTCCCCCTCCCCCTCCTCCTCCTCCTCCTGCTCCTCCTCATTCTCCTCCTCCTCCCTCTCCCCCTCCTCCTCCTCCTCCCCCTCCTCCTTCTCCCCCTCCCCCTTTTCCTCCCCCTTCTCCTCCCTCTTCTCCTCCTCCTCCTCCTCCTCCTCCTTCTCCCCCTCCCCCTTTTCCTCCCCCTTCTCCTCCTCCTCCTTCTCCTCCCTCTTCTCCTCCTCCCGCTCCTCCTTTTCCTCCTCCCCATCCCGCTTATTATCCTTCTCCTTCTCCTCCTCCCTCTCCCCCTCCTCCTCCTCCCCCTCCGTCTTCTCCTCCTCCTCCCCCTCCCTCTTCTCCTCCTCCTCCCTCTCCCCCTTCTCCTCCTCCCTCTCCCCCTTCTCCTCCTCCCTCTCTCCCTCCTCCTCCTCCTCCTCATTCTCCTCCTCCCCCTCCCTCTTCTCCTCCTCCTCCCTCTCCCCCTTCTCCTCCCCCTCCCTCTTCTCCTCCTCCCTCTCCCCTTCTCCTCCTCCCTCTTTCCCTCCTCCTCCTCCTGCTCCTCCTCCTCCTCCTCCCTCTCCCCCATCTCCTCCCTCTCTCCCTCCTCCTCCTCCTGCTCCTCCTCCCCCTCCCCCCCCTCCTCCTCCTCCTGCTCCTCCTCATTCTCCTCCTCCCCCTCCCTCTTCTCCTCCTCCTCCCCCTCCCTCTTCTCCTCCTCCTCCCCCTCCCTCTTCTCCTCCTTCCTCTCTTCCTCCTCCTGCTCCTCCTCCTCCTCCTCCTCCTCCTCCTCCTAATAGTTCCAGCCATCCTCATGGTGCCCAGACTGTGGCCTCCATGTTGCTCTTGGCCTTCCCTTAACCCGGCCGCATGCGTTCCAGCACGTTTGCAGTCCGCTTGTGGGCGACCCTGTCGGGTCTCTCAAGTGGATGGGTTTATTTATTTATTTTTGGGTGGGGGGAATCATAATTTCCCATGATCCTCCTGTCCCGACACATGGGAGAAATATGCTCTCTTGGTCTGTTGCGCCGCTGGTTGCAGGCGCACACCAGGTGGTCGTCCTTGAATCCCTTTTTCTAGGTACTCGGTGGATGAGCGCCACTGCGATCGTAAAAAAACGACTACCCGGAATTACGGCCGGCGTGGACGTCTTGCACGTTGCAGAGCGAAGGGGATATCAAAGCCGAATCTGAATCGCACTCCCCTTCAACCAAGTCCCGCCCTCTTGATATTTAGTCCACAGGGAACTTAGCCATCAGGAAAAACCCAAAGCCCTCCCCACTGAGCGGACTCTGCTCCGCGTCCAATTAATTCTAATGACCTGGACTTTATGTTCCCTCTCGTTTTGCTTTTTTTTTTCTCCTTTCTTTCTTTCTGTTGGTCCCCCTCCTTTCTTCTCCGTCTCTCCTTTTCGCTTTTGGTTTCATGCCGTGTCCAGACATTGTCTGAACGCATCAATTGATCGGCTTTATAAAGCACGGCTCTCCTCCTCTTAGACCGTGCCACTGGGCGCGGGGTGACCGCAAGGTTGAGCTTGTGTCATTTGGAGTCCACCCCCCCACACACACCCTTGTTCTCGCCAAGTGGATTCTCCCTCAACCGTAGCGGGCCAAGCCTTTGGGACAGGGTCCAGACTTTCAGGAATACCTCACACTCGGTGCCGAAGTGCTCTCTTGAAATGCCACTTTGGAGCGACGGTTTTCCAGTAAAGGTTGGGGATCGTCGTTATAGTAACGTAAACATACCGTTTATCGGCATCGACCGATGAGTCTTAACGAGCCCAATCAAAGAGGTGTTACCTTTGGACCATAAGTTGCTTCAAACCTCCAATTTTTATTTTGAATTTAGGTCATTAACATTTACATTCAGGGCATTTAGCAGACGCTTTTGTCGATAGCTACCAACAATAAGTACATTTGTCCGAAGAAGAGAAACAATATATCGCTGTCGGTACAATGAGGATGCTTATAGTGCCTGACCCTAACGAGTCTTGGGTCAACCCATTCCCCGTATACAACGAAGATGGCTAGGATAAGATGCTACACGATGCTAAGTACTATCTTTAAGTGCAAGGACGTACAACATACAATAAGTGCGTACGTCGAGTGCCGGGACGTACAACATAAGTGCACAGAGGGGTGTTGGGGGGTAAGGGGGGGAAGCTCTGCCGAGTCTAGGTGAACTCTCAACAAGTGGGGTCATCCATTGATTCAACCTCGTAAAAAGTCGCAGCCACATTCACGAGCACCCTCTTTTTCAGGGTTCAACAGCAGGGACACAAACCAACCGGTCAGACCCGTGCGTGGTCATGTTTGTCCCGTAACGTGTGTGTCTTCCTCTCCCCCCCCCCCCCCCCCACCAGGGTTTATCCACGGCGTCGGTGGCCTCCGAAGCGCGGCCCAGCACTCTGGGCCAGTCCCAGTCGGCCATGAACCTCTCCAGGACGTCTCCCAAGAGCGATGCCAAGAAACGGAGGGCTCCGGCCCCCCCGCCCACCCCCGCCGTCTCCTCCCTGGGACAGCGCAGCCTGGACGGCTATCAGGTAGAAGGCACAAAACGTACATTTGCCCTGGTGTAGATGACGATGCATGCACAAGAAATGAGGACCGATTAAGGTTGTGCACACGCAGATGTTGCCGTGTGCACATCTGCGTGCGCACGGCAACACGCACGCACGCACACACACACACACACACACACACACACACACACACACACACACACACACACACACACACACACACACACACACACACACACACACACACACAATAAGCCTCTCATTGGTCACTGGGAAGTAGCCATCATAATAAGAGACTCTGGTCTGAGGCATGTGAAGCGTTTAACGGCCTATCAGGGTTAACTGGAGCCATTCGACCGCTGCATCGCATCTGTTTTCCCTCCCTTGTACTGAGCTGACATTCAACACCACTGGGTCAGGCTGACCTGTATCGTCTACACCAGCAGCACTCCAGACGCACTCTCTTTATGGCTCCACAGTGGCATGCTGGGAGATGCTGTTTTGCAACAAAAAAAACAGAAGGCCCTCCTTATTTTCCTCTGAAGTGTGTGCGTGTGTGTGCGTACGCGTGTGTGTGTGCGTGCGTGCGTGCGTGCGTGCGTGCGTTGGCCTGGAGGAGGGAGTATAGTGGATGCAGGTGTTATTGGCGGGGAGAAATCGCTCCCAGCCGGCACGCTGGATTGTTGATTACATAGCTGGTGTCACACCTCCGGTGTCAAAGTGTGTGTCCCCAGCCCTCCGGGAACCTCATGTCGTTTTGTCACAGTGACATTCTGAGAATACTATCAGCCCTTTGTTTGGTTTGGCAAAAATGTGGCACCGTATCTGACTGGCGACGTTTATAATTTATTTATTTCAGTTGGCGGTGTTTAATCCCAGCCTCCCTGTTGTCCCGTGAGCCTGCTTCTCCTGATCCCATTTCTGTTCTGATGATCAGGACTGTTATTATGATCGTATGGCAGTCAGGTTCTGGCCGTCGGCACAGGCCGTAGTTAAAGTAGCCGCGCTCCAGTGTGCGGGATACTCAAAGCTGGGTCAGTGCAATGGGTAATCTGAGGACAATGTGGCTCCCTAATAATAGTCTTCCTAGTCTCTCTCTCTCTCTCTCTCTCTCTCTCTCTCTCTCTCTCTCTCTCTATATCACTCTCTCTCATCTCTCTGCTGCTGCCCCAAAGCTCACTTTGAAGCATGCCTGACTGCACGCACGGCAACATGAAAATCAAAAGGGGGTTACCTTCGGCATAGCCTCTAAAAGCGCACTTTAGATTAATTATTTAAAGTCTGAGGGCAGACCAGCTCAAATCAGAGTGATTGAGGGCAGACCAACTAAAATCTTGTTGAATGGGGTAGTTCACTTGAATTCGCTTCATATTCGTGTCGACCAATCACGTCGCGGGATGCGGTGATCTATAAGTACGTAATTGGCTAATGGGGAACGCAAACTCAGCCAGCACTACTCAACTTGAACCGCTAAAACAATCTGTTCAGATACCCAGCGTTTTGCAGAAGAAGTGTCTGTAAAGCTTTCAAATCGACACCGTGCATACCGGCCACTGTAGAAATACAATCATAGAAATCCCATTGGAAAGCTTCCTCCACGCTGCAGAACCAAACCCGTCATCCCCGTGTCCCAGGGGCATGTGGTTGGTGGAGCCACCTGTGGGGTGACTGCCGCGTCAGAGCCTGACGTCAGACTCTCTCCAGCGGCTCCTCTCGGTCCAGGAGGTTTACACGCGTGACACAGGGCGATTAGCGACGCCAGAACTGGCGAGCAGATTGCACAGGGTCACAGGCTGGCCAAAGGTTCATTTTATGCTGGCTCGTGTCCTAAGCCTGCAGCCGGGGAAGAGGCTCCAGCAGCTTTCATGCAGTGCCTTTCAGCACACCAACGTGTGTGTGTGTGTGTGTGTGTGTGTGTGTGTGTGTGTGTGTGTGTGTGTGTGTGTGTGTGTGTGTGTGTGTGTGTGTGTGTGTGTGGACTGAAGGCCTGGCTAAAAATGCCTATGTACACATCTATGTACATAGACACATACACACACACTAAATGTCCACACACAACGTACATGCACACACACACGCACACACACAATGTACAAACAGACACACAATGTAGACACACACACAAAGATACACATTGTATACAGACACACGTGCAGGCACCCACAATGTAAACACACACACGCACGCACGCACGCACGCACGCACGCACACACAACTCGCACAAACACACACACACACGCGCCCTACCCGTACCCGCACCCACAGGGAAGAAAGAGCCGGCACACAAAAGCCACGCCGGCCCCGCATGGGTCCGACATCAGAGCGGCCCCTGCTACCCGCACGACCTACCGCCTCTGGAGTGTGAAGGGAAGATTAGAAGCACGCCGCCCGGGTCGTCTGAGGACAGCCCCTCACGGTGACTGCACTCATTACCGAGCTACGCCCCCCCCACCGCGGCCCCCCCCGCCACCGTAGGGCTGACTGTAGTTGGGAGCCCTCCTGACTGAGCGACGGCCGTCGCTAATGGGCGCTGACAACATTATGGGGGAAAAATTACACTGATAAGATTGGCGTAATGAAGCATTTGCGTTTAGATGTCGTGTGTGTGTGTGTGTGTGTGTGTGTGTGTGTGTGTGTGTGTGTGTGTGTCTGTCTATGTACATGATATGTGTGTGTGTCGGGCTGTCTGTGTGTCTGTCTATGTACATTATATGTGTGTGTGTGTCTATGAGCATTCGCTGTGTCTGTCTCTGTACATTCTGTCTGTGTGTGTGTGTGTGTCTGTCTATGTACATTATATGTGTGTGTGTCTATGAGCATTCGCTGTGTCTGTCTATGTACATTCTGTGTGTGTGTGTGTGCGTGCGTGTGTGTGTCTGTCTATGTACATGATATGTGTGTGTGTCGGGCTGTCTGTGTGTCTGTCTATGTACATTATATGTGTGTGTGTGTCTATGAGCATTCGCTGTGTCTGTCTCTGTACATTCTGTCTGTGTGTGTGTGTGTGTGTCTGTCTATGTACATTATATGTGTGTGTGTCTATGAGCATTCGCTGTGTCTGTCTATGTACATTCTGTGTGTGTGTGTGTGTGTGCGTGCGTGTGTGTGTCTGTCTATGTACATGATATGTGTGTGTGTCGGGGTGTCTGTGTGTCTATGTACATTATATGTGTGTGTGTCTATGAGCATTCGCTGTGTCTGTCTATGTACATTCTGTGTGTGTGTGTGTGTGTTTGTGCGTGCGTGTGTTTGTGTGTGTGCGCGCGCTCGCTTGTGAATGCTCTCTCGCAGTAGAAGGGCGTTAACCCGCGGTTTCGCTCGTCGAGTGCAGAGCGAGAGGCAGACATGGTACGGCGTGTACTACGGCTGACGTCATGCGGTGAACCGCGGTGGTGACTCCGCGCTGCGCTCCTCAAGACTTCCACGGCCGACTGAAGCCCGGAGCCCGACTCGGAGAGGCGGCACTCTGACCTGATGTGGGCGGAGGGATCAGGCTTTTCACTGTGATCACCGCCGACTGAAGTCACACGCTGTTGGAAACATCAAATTGGGGTTTCTGTAGCGACCCCACCGCGACCCCGGCCACTTTCCAACCGTGGTGAGGAACGCGTCTTGTGGAGGAGCATAGGCTTATTGATGATCTACTTCATTTGCTTTTCTTATGATCTGACAGATGACTGATTCCTACTGGAAGAATAATTTATACTCTGCAAGGAGGAATGTTAAATGGAAGCTCCCCTTGAGTGGAAGTTCTGGATTATGGATTTTTTGGGGATCTCGTTTTAATTCAATTTGCTCTCAAAAATAAAGAAATCTAATCTTGGGTCTGTTCTCGTTAGGAATGCCCCGGAGTTAATTATGTTTGGGAACATCAAGTTCGGAGAAACAAAACACTTTTCCTCCCTTGCTTTCCTTCTGAAAGGATCGTAATCTGTTATTGTGGTTTTGGAGGGGAACCAGGTTTCCACGGCTCTGCGACTCTCAGATTGATGTGCAGAGAGACTCTGATCTTTCTGCTCCACTGCACTGTAATAGAACATGTACACAAGTGTGTGTGTGTGCGGGCGTCTGTGTGTGTATGTTTGTGTATCGGTGATGAAATGCAATGCTGTATGGCGAGGGCACGACAGACACACAAGGCAGGAGACGTGCAGAATGAGAAGGGGCAGCTGGTCTTCTGAGAGAGTGAGAGCGAGAGAGCGCGAGGGAGTGAAAAAGTCTTGCAGAAATGAAGGTAACATTAACTATGTATAATCTAAAGGGTCGTATTCCCCAGACTCAGATGGGCGTGATAATGCGTTTGGCATGCTCTCGGCACCTATTCACCGTAAGAGGACTCGGTTCACCCAGGGACAAGAAGGAGGGCTGTGCGAGGTTGGTGTTGGGGGTGGGGGCGGTGGCGTATCTCTACTCCCTCCCGCTAAACCTGTGATCCTTTAATGAAGGCTTGCACAGTAGGCTTAGGAGCAGAACGACTGCCATTCGGAACACAAACAAAGGAGAGAGAGCGGTTAGGAGAGAGAGGTTAGGGGAGAGAGAGAGAGAGAGAGTGAGAAAGAGAGAGGTTAGGAGAGAGAGAGAGAGAGAGGTTAGGAGAGAGAGAGAGAGTGAGAGAGAGAGAGGTTAGGAGAGAGAGAGAGAGAGGTTAGGAGAGAGAGAGGGAGAGGTTAGGAGAGAGAGAGAGAGAGAGGTTAGGAGAGAGAGAGAGAGAGGTTAGGAGAGAGAGAGAGAGAGGTTAGGAGAGAGAGAGAGAGAGATGGAGAGCGAGAGAGAGAGAGAGAGAGAGAGGTTGGGAGTTTAGAACCGGATTCAGTGTTCGAAACTGGTTTGAAGCTATGGAGACCGCCGGAGATGCACTCGGATTTGAAATGAGTGGGGAATCATGCCCGTCATGTCATGGCCGGGGCACTACAGGAATCGGGATGATTTCTGTAAATGATTTAAACTTGCTGTACGATGTGACAACGTCAACGTTAATGTGCACATGATAAACATGACTGTAGCTCAATCGGGAAACACAAGTTCCCCTTATTTCCCCCAGACGGCCACATTAGCATCCACTAAGAGGTTCCAGAGGTAGGATTCACGTCGTCTTTTCTTCCCCACCTCCACCGCTCTTCCTCCTTCTCTGGGTCCATCTTTTATTGATAAAAAGGTTTCTATAAAGGAACGATGTGTTTTTGAACTTGCGTATCCTTGCCAAACACGAGCTGGGGGGGAGTGAGGTGCTGCAGGAGGAGGAGGAGGAGGAGGAGGAGGAGGAACAAAGGCATGGAGAGTGAACCCCTCTCCTCCCCTCCCCGTGAAAGAGAGAGTGAAATAAAAGTCAGAATAAAAAATGAGAAAGCGAATAAACCCCAGAGAGGTTGATGTATAAAATATATTAAGCTCGGAAGGAGAACCGGGGATGGGGCGTCGGTTATCTGACAACAAGTGAAGCATGAGGGGGAGCTGAATATTTCATGACTCGCTCGAGTTGGATTGCCACAAACGAGCAGCAGCAGAGACATCCTCATCAGTTTATACAACTTTTAGATCGAAAAAGTTGAAGGGAATAAAAACAACCAAAACCGGCAGTGCCAGCGGCGACAGAAGTGGCGAGAAGTGGGAAGAAGTGAAGAAGTGGCGAGCTACGGCGAGCGGCTCCACACTGATGAATGTTTGCGTTCGCCTGCTGCTGCAGTGCTTACATCTCCCCTCCATTTGCATTGAAGCCCGTAATAATAATTGTTTTTCGCTCAATAGTTTCCTGTTTCCGCCCAATAGTTGCTTTTGTTGTCGCAGCTTGCGTCCCAGAACCATGGCTTTTGCGCGCGCGCGCGCGCGCGTGTGTGCATGCGTGCGTGTTTGTGTGTTTGTGCGCTCTTGATATAAACCCCGAGCTACATCGCCCATGGCGGTAACGTGCACTGCGCACTCTGCCCGTGGGCCGGAGATTGATAGAGCTGGCTCGTACTCTTCTGTCACACGGCATTGTATAGAATATAGAATAATGTGACAGCAGAGGAGGCCCCGTCCCACACCATCCATCACTGTCGTGATTACCTCCAGCAGGAGACGCCAGGTTCCATCCGTCCCAGTGCACCGCCCTGGCACACTGGCCCCCGCTGGGTCCTAGAGCACACCACGTTGAGCGTTCCCATTTGGGTGGTTCCTGGGTGTGCTGTTTTTAAGTTCATAAGTTCAAGGCGCTTTATTTATGTCTGTTGTGTCTTCGTGTTTAGTGCTGGCTCTCGGGGATGGGGCTGTTCCAATCGTCATACTGATCGCCTGACTCGAGTGCGGTCAGGGTTTGCGATCGTTGAGCCGATAGAGCTGATGCAAAGTAGTCAGCCAAACTTTGTACAGTTGCACACTGACGGTTCCATTCAATCGTTTACCAGGGATCACTCAAGTGTGACGATTTTTTACGAGTCGCCCGAGCAATAGATTGGTGTCCAACGGGACATGCAGATGCCAATCGCCGTCCGGTCTTTTTTATCATTTTGATTCGTGAATTGAGGGAAAGCCAGTCGAGTGAGCTACGCCAGAGCCAACAGAAAGGGGAGGAGGGAAGAGGTACACCGCGAGTGTCACCGATGAGACGATAGCAGCAGCAGCTCCACAGGGACGGGAGTGTTTACGGGGATAGAGCCGCATCCGTCTCCTTCTCCTCCTCCCCCCCCCTCTCCCCAGCTCGCTGAGAACAAAACACAGTGTTCGTGATCAGCCCTGGAACACAGACAAGAGGAGGCCCCTGTCTGCCAAAACAAACACACAAGCCCTTTCCTTGAAACCCAACCCTCGGTGCGGCTCCCGGTATAGCGCTCTGCGGAGACACTTTCACTTGATAACGCCGTTGCTACTGTGTTAAAGAACCCGGGGCGCCGGCGTGCAGTGTCTGCGGATCAACTGTGCATCAGTGGGTCTTCACGCGGTCCTAACGCAAAGCAGATCAGCCGTTTCCCGGGCGATGGGAGTATGTTCGCTTAAACCGCTGTCTGATGGGAGGATCTGGTGGAAAATACATTTGTTACCGATTCAAAGTGACGAAATACGCTGCGATGGCGACTGATGAATCGATGTGGGTTGAATGAACAGTTTTCTCTGCCATGTGGCTGGTGGGTACGTTTTTATTTGAGCTATGCCGGGGGAATACGTTTTGTCAAGTCATGATTAATTAAAAGAAGGGACTATCAATTATATTGGGCCAAAACGATTCGTTCACCGGGACACAATGAAACACGATAAAACATAAACATAAAAAAAGTTTTAAATTTTAAGTGTGCCATAATACCTTAATTCTGTCCAGGCATGGCAAGTTACACGTTTAAAAATGGGGCAATTCACTGTTGTCAGCGCCAGCTGAGCACAGACGAGCACAGAAGTACAACTCAAAACAACACCCTGTCAAAACAAAGCCGCTTTACGTGAGCTATTATGTTCCTATAAAAAGAACGCAACCGTCACCGTCTTCATTACACCGAAGCAGAGCTCAGACACCGCATGAGCAGTCAATCAGCGTGCTGCGCCCGCAGAACAATGAAGAACACTGAAGACTCGATCTCGTGATGCGTTGACCTCACGTTCAGGGGGCCAGGGATAGGGGTCGACCACTCTGCCCTTAATTACAGCAGGAGAAGAATGTTCTTTGCACTTGAAGCTGTCAAAACAGCTCGCGCCTCAAACCAGTCACAGCCGTTCCGTCGAAGGCCCTGGGCACTTTGAAAGTGTGCATTTTGTGTGTTCCATATCAATCATCCCCGTGCAACTTCTTCCCAGCAATTACGTCCTGGAAAAACTGAAAGATTTAAGGCGTTAGGTGCGATGTGTTGTTTCATGATTTCTTTCGCTGGTGAAAAGTTTTCCTTTCTCTGTTTTACTTCTAAGAGAAATTCATTTGGGAACTTCCTCCTGCAACCAGGATGTGGCAAAACATCTAATTTGACGATGTGGTGAATGGGTTAACAATCAATTAAATCAAGTGTTGACCAAATGTTTTATCTGAGATGAATGTGGTAATCGCAAAGAAGGTTCTCTTTGGCGCCATATATGGCATACACACGAACGCGCACACGCACACATGAGCGAGTTGAAGAATGAGTCTGTTGCGTGATCTCAGCCACCCTCTCTGGGTGTGGGACCTGAGCTGGGTGATGGACAAGAAGCCATGAATGCATAGCAGTAGCGGTGCAAACCATCACATTACATTCATAATACAAAGGCAACGACCTCTATCAGTTGGCCATAGGCTCAATCTCAATCATCATTGACTGAGATAGACTGAGAAGTCTTTGTGTGACTTTGAGATTGCCACTTTAAATTAATTTTGATTCAAAGTTGATCTAGCTTCAACCTGAAAAGGTATGGCTTGAATGCAACCTTATTTGTTTTTTTTCTATTGTAAGTTTGGTGTTTGACAGGCTTTTTGGCTCGACTGTGATGCATTCCAGTTAAAAGAACAAGCTAACCGACCATTTAAAAAAATGAGCACCATTTAAAAATGAGCCAGTTTAATACTCAATACTTAAAACATCATGGACACCACGCTGGATCATTATTAACAGAAAAGTGAACATGCTGATGTCAGCATAATATCACAGTAATCGTAGGCAAAGCACTCGATGAAGACAACAGGGTTTCCTGCCAAGACTGGCTTAGTGGGTCTGGGAGTTCTCGTCTGCCCCTACCGTTGTCCTTATTTAGCCGAAACAGACGCATTTGTACCAACAGTGCATCTGTTCACACTTTATCACAGAAACAGTGTGTGTAGTGTACTCTCACACACTCATGGTAGACATTGAATGCCCTCCATCCGTCTCTTCGATGCACGCACGCACGCACGCACACATACACACACAGACACAGACTCTCTATACACACACTCTATACACATACTATACACACTCTCTCTATACACATACTATACACACTCTCTCTATACACATACAATACACACACACACACACACACACACACACACACACACACACACACACACACACACACACACACACACACACACACACACGGTGGCTGCATGGGCGGCCCTGTCCGATCAACATGCTCCCATGTCAGGGGGCCCCCAGCCCGTCACACCCTACACTGGAACATCTAGTGGACAGGCCGGGACCGCCCTGTCCATACACACACGCACGCATCCATGCATACGTTGCATGGTCATTTCCATACGGGGTCGGCCTATTATTCTCTGAACAATGGGGCTTCAACCGGTGGCTGTGGACGTCACCGGGTTCGTCCTTGTTAGAAAAAACCCAGGGGTCCTCTCGATGTTGATTTATAGGAGCGACGTGAAGTGGTACATTCTTATACACACTCGACCGTGTCTGAGTTTGGCTCCTTAAGGAAGGGCGATTACTTCGATTGTAATATTAAAAAAAGGTCTATCTTTGTCTTTCTCGCATTGTCTTCAGTGCAAAGCAGAAGCCAGAGCTAATGTTACCGCGGCTCTGTCTTGCTAACCACCGCCGCCGTAAATGGTGCGACGCGTTGGCGAGTAAAGCATGGTGGGATGCCGCCAGCCTGTTAGAGGGCTGCGTGGTCGGCGGCCTTGGAGGTGATGTAACATAATATTGGTGTTATTCTCGGGCCATCCTGAGCACACTGTGTTCCCAGTCCTGGCGCCAGTAAGAGCCTATGAGCAATACACACTTAACCCTAAAACCACGCCCCTGCCCCCACCCCCCGTCGTAATAAGCTTGAGATATGACACGGGCTGTTCTTTAAAAGTGTGCTGTGGGTCTGCGTGTGTTTTGAGTGTATTGAGGGTTTGTTTGTTTGTGGTGTGTGTGTGAGCGGACCCCATCTCTTGTCCTTTCATAGAAGGGTCTTGCTGCAGTCTTATGTTTCACTCTGCAGGGAACACACACACATGCAGCCACCCACACACACACACACACACACACACAGAAACACGCACACACACGCAAACACACACACACACACACTTGCACACGCGTGCATGCATTCACGCACGCGCACACACACATCCATTGGTAATCGAGTCAGTCATCCATTTCAGCTTCAACTTTGGCCCACATCCACTGGTATGTCTGTATTCATGTATGTATGAATGGGGGAGAGTGGGAGATCTGTGAGGGACAGGTGGGTGGGTGGGCGGGGGACACCAGTAGGGGACCATGAGGATTTTCATGGCAGGCCACGCAACTGGGTTCAACCGGGTTCATGTGAGCTAACCTACTTCTCTCGCTGAGGACACAAGATGGTCTGACACAAAGCTGGTACGACGTCGGGGGGGGAAACACTTTAAATAGGGTCTTTCTCTTGCTCACTCACTCTGTGTAACTAGCACTCCTTCCACGACAACTCCCCTATTTTTCAACCTGGAACCTAATTTTCCATCTAAAGTTTTTGCTCACTTTTTTATTATATCTCACCCACGTTTCTACTGTTTTCTACCTGCAACAACTCAGTTCTTGTGAGGTGTCAGAGCGAAAAAGGTCTTCTTGACAAAGACTTGGTGAGACACATCAACAAACCGTCCATATCTTGCGGAAGGGAAAGAGAAAAGTTGTATTTCTCTTGGAAGGATCCTTTCCGTAAGGTGTTCAGGATATGCATTTTCGGGGTGCTATTCCCCCAAAAGACTACAATGCAGCCCATTTTACAGCGCATTACAGTCGCATTCAGACAAATCAGACCAATGAAAAAAATTATTAGTCCTTTTGGACTAATAACTATAGGGCCCAGAAGTTTCAGGGAGTTTTCCTGTAAATAGCCAACAATCGAGAACCCATTTGTCTTTCACCCCAGTGTATTCCCGCGGAAGCCCCTTTAAGTACATTGTTGCTCAATAGACCAAAGGCAAAAATCAACCAGATGCGCAAATTAATCTTTCAACACACTTACCGGTTAATCATCATAATCTTGATGTCACGTTGTTTATGGCACCAACCCAGCCCATTCAGGGATTTCTCTGAATGCATACCCACTTCGTTGAAATCAGCGTTGCCAAACACCTTTGACTTTGATGGAACGGTGATCTCTCCGCACTGATTAAGAGATATCACTGTAAGTATTGATGACGGTGGCAAGTATGTCAAATCTGCCATGCTGGTAGTTTTTGCTAACTTTCTGCCAGCTATAAGATGTGCTCCTGTAGGCTAATTTGCGTTGGCACTGCCCTGGTGTGAAGAGCCAGACTGCTGCCAAAGTACCACTCAACTTAATTAGTTAGTAGTGCAGCACTCTACCTCAGCCCTGGCGGTTACAGGTTGATTTATGGGTCGGCCACACACACACTTAGTTACACACACACACACACACACACACACACACACACACACACACACACACACACACACACACACACACACTTAGTTTCACACACACACTCTTTCACACACACACTCTTTCACACACACTTAGTTTCACACACACACTCTTTCACACACACACTCTTTCACACACACTTAGTTTCACACACACTCAAATTAAAATCCCTAGCTCTTTCTCACTCTTTCTCTCTCGTTCTCTCTCTCTCTCTCTGTCTCTGTCTCTCTCTCTCTTGCTCGTTCTCTCTCGTTCTCTCTCTCTCTCTCTCTCTCTCGTTCTCTCTCTCTCTCTCTCTCTCTCTCTGTCTCTGTCTCGTTCTCGTTCTCTCTCGCTCTATCTCGTTCTCTCTCTTTCTCTCTCTCTCTCTCTCTCTCTCTCTCTCTCTCCCTCTCTCTCTCTCGTTCTCTC
The DNA here is from genome assembly GCF_949987615.1 of Pollachius pollachius. NCBI lineage: Eukaryota > Metazoa > Chordata > Actinopteri > Gadiformes > Gadidae > Pollachius > Pollachius pollachius. Next base: position 47,390,585 of record NC_136934.1, on the reverse strand, counting down.
TCTCTGTCTCTGTCTCGTTCTCGTTCTCTCTCGCTCTATCTCGTTCTCTCTCTCTCTCTCTCTCTCTCTCTCTCTCTCTCTCTCTCCAGATGGGCCTCGTCGGCACCGACAGCATGCTGAGGAAACGAAAAGCCCCGGCCGCGCCCCCTACCTCGGGGAGCTCGGCCACGACCTCCCTGGACGACTCCTCGGCCACGCCCACCCGCGACAGCACCCCGGCGCCCACCCCCACCAAGGTGACCCCGCCCGCGGCCCCCTCTACGGCGCCCCCCCCGGCGGCACCGGCCGCCGCCGCCGCCGCCATGACGCGCCCCGCCCGGACCCAGGCGGCCACGCCCACGCCCAGCCTCACCTCCAGCTGCCCCTCCTCCTCCTCTGCCATCAGCTCGCCGGCCCCCAGCACCACCACGGGGGGCAGCCTGACCGCCCAGGACTCCAGCTCCTCCTCCGAGTGCGGGCGGAGTCTGGAGGCGGAGTCCGACAGCGAGGTGGACGCCTCCAACGTCTCCCTTCGCAGCGGGTCGCTCAGTGACGCCAGCGTGGCCAGCTACACGCCGGGCGCGGGGCTCACCCGCGTTCAGCCCGCCGCCGCCGCCGCCGCCGCCGCCGCCGTCAGCACCACCAGCAGCAGCAGCACCACCTCCAGCGCGGCCAGCAGCCGGACGGAGGAGTCCGAGGAGTCGGCCGACAGCCAGGTGAAGCGCCTGCCGGGGTCCGACCAGGCCGGAGGAGGGAAGGAGTCGCTGGTGGAGCTAAGGATGGACGCCACGGAGAACAACCGACACAGCGCCGTCGGTAAACATGCGTTGAGATATGTTGGTATGATTCATGGATCCGTAACGGGTCTCGAATGGGTTCACGCTAAGAATGTCCCGATAACACTTTTTCACTTCCGATACCGCAGCTTTGGCTAGCTGCCGATACCGATGTCAGCTCTCATGCCCTTGCGCCTAATTGACGACTATTGTTCACGTGACACGCTGTGCGGATCGGATCATATTTCTTTCCCCCCTCCGATGTCCGATCCAGCGTAATGGGCCAAACGTGACCGACACTGATGCCGATACCGATCTGGACATCCCTAGTTCATACGACTATAAACAATAATACAAAACACATATGTTCAAGGATAATACCCCTCACTTATCTGTTATGTCGAGACTACCTCTCTCCCAGAACTTCAACATGCCCAACATGCCCTTTGTGAAACACTGCAACTATCAACATTTTCATATTTCACTTTCACAGAACACAAACATGCAGTGAAAAATTGGTATTGACGCAGCCATACTCTGGATCATCCCTTGACACCCAGCTGGGTGCATTTTGTGAGAGAGAGAGAGAGAGAGAGAGAGAGAGAGAGAGAGAGAGAGAGAGAGAGAGAGAGAGAGAGAGAGAGAGAGAGAGAGAGAGAGAGAGAGAGAGAGAGAGAGAGAGAGAGAGAGAGAGAGAGAGAGAGAGAGATATATGGGATGTTGGGTTGACGTCACAAGCGTGCAGAGTGCCAGCAATGGGCTTCATGAGGGAGGGCGATTGGAAAGGACACAGAGAAGCAGTTTTAAGGGGGCGGTTTGAGTGGAGGAGAGGTGGACAGGCCAGTGCAGTCAGCAGAAGGCTGGTAAAGGCTCCAGCCTCTCCCCTGACACTGCTGAATACCCACGGCCAGTCCGTCATGTGTTGGTCTGAGCATGCATAATCCGCTGGTCCGTGAGGCGTGAGCAAGATCACCACAAGGCTGTAGACTTGTCTACCTGCGTACATGTTGAGATGTGCAAGTCACAGACTCGGCTCAAGAGCTTTCAACCTCGATGGGAGATATTGTGTAACAATAGCATATCCTAAAACGTAAATCGATTCCAGAACAAGCACTGTTTTCTAAAATAAATACCAGAGTCACCATGTATGGGTTGAAAAATTGCACAGCATCATTTAGTTGAGCTCTTTGACCTACTCTGTTTATATGAAAACGATGTGATGTGTCTCTAAGTGTGTCACGTGTGTGAATATATGTGAGCGTTATGTGTGTGCGTCTGCGTCCGCACATCCTCACGCCGGGCCGCATGCTCTGAGCTGACGCAACAGCCAAGGCCGTGTGTGGATAATGCCTCTGCCTCCTGCTATCAGACAGCGGAGATAGGAAGAAGCATACACACCAGAGGGCCGCTGAGTCAGACGCAACACCCCGACACATCACACGGCCGCGAGACTTTGGCCACAGGTCCTTTCGGTGTGCCGCATCGCTAGCACTTCGCATCCACTTTTCGTAGTCGAGGGCAACCGAAGCGCAACAGGGTGACGCAGGTGTTGCCTGGCAACCTAGTCGGGTTGCCGGAATCGGTTTTCGTCTCCTTGAGCAAGGCACGCAACGTCTTACCTGCCAATGAGCAGGTTGTGGTGTCGGGCGTGGCACCGCAAGCCTTGACACCTGTGTGTGTGTGTGTGTGTGTGCGTGCGCGTGTGTGTGTGTGTGTGTGTGTGTGCATTCTACTATATGATGTGCCTCTTCCCCATGTTTAAGGCCAATGCTATTGTCACTATGTTTTATAGTGTGCTTTCTAGCACTACTCGTATTGTGCACGTCCCTCTAATTACATTCTGAAACGGATATTTGAGAATACACACACGTAAACAAACCCTGGCGGTCTCACACTGTTTAGCAGTTAAGAGTCCACACACACACACACACACAAAGTCAGCGGCACCATGTTATCGTCAGCGCAGGGCTGTGTGAGGTCGGGGGCGCTGGTCTCTGTGTCCGTGCCCCATGTGTCTTCCATCCGTCGTGTGCGCCTTCCCCACGCGGTTCCCCGCACTTCCCACATTAAACACCAGGGGGCCGGGGCGCCCGCTGTCTCTCCTCCCAGACGCTGCCTACGGGCCGGTCCCGCCCAAACCTGCCCGCGTCAGCCCCACCCGCCCGGCGTCCGACCCCCAGCAACCGGCCTCCCTCCCCCCGCCTGGCCCCGCCCCACCCTCCTACACAGGCCCTCCTCCCCGCCGTCCGGCCGGGGAGACGGAGAGAGAGGAGAGTGGGGTGGAGGAGAGAGAGGTGGTGGAGAGAGAGGTGGTGGAGAGAGAGGTGGTGGAGAGAGAGGTGGAGGAGAGAGAGGTGGAGGAGAAGGCGGCCTCAGCAACGCAGTGTAGGTGTTTGCATGACGGGAGCGACGGTTGGGATCTGTCCTCTGTTCTGCGCCTCCTCCTTCGCCTTCCTCCTTCCTTTCTGCGCCCCCTCCTCCTTCCCGTTCCGATTGCTTTCCGTTTCTCATATCCTTCCTTCTCTTCCTGGTTTCCACCTCGGCCGCTCACTGGGAACGCGAGTGTCGCTCTGCTCGTTCCTCTCCCCTGGAGATCTCTTCTTTTGGGCGATTATTTCGCTTTCCAAACTTGACGTTTCTTTCTTCTGTTTTTCTGTTCTCTTATGTGGGTGTGGGTGTTTTTGTGTTTGTGTAAGGGTTCGTGTGTGTGTGTGTGTGTGTGTGTGTGTGTGTTGGCTCCTCATTCCTGACAGGTTTGTATCCCCCATAATTGCTGTATCAAACAGGTAGCTGTGTGTGTGTGTGTGTGTGTGTGTGTGTGTGTGTGTGTGTCTGCGTGTATACATGTTTATGTGTGCGTGTGTGTGTGTGTGTGTGCCTGCCTGTGTGTGTGTTTGTGTGTCTGCTTGTGTGTGTGTTTGTGTGTCTGTGTGTGTGTGCAGAGGGCATTAGTGTCCCAGGTCTCCAGCAGGCCCCCCTGGCAGGGCCTCTTTGAGCCTGTTAGTTGCTCCCCTGTGAGAATCAAGGTGCCCCACATCTATAACTATCCTCCCCTGCAGGGCCACGCTACAGCCACTGGCGTCCAGTAGGTCAGAAGGCAACTCTGATCCCATTGAATCCCCCCCCTTTCATACTGGATCAAAACGTATTGAATGCATTACGGCTGTGGCTCTGGTCCCTATGTGTGATCAGAATCCATATGGTTGTTGCTACAGAGGTTGGGCTCCGATGCGATCGTAATCCATTGGGAGCAATGTGTGTGGTGAACTCGTAGTGTTGTCCGTCATGTTTTAGTTTAGCTCTGCGTGAGCGAGGCTTTTTGCGGTACGAAGCGGTTAAGTAACAACCGCTAAATAACGAATGGGAAATCTTTGGGAATCTGTTTGGCGTTATGTAGCGTGAAGCTGTGAATCACAACCACCCATTACACATGCTCCTTATTAGGTATCACACCAGTGCATTCCCCTGAAGACATTTATGGCAAATCTCACATCAAAGACACCCATGAGGCCTGTGGGATTAAACTCTTCAGGCCCTTAATGCTGAGGGGGCTATGCTGTGAGGCTCAGTTTGATGCTTACAGTATTAGCACTGCCTGGGTCATTATGGCTGTTTCTCTCCTTCCCAGTCTCACTCAGTTAACGTCTCACTGTGCTGTATGCTTTCTCATGTTTTTTTCCTTCTTTCTCTTCCCCTCCCTCCCTCCCTCCCTCCCTCCCTCCCCTTAGTGTACTGCTGTGGACCTGTCCGTCTACGCTCCAAGCGTTCCTGAAACCCTTCCCGATTGATCTGTCTATTCCTCTCTCTCTCTCTCTCTCTCTCTCTCTCTCTCTCTCTCTCTCTCTCTCTCTCTCTCTCTCTCTCTCTCTCTCTCTCTCTCTCTCTCTCTGTCTTTAACTCTTTCTTTCTCTCTCTCCTCTGTCTTTAACTCTTTCTTTTCTCCCCTCTCTCTCTCCTCTCTGCCCTTTCCTTTTTCTCCCTCTTTAATACTTACTCTTTCTCTCCCTCTCTTTCGCTCTCTCTTTCTCCCCTTTCCTCTCTGTCTCTCTCCCCATCCCTCTCTATCTCGCTCTTATCCGCTCCCTTCGCTCCTACTTCCACCATTGCTCTGGATCTTCGCTTCCTCCTCTTCCTCGCCAGCTGTGACTGCCTCACGTTGTACTGTCTAATGTCTATATCACTGCATTTGCTTTTATAATTGTGTTTCATGCTAGTTCATATGAACCTCAGTCCATACAATAAATCCCTCTGTATACAATTGATCATGCGATAAACAAAATGGCGACAGACCAGGATGCTACAACTTGTATTTGTTTTTGTGTGGTTGTGAGTCACCAGTGGGTTGTGTATGTTGGGGGCCGCCTGTTGAGGGGCGCACGGGCAGGGTCCGAGATGGTAACACAGTACGTTGTTCAGAAGGCTCCCATGGCGGGAACTGAGGATCTGAACCCAGGGGGGGGGGGTGCATTGATCTCAGCCATGATTGATGAGTGATAGTCGGTATGAGGTTATGAAGGCCAGGGCCATGCGATACGCAACGCTCAATACTCTGGTGCAGTGATCTCTGCAGATCCATAGCCGAACAGGAGTGTTCTTCCTTTTCGACGTATGTTTTCAGCTTACGTTTGAAACCAGAGACCTGGGTGCACGGTGCCTTCAGTCCACTCTGTAGAGTGCAGATGTTTCAATCCATGTCCTGCATTGTTGAGGCGACCACGTGCGTTTCATACACAGTAGGACAAGGTGAGCTACATCGATTGCATACGGCTCAATCCATGGGAAACTCAAGCCCTATAATGATTAGGGTGTCATGTTAAAGACGGTTTCTTTCTCATGCTGACAATTCGCTTTTTGTCAAGTCTTTATTTTCAGTGGTGGACTTCTTAAAGAAAAGTGTGATTTTGGTTGAGTAAATATTCTAAGTAATATGTCAGTATAACTGACTGTGAAATGTTTTATTTAAGTGTTTAAACCTCTAGCTTTTTAGTTGTTTGGTTGTCTGCGTCTTTTTATTGAAATTGTTATTTTTGATCTTTAGGTTCTAAGACATTGATTTGCATATGTAAGGGAAATGTTAAGCCTTTGATTAGGGAAAATGTGTTTGGGGAAGAATGTGTCTCATTGTCTAATATACAAAAAAAGATTTGATTGCGTTTGATAATTTTTCAATAAAGATTTTTATGAAAGCATATAAAGGATATTTGGAGTTCAATTTGAATCTGGCATGATATTTAGTTAACAGTTGATGCCGTGGTTTTGATTGGTTAACATGGATGTGTATTCCAGGGCATGTTAAAAATAGCACAGATGGTGAAACGGGTGTGTGTGTGTTGAGGAGAGCGTTTTGACTTATGTGCATGTACTACATGTACTATGGATAGAGTCCAGTCCTGTGTGTGTGTTTTGTCTGTGCATTTGTTTAACCTGGCTAGCATGGTGCAAAAATGAATGGATGGTGAATATGCAGGCTGATTGTCTCTTTTTCTGAATGAAGTACAGTTCTATAAATGTGTGTTTGTGCATGTGTGCGTGCATACACAGATGCATGCATGTGTGCGGCTGTGCATTTATTCTTGCCTGTGTTGCTATCTCTTGTAGTCCACATGTGTATGTATACAGTCTTTGCAAATAGGAAGAGTCGCACATGTGCATGCATGAGTGCATGGGTGTGTTCACCCTGGACGTGTTCACCCTGGACTGCAGATGTCTACAGTAGCTGCTATCATTGCTTTACACGGGGAATGGGTTAGCCTAGCGATTGTAATACTTGCACTTGGTTCTATGAACATCTTTACTGTACCGACAGCGATATGTTGTTTCACTTCTTATGACAAATGTACTTATTGTAACAGATGCACTTATTGTAAGTCGCTTTGGATAAAAGCGTCTGCTAAATGCCCTAAATGCAAATGTAAATGTCTTTGTGTGTGTGTGTGTGCGTGCGTGCGTGCGTGCGCGCGCGCAACTGTGTGCATGTGTTTGCTGGCTGTGGCTGTAGCTAGCATGGCTCAGGCATTGCTTTGGGAAGGAACAGGGAGGACAACCCTGTGAGTCATGACCACATTGGCTAGAACTGGCTGTCTCCCCACACTTTGACAGGCCCAGCACACCGACCCACACCACACATCCTCAGTCACACTAAACACACACTCACTCACGCTCCTCTGTTGACTCACCTTATGCACACATCCATGAAGAATTTAATATTTTTAAATCGATGGAATATTTCAAAAAAGATGTATTAAACGTTATAAAATGCATGCAAGTGTTTATCAGACCACTATGTGCAACCCGTGCACATACGCAACCTCGGGATCACAGTGCCGTCGAATCTGTGCGCAAACGTGCACGTGCATGCACAATGACACACACACGTACTGTGTCCTCATGGGACCTCCTAAAGCCACACCGAGACAAAATTGCATGCACCCAAGCCGGCCGCAAACACATTGAGGTAAACAGTCATGTTTGACTGAGGTTTCCCGCTCTCCCCATCGCCGTGAAGCGCTGGTCGCTTATCATGAAAGGCCGCGCCGCAGTGGCCTGTAATACCCCGGCCTTTATTGTCATGCAGTGGAATACGGTTGATGTCGGACTGCGTGGGTTCAACAGAGCCCGCAGGACCCACCAGAGCATGGCTGTACGCAGGAGATGAGAGGGTCGGTAAGCAGTGTGTGCAGAGGCCACCCAATGCATCATGGTTGACACTAACATTATGAAGTCAAATTAAAATGTTTTTTGTTGACACTATTGCTCGCCACCCGTCGTGAAAACGGCTCACTGTTCCAAACCCAAAAGTTGGTTGTGCACTTTGTTCGTTTGGCTCGCACTTGGGTGCAATTTAGATTTTGTTTGAGTTTGTTGGTGTGGTGTGTGTGTGCGTGCGTTTGTGTGACGTGCATGCCCGTGTGTGTGTGTGTGTGTGTGTGTCATACACAAGCACCTACTGTGTGAGTCTTGAATCAACTGGAATGCTTCCTGCGATCTCCCTCTCATAACTTTCTGATTAAACCTTTTGCCTGCCACATGTCCCGTGCCTTTCCAGCCATTACAAAGCAGTGCTATGATTAGTTATTAACTTTGGCTAAGTCCAAAAGCTCTTAATACTGCTGAAGCATACAAAGAATACTAAATACCTTCCCGGTTCTCCAGGTAGCGTTCGAGAAACCTGGGACAAATCAATGGATTTGGACTATCACTCTTTATACAACAGAAAAAGCTTGATTAATCCGAAGGAAAATGCATGGACTAATGAAACCCCCCCCCCCCCCCCCCCCCCACTAACAACGCTACGAAAATAAAAGTATTTGATTTTTTGTTTTGTTTTGTGTCTTCCTCTCCCAGCCTGGCTCCACTCTCTACCCGGCCCCAGACTTCCGCAGGGGGGGGGCGCCGGCCGAAGCGCACCCGAGGACGAGACGCTCTCCCTGGGGAGCAGCAGCGGCAGCAGCAGCCTGCCGGACCAGGGCTACGCAGCCTCCGAGGGCATGGCGGAGGCGGAGGACTGCGGCACGGCGGGCTCCCCGTGGGGGACGCAGCCCGCCTCCCCGGACAAGACCCTGCACGGGAGAGGAGGAGGAGGGGAAGGGAGACCCCTCGGACCAATCAAGGACGTCTCCAGCGACAGCGACGAAGGGTGTGCAACCTGGGGGTCCAGACACAGGTACAGACCAGGAACGGACAGGAGGACACACACAGACGGACAGGGGTGACGTTGGAACTCTTGAAGGGCTCTGGTGGAGTGGTGGAGAAAGTGGTTGACCGACTTCCACACTACAGAGGAAAGCGGAAGCTGGTGTGACGGATGGGCTCTGTCAATAAGTCGTTTGTAATTCATAGATGAACTAAAGAGCGAAGGATGAGAATGGCGTAAAGATCGTGAACATGGCGAATAATGAGAATAACGTAAGGCGCGTTACCATAGCGAATGACGTAAAGATTGTGAAAAGAGTGAATATTGAGAGTGAGGTAAAGAGCGTGACCATAGCCAATAATGAGAATGACGTAAAGAGCGTGAACATAGTGAATGATGAGAACGCTGAGAAACGCTGCATCAAAAGCACAGCATCCTTCACATGAATGAAGAGGTGTGAAGAAGACTCCTCAAGTTTCTCCGTTGCACACAAACACACCTCCACACCTGACGTCCCATTCTCATTCGTCTTCCAGGGGTGATTGCTAACACATTTTGGGAGTGAGACGCTGTGTGTGTGTGTGTGTGTGTGTGTGTGTGTGTGGGTGTGGGTGGGCCTGTCCCTACCATGAGCCTTTTGTGATTCACTGGGGTCAACCTCGCTGTTAGTCATCTGAATTCCCCCCAGTGTTTCCCAGCAGGCATCCGTCTCCGTCCCTCTGCACGTAGTGTCCTGTACTCGATGTACAACTGGATGTATTGCAGAAACCTGGCTTTACAGCCCCAAAACATGTCTCACACCATATGGACGTGACATGCATGTGATCCGTTTGGCGTTCAACACACTGTATCTCAGAGCCTGAGCGCTCCACAAGCCCTGCGCTCAGTGTGAAGTGTATTACCAATACTTACAAAGAACGACCTTACTAAAATCCTGCTCCTTGAACTGTTTTGAGAAACGGGCCAATCATCAATCAGTGAACAAGATACTGCATTCGGGGATATCCAACGTCTGGGTTATACTTTGCTTGGGAATCTGCGCCAAATATAGCAAAGTTAAAAACAAGACGTATTTGTGCATTTCGGTTAACCCGGCACGTCTGCCATCAAAGACGCTTTCCCACAGGGGTTTAATCGTCTGCCAGCAGTAACTGGCCGAGAGCACTTCTTCTTCCAGCGTGCTGAATCTGAAGGGGGCCCCCGCGGCTGGCGTGCTGCAGAGCACTGGGATTTCACAGTTGTGGGTCTAGGCGTCCATTGAAAGGTGAAAAAAAAAGAAACGGATTTCGTAACACGATTATTTTTTTTGCCTTTTTTCCTTTGAGCTGCGGTGAACCCAAGGCGTGTATATCATCCAGAAAACTGATCCTAGATCAATGAGCACTTGACTCATACGGACCTAAAGCATCCACCTCGATCCCACCCCTGCCCCCCCCCTCTGCCTTCCAGGAAAGACACAAAAGCCCCCAATTTCTGAGAGCTGTTAAGGAAAAAGTCAGCCGCTCCAAGTTCCTCTCAGAGGCAGATGCCGTGTTTTATCTGGCGCTCCGGGTGTTATTTATTATGTCTGATGCGCCGGAGACCCGGGAGCAGAGCTCGGAGGAGCCGGCCAGCGGGGAAACAACCGCGAGCTCCGAGCTAGTGATCGCTTTATGGACAAGGATTTTAATGGAGTCATGCTCCAATGGCAATATCATAGGTGTTTAAACGTCGATCGAGGGGTTATGTTGCTCAAGACGTGAAGGCTAAATGATTCTGTTGGGATCTCCTAATGGTCGAGCCTGATTATAGCTAGTACGGTGCAAAAGGTTGTTGTGAACAATATTTCCACCTACTTACTTAACTCTATATTTAGCCTGTAGGTTAGAGACATATATGCTTACTTTCACGTGTAACCTGTAAACTAACGCATCATCTTGTATAGCTAATTCGAATTTTTTTACATTTTTTCTGATCGTAAATATTGTATATACTATATATTATATTTATTTATTTTCAAACATTATGAGGCTATTCGGGTGAGTGTGCTCATGTGTGTAGGTGTGAAACTGACTCATTTGAATGACCTTTGCCAAACGGTCCCCTGCAGACCAATGGACATCAGCCTGAAGGATAAAGCAGGCAGCAGGATGGACGCCTACGACGAGGACCCCGAGCTCACCGCTGAACTCAACAAGACCCTGGCCGACTTTGACGCTGAATTAAACGGTACCTTCTAGTAATTAGTCGTTATGCTAAAACTTATGTTCTGGGGAGATCAAAAAGATGAACAGGTTAATGATGTCTTTTCCATAGTAAAGTAGTCATTTTAAAAATGTCCATTGGACTTAAAGGGGACATTTTATACCACCAGGTGTGAGTGTGATTAGCCTTACAAGCTGTTTCGAAAATCTGCCCCATATGACATGACTAGTGGGTGTGTCCACCTAGATCTGCGCTGGATAGATGAGCAACGTTTACTTCAGTCCACTGGGTAGGCTGGTAGACTGATCTATCCAGCACAGATCTAGGTGGACACGCCCACTAGTGATGTCATATGGGGCAGATTTTCGAAACGCCTTGTAAGGCTAATCACACTCACACCTGGTGGTATAATATGTCCCCTTTAATCACTGCTTCACCGTTCCCATGCTTCCACATGATATGTGGTTTTGATTGCCGTGTGTTCTCATGTGTTAATCCATGAGTCAAACATTACTTATGTTGCATCACATAAATATGTCCATACATCAGTCATTTATCTGGGTGCTCGTATATTTTACATGAACTATAAATTCTCTTTTTTTATAGTTGAACTCCATTCCTGAGTGTGATGTTTTTTTCATAGTTAGAGGGCATTGAACATCTCAAAGGACTTTAGAGTGAGAGAGAGTTTGATTTATGTCTGGTGTTTCATCACCATGCTAGTCTCAAAGACCATCACACAGCAATGAGACGACGTAAAACCCAACAGGAGCATTCTCAGCAATCATTTGAAGACGGATAATTAAAGACAGGCAACTTGCTCAGAGCATGTCTTTTTAGAAGCGAGATTTATTGCAGAGCATCAACCAATAACCTTGTTAATCTGTTGCGTATTCCAGACATTAGCCGTACGGAGGCCGTCACGCCAAAAGAGTATCGCTATGCCTTACCCACAGACGTCTACGGGGTGCCTGTCACTGTGGTGGACCTGGTCCCAGTCACCGCTATAGATCTACCGGAGGACTATGGAAACACGGTCATTGACGGTGTCACCAAGACATCGCCACGGCAACCGTCAACTGTCAATAATGGTAACAAAAATACTTGGAATTATCGTAATATGTGTGTACTTTTTAATGCATTGTAATTTTGTCGTTTTCTTTTGCTGTGGATGTTGCGATTGGCTAAATTACACTAAAATATACCTTGTACATAATCCTTTTGGGGTTAATTTCGGGGTGGCATGTGGCTCAGGAGGTAGGGCGGGTTGGCTGGTAACCGGAAGGTTGCAAGTTCGATCCCCGTCTCCTCCTAGCCGAGTGTCGAGGTGTCCCCTGAGCAAGACGCCTCACCCTGACTGACCCCGCTGTCGGTGTGTGAATGAATGGGCGAATGTTGGCAATGGCAATATTGTAAAGCGCTTTGAGTGGCCACTGGTTGGAAAAGCGCTGAAAAAACAAATGCAGTCCTTAAAACCATTTACCATTTAATTCAGTGTTCATATTGATTTAAAATCTCTTCCTGGCCACTCTAGGTCTGAACGCTGCTCGGCCGTCCGAGGACAAAGCCCACAACCAGAACAACAACGCCTGTAGGGACGGGGGCGCTACCAAGCGTGCCAGTGACGTCGCTAAACGACCACCGCCGGCCGCAGCGTATGTAGCCTCCGCGGCGGGGTACTCTCGCTCGACAGCGAGCAGCGCGGTCAAATCCGAGAACAAGCCGACGCAGCGAGAAGCCAACGCCAAGACCGGCGGCATTAGAGAAGAGGAGGGGAAACCGAAAATGCGTCCCGGCGAGAACGTCAGCACCAAAGCTAGCCCCCCCGTCGGCAAAGAGAACGACCTGCCGCCGAAGACTTGGAGGACGCCGTCCATGAACGGGAAGGAGGACGTGGGGGAGTTCCCCGTCTACAGGCCCCACCTCAACAAGGACGTCATCTCGGCCTACTCGGCCTCCGTGTCGCAGAGCAAGATCACCCAGAGTTCCACCTCGCGCTTCGGCCTGAAGACCTTCACCGTGGTTCCCCCGAAGCACTCGCCGGCGATCGCCACGGCGCAGGCGGCCAGCAGCGGGGGCACCGCGGGCGCCATCAAGATCGACGAGCAGGGGAACATGGTGCAGACCGGCGTGTGGCAAAAGCCCGGGACCCTCAGACCGGCGTCCGGGGCCGTCAGTCCGACGTCAGGGGCTGGGGAGGACACCCAGGAGCGATCCCCGCTCCTGGGCCAGGCCAAAGCCTTCTGGAGTTCGTCCGAACGACAAGACGGCGGGGTGGTCGCGAGCGAGAAACAAAAGGACAGCGCGACGGAGCAGAAGAAGACGGTGTATCCAGCCTCCCCCGAAACCACCAGACACGCTAAGAAACCGGAAGACCTGAGGAATACACACCCGGTGAAACGTGAGCCTTCCCTGGTGGCGAAGCCTCAAGAGAAGGAAGCCGCTGCCGCGGCGACCAAGGAGGCCGCCGAAGTACGGAAGGGGTCGGAGCAAAGGGTGATCATCTTGGAGGAGACGCAGACACTGGGCAGTGCGTCCGTACCGGCCTACTCTTATCAACCCAACCCACAGAGGGACCTGTCCTTCCTCCGACCGTCCAGGAGAACGTCCAGCCAGTATGTGGCGTCCGCCATCTCGAAGTACGCCAAACCAGAAGGCCCGGCCCACGGCCTCGAACCCCTGCAGAGAAACGCCCAGTCGGGCCTCCGGAGAGGGGGCCGGTCCATGCAGGTGATCCCGCGGGGGTCCACCCTGCCCGCCTCCGACGGCGACCAGAGGGGGGTCCCCGTCGGCTCCGGGCCCCCACGGTCCCCCGGACCCACCAGGTCCATGAGCCAGCCCGGCCGCGTCTCCGCAGGGACGACCGGAGCCGCCGACGAAGCGAGGTGGGACGGCGGCGGGAGGGTCGTGGGAAGCTCCAGCTTCTCCCGAGGTCGCGTCGACGCCGCGGACAACAAGAGGGTCAGCGGCTGGCCAGTGGTGAGCCCCGCCCCGGGCAGAGGGATGGCTGGGGACAGCAGGGGTCAGGGCGTGCACAGCGAGGCGCCGGACCCTGGGCCGAGCCACGCCAGCCAGAACCAGGGCCGTCCTCCCAAACAGGGGATGGGCGTCAACGTGCCAGCCCCCGTGGTTCAGGTTAACGTGAGTGATGCTTTGGTGTGAGAAGTTATATTGTGTAGATGTAGTAACCATGAAATGTATGTGTAATGAAGTATAAGTACTGTATATCATTTTTATATTTGCCGTTGTTTACCTTTATACATTGGATATTAGATACAATATGATGCGATGCAATATGATCAATGAGGATCATCAGCTGCGTACTCGATGTTAAATTTTTTACCTGCTAAATAGCATTTGTATATTTGCCTATACATAAATATTATCCGTGCGTATATATTTATACATATACATATACTTGTGTTCAGAACACCCCAGTGGTGACCACCACCACCCCCTCAACTTATCCAGTGCTGGCGGACAGACCGGAGCCTTCGGCCCTCCCGCCCGCTGGAGGTCTGTTCGGGCCGGTCAAGAAGTTCAAGAAGGTGGCGTCCAAACCCGTCCAACAGGAGCCCTGTCTCCACAACGACCTGATGGACGCCATCCAGGCCGGGGGAAGAGACCGGCTGAAGAAGGTGCGCTTCATTCCTTCACGTGTCAATGGCTTACTCTGTGTGTGTGTGTGTGTGTGTGTGTGTGTGTGTGTGTGTGTGTGTGTGTGTGTGTGTGTGTGTGTGTGTGTGTGTGTGTGTGTGTGTGTGTGTGTGTGTGTCCTAACTGTGTTTGAGTCTGTGTCCTTATCTGTGTGTTTGTCTGTGTCCTTACTCTGTGTGTGTGTGTGTGTGTGTGTGTGTGTCCTAACTATGGTACCTTGGTCTTTAGTAGTCAAAGGGATCAAGTCAAAGTTAAACACAGCCTGGTTATAGCGTATGGGACCTTATGAATCCAGTGAAGACTCTGACTGCCTCCTGCTCTGTGACCCCAGACTCCAGGCGCTGACCCCGGTGGTCTGAAGAAGAGGCCGTCCCAGGCTGAGGACGACAACGAGAGGTCCGCTCTGCTGGCCGCCATCAGGGCCAAGGCCAGCAGCGGGAGGCTCAAACCGGTAACACTCACCCCCTTTCTGCTGATGATGATAAAACTAAAGGCTGAAACCGGTTACACTCAACCCCTTCTACTGCTGATATTATAAAACTAAAGGCTGAAACCGGTTACACTCAACCCCTTCTACTGCTGATATTATAAAACTAAAGGCTCACACTGGTCAAACTCACCCCCTTTTCCTTTCAGTCACTTGTCCCCGAGTCCCCTTCCCCAGATAATACATTTTGGGCTTTTTTGGTGGTTTTAAAATGTATAATATATATTTTATGATTTTCAAAATAAATATTATGTGTCAAAAGTTTTTTCCAACTATTGAAAATTGTTAAAGGGGACATATTATGAAAACAACACTTTTCCTGGGATTTGGCGTGTTTTTTTGGGTCTCTGGTGCTCCCACACGATTACTAACTTTGAAAAAAGTCCACGCATGATATTTTGAGTGTGATATGCATTTCTGAAAGTACCCCGCCTACAGTTACCAAACGAGCAAGTCAGGTTCGGCGCCCCCTCCTACGTAGGAAGGGGGCACAGTTGAATATTACCTCCCGCTTCCCCACTCCCCTCCAATCGGAGCATAGCTTAGATTTTGTCGACCAGTGGACGAGCAGCTCCGACGGGGGGAACTCGGCGGCAGCTCAGCTTCGGGAGTACAATCCCTTTCTCTGCCGGACTGCCGCCAAAGCTTCAGCGGCAGTCCGGAGGAGGAGACATGGAGGAGAAAGGGATTGTACTCCCGGAGCTGAGCTGCCGGACTGCCGCCGAAGCTTCGGCCGCAGTCGGACGGCGGCAGTCTGGCAACTCCGGCACCGGAAGTGCAATCCCTTTCTCCTCCATGTCGCGGTTCATGGATTTCAGAGAGTCAAGGCCAAAGTTCCTTTCCCCTAATTCCCCTCAACCATGGCCGAGATATCCCCCACTAGGAGTCTTTACTTGTTGTGAAAGTACCAGAGACGTCAGACGCAGTCTTTATGATTCATAATATCTTTCGAGGTGCACATTGCTTTTGGCCGTGATATTAGATATAATATTACATAAATACCCATATATAATATTATTATTATTATATGATATAGATATAGAGCTCCAGGAGTCATCAAACATCAACATTCCCTTCTCCTCCATGCTGTGGTTCACTCTGACAGCTCATTGGTCAATGGGCAGCAGCCCATTTGCATTAAAGCAACAGACACCAGAAACAGCGCATTCTGAAGGGACTGAAACAGAGGGGAATAGCGGTAGGCAAGATTTATTTTCCTAACAGCTATTTCCAGCAAACAGCTTCAAAAACATGTTTTCTGGATCTCAAATACTATGTTTACTTGTTGGGAAAACACCATAATATGTCTCCTTTAAGTTTCGCCAAAGGAGTTCAAGTGTTTACTCTTAATAAGCATCAGTATTGTCAGCCCAACTACTATCATCCCCCAATCATTGTCTGCGTTCGAATCCTGCGTCGGATCGGGACAAATGTCCTGGGGAACCTCACCTGTTAAAAACAGTCTAAAGCAGCGACCATGACGAGGCAGAACGCCGCAGAGCGTCCCAGCAAGGTAGCACCTCGGGGGGCCTTGTTATGCCTGCAGCTCACTGTTCCTCCCCTGCCCTCCATGGTGACTGTGGGCTGTGGTTTGGTGAGAAGTGGAAGAAAAGGGGCCGGAAATTTGCCGCTGCCGCAGAGGGCCAGCTGCGGTTCAGCGCTAAAAGGTTTCTGACCAGCCCTGGAATCCCTGGAATGCCTTGTGACTAAATCTGACGAAGGCTGCTCTGGTTTGTCCCAGAGAAAGGAACAAAAAGACCAAGTTCAGTATGGAGAATGAACTGTGAATGATATAATGCATGGAGTTGCACTGACATTTTGTTTTTTGGGTTAGTAAGAAAATACTGTAAAGGTATTTCGGATAAATTCACACCAAGCCTATAGACTGACGTGTCGTGTGGCTCCTCTCTCCTCTCTCCTTTACTCTCGCCTCTCTCATCTCTCCTCTCTCCTCTCCTCTCTCCTCTCCTCTCCCCTCTCCTCTCTCCTCTCCTCTCTCTTTCCTCTCTCCTCTCATCTCTCCTCTCTCCTCTCCTCTCATCTCTCCTCTCTCCTCTCCTCTATTCTCTCCTCTCTCTTTCCTCTCTCCTCTCCTCTCTCCTGTCTCCTCTCCACAGACCAAGTCCCTGGCAGCTCACGAGCTCCAGGTCATCAGGACGTCCTCCTCTTCAGAGGAGCATCCCGCCGTCTCCATAACCAGACCTTCACGTCCCCTCTCCCCAACGCCTCCTCCTCATCCGTCAAGCTACGGCCTCTCTCCTCCTCCGCCTCATCCGTCAAGCTTCGGCCTGTCTCCTCCTCCTCCTCCTCCTCCACCGCCCCCCCCGACGGGACCTCCCGCCCCGCCCCCCCAGCTCCGGCGCGGGGGGGCGGGGGCCGGGGAACCCCGGGGAGACCCGGCGGCGGCCAGGGAGGCCATGATGGAGGCCATTCGGTCGGGCTCGGCCGTCGGGAACCTGAAGAAGGTAACTGGAGCAGCTCCTGTTGTCTGGGGGCTCGACGGTGCTGCGTTAAGGGCTCTTCATGGTCCCGCGTTCACGCGACGCGAGGGGGTTACGGACCCCTTGCGTCCTTGCGGACCCTCCTCGCGTCCACCGCAAGGTCCACGTGCGCCTCCCCAAAAAGCGTAACCTTCCGTCGAGGCGACGCAGCAGCAAGGGCTGTGATTGGTCCGCTTACTGAAACCTGACGCAGAACCGTGAAGGTTCTGCGTCGTCGAGGCGTCTCGCGTTGCGTGGAACGTGGAACCATAAAGAGCCCGTTAGACGTCAGGCTGTACTTTTAATAGCCAGAGGCAAACAAAACAATTAAAATATAGAGGAGATAGGGGCGGTTCACCAGGTGGAGCGTACCATTTGGGCCCAGGCCTCATCGCAGTGACCGGGTCAGGGTTCGATTCCTGCCCGTGGTCCTTTGTGCTGCATGTCCTCCCCTCTCTCTCCCGTACCTTCATGGCTTACTCACTCTACAATCAAATGGGAAAACCTTCAAAAATACATCTTAAAAAAAAGAATATATATATAAAATAGATTTTGTTTTTTAAATGATGGCAGCTTTCTTCAGGTCCCAAGGGGCTTTGCAGACAAAGAAGAGAAGCAAAAAGTACAGATAAACGAGAACGTTAGATCGATTCTAATTGTTCTATTGTTGTCTTTGGCGCTGCGAATAGATTACAGATAATCAATAATGTTGATTTACGACAGCGATGTCGGGGAACATTTCTTTCCCCAACATCGCTGTTCAGAAACAGGTGCAGTGGTAACGGGAGCGGCCTGCCTGTTGTATATGAGTTCTCTGCTCTTATTCTCTCCACCCCCCTCGGGCAAAGATCCTACTCGCGTATCACATCGGCACTGCTTCCTGCCTCCCGTGTAATTCCTCCTAAAACGCCTGGCATCGTTTGAAGTATATTCACGGCTTCCGACTGAAATCATCAAAGATGGCAAAGCCGAGGAATTCAACTCGTGTTGTTTTTGTTTTGCTGTACATCCCTTCAATAGAGAGCCTCCCTTAGCCTTTTCGCTGCTATATCGCCCTCCCATCGAGGAGAAGTTCTCATGGATCGATTGAGGTATTCTTATCACACAGTGCCTGTGTTGGGAGTACACTTCGCTCAAAAGTATCAGTTACCATGGACACCACAAGTTGAACAGTTGAACGCATGTTGTCCATCTTTGTTATTATTTATTCCAATCCAACTGTAAAGTCGGGGAACCAAACAGCAAACCGTTCTGTCGCTTTCATCGTTTTGTTTCATAGTTTGTGTCGGCAAACATTGTTTGCGTTCAATGTTTAATGACGTTTCCCATGACCCTGAGGCGCCCTTATCGTGATCATTTACGTCTGTTTAACAGTTTTATTGTCATCATGCCCGTGACCTCTGGCCAGGGAGAGAGACGAAAAAAACAACAACCAGACAGAGAGACTCCGACCACAACAGCGTCAGAGAGCGAGAGAGACGTGGAGAGATTTGAAACAGTATCGCTGTATTCTGTGGGAAACTGGCAGCTGTGTTACATCTGCTGTCCCAGAGCTTCACCTTAGACCGTGGTCAACGTCGTCATGACGATCGCCCCCTGACGAAGCACAACAGCTGGGGGAACACCAGCTCTGTTCGTACCCAGGCTCCCTGACACAGGCCCGTACTGTGGGTCTATATGCACTTCAGCGTTTAATAAGGGGGCCACATTAATGCACTTGGAATGCAGTAAAATGTTTACATTTTTGACGGTTTATTGAGTTTAAGCTGGAAGGATCTTCCCCATCACAGGCGATATCGTTTTCAAACTGTCATTGCAATTCAAAGTGAATCTATATTTTTGTTGTAATATCATGGTAACACTTTATAATAACGTTCCTAAGTCATGAATAAACTTTTAGATACTGACAATCTAAACATTAACAAAACATTAATTGATAAGCTTTTCATTAAGGATGGACTTATAATTAACCAAACTTTAATAAACATTAGTAGATGCTAGATAGTGCTGGTTAATGGCCCCCTATCTTACAAAAGATTGAATGTTATAGAGTGTAAAAAAAAGAACTGAGTTCTTTTAATGTTTTGAAATCTAAAGACGCTGACGTCCCATTTGACGTCAGCTACATCGTCGCTAAAAAGTTAGCTTCTCAACATGCCTGTGTCCGTGTGTCTCTGTCGTACAGATCGCCGCTCCGGTGAAGACGGTGCAGGTGAACGGCCGCCTGGGGACGATCCAGAGCCGATCCCTGGCTCTCTCCCAGCAGTGAGCCCCTCCAAGAGGGCCTGGGAAGCACCACAAGACGCACGGGGGGCATGTCGAATCCCACCGGCTAACACCACCCCTGCTGACCGTCCCACAACGTTAATCCCATTTGCCACAACGCCTCGGGGTCCGCTTTGTGTCGAGAGCCCATGGCAGGACGTTTTTAAAAGCACCTTTCTGTGCTTTACTGGATGAGAAACACTGTAAAGTTCACCTACAGCTTCACAAACTGGGGCCATAGACTGGCACTGCCAAAAAGGGCAGCTTTAGTCAGATTTCGCTTTTGAGGTTATTTAATTTTTGTTTGTTTTTATTTTTTACATTGAAATCTTTTTGTTTTTCCGTTTGATATCGCTTTCTGTAAAATACGAAGGTAAAAGTAGGGAGGATACTGGCGATCCAACCATGTAGGACGATGGTGAAGGGATTTCTTAAGCTGGATACACATCTTTATATATTTAATATTAATTGATATACATTTATGTATGTGATTGCATACTTCTAGATCATTTGAACACAACGCTATATTTTAACATTATGATCTAATTCTTTGTCATGTCCTTAACACGATAAAAAAATAATTACCCTAAATTGTTTACCTTTCAAAAACATATCGCCTTGATTTCAAAACGATTGTTGCAACTGATGCCGGTATGATTTACAGAGCTTGTGCCATAATATATTTCTAAATATATACGTCACATTTTTTACAGATTTCTTTTTTTCTGGACAGAAAAAAATGCATTATATTTTCAGTTTGAGATTTTAGTACTATTTGACCACGTATGCCTTTCTAGAAGCTGTGGATGCCTTATTCTGTTGGAAGGCAGGGTTATGTGTTAATGTTTGCTACAAATATAACTTAAGCAGCACAATAAGTAAAAATTGATTATATATCATATTAAATATTTATATATATACGTACTATATATATAATATTTAATATTTATATATGTATGTATTTAATATTTATATATAGATGTATATATATAATATTTCATATATAATGTTTATATATTTCGGCAATGTGTGTGTGTGTGTGTGTGTGTGTGTGTGTGTGTGTGTGTGTGTGTGTGTGTGTGTGTGTGTGCGCGCGTTCGCGTGCGCATATTGCCCATATTGCCAAGTAGTTTCAGCCAAGTTCAAAGCACCTCTTTTCCCCTGCTGGTGACATACGTGGGCCTCCTAGCTTGTTCTGTTCCTCTGTTCACTGCTGATGTTGACGTTTTTTCAGTTGTATTTTTTGCCTGTAGAAAACGTTTTTTTGATTGATGACAAGAGCAAGATTATGAATTCCTTCTCTTAGGAATCACCTATACAGAAGTTAGGAAGTCTTTCTCTGCAATGAACTTGCTTGAGGCAATGGCGTCAGTCAATGTCACCACACGATTGATATGTCAACTTATTTTGTTGAATGAATCGCATATATTTCAAAAAAATATATTATGTTGACTTTGATGAATTTTGAGGAACAATTTAACATTTGAGGGACAAATCTTGCAGGACCTATATTCAGGTCTGTAAGTATTATCTGCCACTCATTGTGGTCAAATATTTAACACTTGCTTGCAGTCCATTCAATTATACCTCTATGTTTAAAAAGTGTAATTTATTTTCAGTTTAGAATAAGAAATACATTAACTTTTATTTGAAGATGTTTTGATTATATTTTCTTTCCTTCTGTCATCTATTTACATGCTACTGATGCTGCAGCCTAATCATAGCCTTGTATATTTTGTAAAGTACAGAGAGAGAGAGGTTCAAGTGGTTCTTTGACTGAATGATAGTCTTTGGATTTAGGCTGACAATTTTTCCTGGTAAAACAAAAATTGGCACAGCTTTTATTTTTGTCTATGGTAATTATAATTCAATAAAAACGTTTTGTAATCAACAAAAAATTTTAATTTAATGAAATCTTTTCCTGACCTTGCTGTATTATGCAGCACTGTTCAGCTGCATAAATAGTTATGAATGTCTATAAATATTCAGGGGACTAATTCGATTGAACTAGGTAATCAGGGAACTAATTCGATTGAACTAGGTAATCGTTATACCCACGCGATGCAAAACTTGACAATGAAAAACAGCTATACTAGATATAATTCTCCCCAAAAATATTGATACTATGAATATGTGTTGATACTAATCAATTAGACATACTAGGGGTCATTGCCGATGCATGTCAACAAACCAAATTCACATTGTTTCCCCAATTTCCCCACAGTTTAACAGTTCTTTGAGGTGGATTCTTAAGCTTAAGAAAATGAATCATTTCAAATACCTGAGTAAATATGTTTAATTGGCATAAACACAGCCTTTTAAACTCCTAAGTCCCCTGAGTTGTGGCATCTATATCATTGAGGTTTGTTGTTGACTCCTGGCTACAATATTTGGTAACCTTACTTTATGTGTGTGTGTGTCTGTGCCCGAACTGTGTGTGTGTGTGTGTGTGTGTGTGTGTGTGTGTTTGTCCTAACCTTGTGTGTGTGTGTATTGCCACATCACAGATGGGCTACTATTCCGAGCAGCGTGTTTGACCCTGACTCACCACCATGTGGTCATCAAACATAATGACTCCCACAGAGCCTGAAACTGGCCTAGAGTCCATGCTCACACACACACACACACACACACACACACACACACACACTCACCAACAGATTATCTTGAATGCTCTATGATGCAAGCAGTACTTGGATAGCGTAAATGCCAACATAGGTTGCTTGATAAGATTTTCACACAGGATTTCCAGTTCACAAACTCTCTAGTGTTATGGAAAACATGTAGGGTTTTAGTACAGATGCGTGCACTCAAATTATGGAGTGAATTGCGTTTCGGGATTACTTAAATGTTGTCTAAATTAATTTATTGGCGTTTAATAAGGAGTTTTGCCATGATGTGATCGACTTTAATATTATTTACACGAGCCAGTCTTGTGGAATCTTCTGGAGTGCGTTTGTAAACTGCACAGCTGTGTACAAAAAAATGACGGTTGTACGTTGTGTCTTTGCTTGTGGCTCCTGAAGTCCTAATCTGTTTTTTACTTCACTGGAGGACATGGGCGCACATGGAAGGGTTCTGTGTGTATGTGTGTTTACGTGTTGCCGTGGGTGTGTGTTATGTAAAGTGCATCTCGAGTCTTTGTACGGGTTCCAAACCATTGTAACCATATTGGTAGCCAAAAGAACATCTAAATCCAGAGTTACCAGAACGCCATGCCACAGAACAGCTCAAATATGTCTTCAGCGCTGGCTCTGGTGACGCCTCTACCAATCCCCGACTGTTTTCGTTTTTCATTTCCATCTATTCCCTCTCATTTCTATCGAGACAGTTCGTCAACATGCTCAATCAACATTGGAAGACTTCAAATTACGACATTATTATCATATTCATAATAAACAACTATAAAATATGAATAATGTACACAAGGTCTGATCATCCGGTTAGTACTAAGATGGATCCAGCAGTCCTGTGATATAGCAGAACTTGTAGGTTGTGACGGCAAAGAGCCTGGGCCGGAAACCAGAAACCTCAAGGGGCAAATTTATACCTTGTTTCATGTTTTCTTAGCGGAGATTTGTGCCGAAGAAAACTCATTCGAGCGAGCGGAAGAAGCTTTCAGAATGGGATTTCTACTGTGGCCAATTCAGTTAAATTGAATTCAATGTACTTGTATTTGTATAGCCCTTATCAAAGGTACAGCCTCAAAGGGCTTAACAGGCCATACATTTATGACAACCCCCTGACCTTAGCTCCCCAGAGGGCAAGAAAAAACTCCCTCAGTCAACATTTACTGACACTTTTTTACAGTTTATCATTGACGGCAGAGTTTGCGTTTTCCAATTACGTGCTTACAGATTCCCACCTCCGGCAACATGATTGGTCAAAACAAATAGGAAATAATACAAAACGAAAAAACGCAAGATATAGCTCTAAAATGACATTGTTGTTTTTTTGTTGCGTTCCAGGGCAGAATGTGTCCGCCTCACCAGAGATACCACACAGTAGCACTCCGCCTCTAATCCGCTGAGGTTGAGAAACAACGAAAGGAAAGTTGTGTTTCAGATCCATGTCTTCTGTGAAGGAAGGATTGTGTTTCCTCGCACAGTGACGAGGATGAGGAGATGATGATGGTGGTGTCACCTAGGCTACAAGAAGAAGGCATTCTGTCAGGCGCCTGCGAAACAGCCTGTGTGTGTGATGCATCCTGTGTGTGTGGGTGTGTGTACGTCCGTGAATGCATGTGTGCGCATTTGGGTGTGAGTTGGTGTGTGTCATTTTCTATGCGTCAGGGGTGAAGGGGGCAAAGGGGTAGGTTTTAAGGTCAAAAGTGACGTTTCTTTTTTGCTCTTATCCAGACACACACACGCACACATACACACAACTACACACACCCACACCTACAGATACACACACAGGCCCCAGCGCAATGGATGACTTCTTGACCTATCAACTCCTAGGGTGTTATCAACGGCGTGTTAGAAGGGCCTGCTGAACTGCTATATCTAACAGCCAGTATGGAAAATGGCACAGGCTCTCTCTTCTGCAGGGTCACCGTGGTGTTGTGTCCTGACCCCACCCACTGCTATCCGTCTGGAAGGGTCGTTCAAGTGCGCTTTTACTTTGACTGCAGCGCTAACTGAGACACCTCCCTCCATAGGTGGAGGAGACTGGCTCCCTTCACAACCACCACGAGTCTCCTCCACCCAACTGGTTATTCACGGTGTCATTATAGGTGGGCACTGCCTGCAGACCCATACTAAGACGGGATTAGCTACACCTGTTAAGACTCGACCATTAAACCTCTGTGAGGAGGCCTATAGAGCAACTATATTTGTTAAGAGCTATACAATCAGGCTGAGAGAAGGTTAGGAATTGTTACACTTTTCCGGTGTACCGTACTGCAATTTCCGACCAAGTGCATAAATGTTTTTTGGGGAAAGCAAAGCAATATCTGAAACATGTAACTGAAACGGATATCCCTTAATCAAAAGTCTCCTCTTCTTTCACCTGACTAAACCCATGTTACTCAAACTGATCTCTACAAAGCCTTATCTCACAAATCAGACTAAATTAGTTCCTAAAGTCTGATGGCAGACAAGCTCAAATCTCGGTGTTTCACTTTCTTTCATTTCAATTAGTTTTGCCAAATATTGATGCTGGGGTTAGGGGGGTTCTGTAGCTTCCTGATACATAATGGATCACTACTGGAAACAAACTGACTGGCAGTACCACAAAAGACAAAAGAGTAATGGCTGATCATTAACCTAAGATTTGCAAAAGGACTGGTGATTAAAACGTCAGGATTAAAATCGTCTTCTGAAACCTCCATCTTGCACTCGCGAATTAATTTCTCCACGAAAGAAAATCTCTGCAGCAAAAACCGGAAACACTGCGTAACTCCGCCCGTTCACACATTCTGGTTTCTGTCCAGGTGGAGTACAGAAGTTTACCCCCAGTATAGTCGAAGCATGCTCTCAAAGTCCAGTCCTCACTCTCACCAAAATATGCACATACGCCTGGGAACGCGGTAACCAAGGTACCAACGAAGGGTTAATTTTCGAAATCTGTGATATTTTTCAGAAGCCTTAATGAACGTTGTGGGTTCTTGGTGTCACTGTGCGCCAGAAAGCTTCTTAAGACATCTGCGCTAACTGAGACGACAGGAAAAGCTGCTGCTCAGTGACAGACCGGGGAAAAGTGATATATTAAACCTCCACAGAAATGCAAATGCTCTGCATAAGCTGGAGAAATTGTCAAGTAGAAGTAGTAGTAGTAGCAGAAGTAGTAGTAGTAGTAGTAGTAGTAGTAGTAGTAGTAGAAGTAGTAGTAGTAGGCCTAGAGGTAGTTTAATTAGTAGTAGTAGGCCTATTACTAGTAGTAGCAGTAGTAGTAGTATAGTTAGAAGTAGTAGTATCGGTAGAAGTAGTAGTATCGGTAGAAGTTTCATATCGGCTTTGTTTCAGTTGGTCTCATTGATTTACGTTGACGCTGGAGGTGAGGACGTTCAGCAGTGTTGCCGGATTGGGCGTTTTTTACCGACCTATTGGCCTACATTTTGAGGACGTTCAGGCAGTGTTGCCAGATTGGGCGGTTTTCCCGCCCTATTGAGCTACTTTTAACAACATACGATTGCGGCGCATGCGCATATCATAACACATTTGAAGACAGAAACAATGAACATATTATAACTGTATTGATAAGAAATGACTGTACATTAGAGTGATTTGTTGAAATTATGATCAAAAGCCTAATTATGACATTAAGTAAAAATAAAAGGTGACTTTTTCAAGACTTGAAAAAGTTTGGGACTTGGACTCAACTTGGCTTTGGTGTGACTTTGACTTTGGCTCGACTTGCCCCTGTCTTGACTTGGGACTCGACTCGGACTTGACTGCTAAGACTGGGACTTACTTGGGACTTGCCAAACAGTGACTTTGTCCCATCTCTGGTAGTAACAGTAGCAGAAGTATTAATAATAGTAAGTAAATTATAGATATTTATTTATGAGCAGGCAATTGGAATTGGAAATCTTTGTCTGCCCGATTACAAAAAATGGCTGACAAAATATTCTGACACAGAATGATGTGGAAACAAATGCATTGATAGAAACAACAACAATTGAAACCTATTCACGATCTTCTACTTATTAAACCAAAATAAACAAAACATCCACAGCGTCAATGTGCCCCTGAGGCATGTCAACAGTGGAGTGGCTGGCGGCTATGGCAGTCTCGTGCTGCTCGTGTTATAACTCTGCACGGTCGCGTTTTGACCCCAATGACGCAATCAGTGTTATGTATTTTGGACGGCGCATAAGGTCATCCCACGTGTGTCCAATCGTCAACAACACAATGCATAATGTTAATGAAGCACACTCACATTTTTTCAACAATATTTAACAACACTACTGTTACTACTACTACTAGTCTATTACTCTATCATCATTATTATTATGATTATTTATATCAAACAATATATATATAACAAAGGTTATTCTACAATATGTGATATATCTGAAAGGGGGGGGCTATAAGGTATAAGGTAAAAGTTTTTTATATTGAGTTAAATATAATAAAACTGATTTGTTTGTCTCAATCTTACTGTTTACCCCAAACCACCACGTTTCCACGGCATGTTTTGGACATAAGAGAGGGGAGGAAGCGCCGGGGGGGGGAAGGAGGATGAGGAGGACTCTCGGGTGGGTGGTGTGTTGATGTGTGTGTTGTGGGAGAGGAGGGAGTCGGCAGTGGGGCGGGCTGCGGGGGGTCTCTACACGAGGGCGTGGCTACATGGCATGAGGGGGAGGAGCTGCCTGCTGCGTGTTGGTTGTGTGGTGCGTGTGTGTGTGTGTGTGTGTGTTAGTGTGTGTCCTCCCCGGTGGATGAGATGAGCCGTCTGAGGTCTTCACCACTACTTCGTCTTCCGCCTGCTCTCCACTCGGGGACCGTGCACCACCGTGGCCTGAGGGACGGGACACAGGACGACCGGCGACGTGCAGCGCTCATTCAGTCCTATCTTTAGGTTCCCCCCGCCCAACCACCACGCCTCTCTCCATGTACCGCGATCACTGACCCTGCGTGGAAGGTGAGTGGGCTTTGTAACGTGATTATTACTGTTTAACGTGGTCCAAAGTAAGGTGGGGTTTATTCGAGTGTAGTGTAGTCATCGACCTCGCACACAACATCACATTCACCCGTTCACTGCGCGTGAATGTGGTGTTGTGATGACAACGCGCTGTTCCACGGGCGAACACGTGTGTGTGCGCACTGCGCGCAACAGCGCCTGTTGGGGGTTCAACCCCGCGAGTCTTCTCTGTCAGCGCACACGGGGAGCATTATAGTGGAAGTGAGAACAAGTTTTGAGGTTTGATGTTGCTTTTTGGACCCTAACGGGACACTTGTACTGCACGGCTTCCGCGATGGACCCAGCTTGTCCCGCGTGTGTGTGTGTGTGTGTATTCTGATAAGCCCATCGTGTTTTTCTTTCTACGCACCTTTCCTTATATAGCGTTTTTATTCAAGTCGCACTTGACTAACGCCCTGCACCCCCCAACCGCATGCACAGTGTGACCGTGTTTTACAACTACCCTTTACTGGACTGAACTTTTGTTGTGCGTGATAATATCATTATAAGACACGTTTCCATGCTCTGTGCTGCACCCCCCCCCCCCCCCCCCCCCCAATCTGTGAGTTTCACTGGTCTCGCCTCGTCTTATCCCTCTGGCAGCGTTTGCTTTGGGGGTGGGGACAGAAAAGGGGAGGGAGAGAGAAGGAGAGAGTGCAGGACAGAGTGAGGGAGAGGCGTTTTCCCAGGCCTACTTGTTTGGCCTACGAAGTCATGCTGCAGGTATTACGCTGTACTTAGCACTGTGACAAATGACAGAATCAGTATTTATATTTAAGGCCTATTGATGTCTTTCTTGGGCCTATATGGTTCACTGGCTTCAAAACATAATGTCATTCTGTATTAATGTTTCGATTTACCATTTGTATTGTAGTGAAGAAGTACAAAATATCAATATTAGGCCAATGTTTGGTTAGCCTGGGAACCAGACAGGCAAGCTCATGCTTGATATCAGACTAATATTATGTAACAATCATCCTGAAACACAAATGTTTCTGTAGAGTGATGCAATAGCCGGCTCCATCGACCCTGATGTACACTTTGAAACAGTCCCCTGGGCTGCCTCCTGTGAGTTATGTTGACAGTTGCTCTGCTTTTTAGTGGGATCACTCAACCTCTGTATAGCGGCTCGAAGTACAACGGTATATATTACAGAGTAGATACTTTGACTTTGGCTTCTTAATACTGCATTTTTGTGTGTTTTTCTTGTGATTTTGGGATAATTTTCCAAACGCAATGTGCCAATTCCTTTAATAATGCTGCGATTTGCTATCTAGGCCTCTGAAGTATTGAGAGGATGGCTGAAACATCGTATTTCAGTATGTCGTTTTTGTCTGGGACGTGCAAGTACATGGTTGTGTTCCTGCATAGCTGCTTTGTCACACTACAAGGTTGTGTCTGTGCGTTGTGTAATCAATGCAATATACCTAAATTCTTTGGCATGGAATCAGCGGCATGAAATCCACCTCAAATAACCAATTAAATGTTTCTAAGAAGCAAACTCTCAAGGACACCGGGGAAGGGTTAGACACTTTCCAGTCATCAATCACTCTCCCTCTAACGAGCCTCACCCCACACACCATTATAATCCTCATGTATCATTTCGTGGTCACAACCACTCGTGATGGGAGCCATCAACCCCAAACTACCGCCTTGCTATGTCAAGTGCATGCTCAATGTGAACAGGCAGGACGGGACATGACAGGGGCCCAATAGCGGCCCTACAGGGGCCCTACAGCACCACGGGGCTGCCAACAACAACAGCACAGAAAGCAGAAGAGAAGCTGCTGTGTTAAAGGGTAATTCTTGTGTAAAATGGATTTGGGATATGTTTTGTTTGATAACGAGTTGAAACGTTCGTTTTGGAGCACAAAAAACGTATATAGAGGCTTTCTTCAGTTGGCTGTTTTTAGCCGATTCTATCAAAACGCTATAAACTTGGAACGATGGGGGCACCGGTTATGGCAAAAATTAAATCGCTATTTTAAACCACTTAAAAGGCTAAAAGTAGCCCGACACTTCTTTGGTAGTATATTAAGGGTCTTAACATATAAAACGAGCCATTGAGAACTTTGTAAGTGTACAGATTGTTTATTAAAAAGGACATATTATACACACAATACCGTCAGTAGCTCACCCGTCGACACCATTTTGTTTGTAAGACTCGACAGGTAGATTGACGAACACAGAGATTGTGACATCCGTCAGCAACACGCAAGCTCTGTGTTCGCCAATCTACTTATCGAGTATATGCGGTTTTTGTGCTCCAAAACGAACGTTTCAACTCGTTATCATACAAAACATATCCCAAATCCATTTTACACCGGAATTACCCTTTAAACGCGTGGCACGAACCGTAAAGGCTCAGTGATGCTTCCACGTCGAGGCAATGCATTACGGACCCTCCTTGCGTCCACCACAAGGGCCTGACGGGCGTTTTCCAAATATTCTAAACTTGTAGCATGGGCTGCGATTTGTTCGCTCACTAAAACCTGACACAGAACCGAAACGGGTTCACGACTGCGTCGAGCGTCTGCGTGGTCATTGCGCTGCATTGACGTGGAAGCATAAATGAGCCTTGAGGATTCAGTCGCCGACCCGCTACGCCGTCGATCAGAGAATCTGTGCGTCACCGTCATCGACGGTGACGCAGATTCTCTGATCGATTCTCTGATCGCCCGCCCCGTTCCGTCGAGATGCCTGCGTCCGTCTCCCGCTCTATCGTCGACACGCCGTTAGAGATCATCCCCGTCGCCGGGCATCGCAATCGCTACATGCATTAGGTCGGCATTGGCATGCAGTTCGCATCGCCGTTCCTTCCCCCTTCGTCATGATGCCGTGATGTGTTTCCTGTTGGCTGCTCGGCTCGGTTCTAGAACGTGTAAGCTAGCTCAAGCTTTAACCTAGGGGGTCATGTAGGTGGTGGTGTTGTGCGCACCGGGCCAAAGTTGTCCCAGCTGCTGGTAGTGATAGTGGAGATAGTGGAGCAGCCATCTGTGTTGCTCGTGGACACAGCATTCCTTTGAGCCTTGCGTCA
Organism: Pollachius pollachius; assembly: GCF_949987615.1. Lineage (NCBI taxonomy): Eukaryota > Metazoa > Chordata > Actinopteri > Gadiformes > Gadidae > Pollachius > Pollachius pollachius. The sequence goes on along the minus strand of NC_136934.1, from coordinate 47,360,461 downwards.
GCCAGCAGTCATTCCACACTGGTAATGCTTGGCCCCTACACTGTCGGCCAAACCCGACAGCGTTAACCCTCGCCTGCCGCTGATAGCCTGCACTGTGCATTCATGTGTCGGCTGACTCCTCACCTGGCCTGAACAAGGTTCACATCGTCTATACGCTCAAGCGAAGTTAGGCCCAGATGAAAGGTAAACAAAGCAGCTTCAACGGCACTGGAATAGTTAGTTTCTTTCCTTGTTTCATTCAAGAGAGAAAATTGCTTTTTTAACGCATGAATGTTGTTTTAAATACACGTCAACAGAGTATATGCATGTTCACTCTTAGTCATTGAATGTTATTTCTGTGGATAAAGAAATTATATAAAATCCTATTGAACTATTTAGATTGTACTAAGGTGTATTTAAAGCCGAACTAAAGAGTATCAATGCACTCAAATCAAATGTTTTGCAGAGCACCATCTCAAAACCACGGATATTGCAATTTATATTTCTGCCAGTTAATGTAGACGCTGTAGTTAACAACTTCCACTCACTTTGTTTGGTAGCTGCAAAAATTTTCTTTAGGTACTCTGATCCATCTGTCATGGTTTTATGTCCTGTATTATAAAGCCATCATTCATAACAACCTGGCCACGTTCACGTCTTGGAAACATTGGCCAAAAAGGGAAGACAGGCAAGAACAAGAACTGTGTTGAGCCGTCACATTTTGGAGGTTTCTCTTCTAAGAACCGTGTTACTCTCCTTAAAAAAATTAAACCCCCCCCCCCCCTCCCCACCGATCCGTGTTAGTAAATACAGGCGTGTAATGACCCGAATTCCCACCGCCTCGTACATGTGACCCGCGTGTGATGCAATGCTTGTTTGTACGGCAGATTGAGCCTCTCAATGTCTGGCACTGGGCCAAGTGTGGCTGCGGAAAAAAATGAAAATATGTAAAAAAGATAATAAAACCTTAACGGACACGCGAGAGGCAGGACCGTTGCCTTAGATACGCAGGAAGCTCAACGGCTGGGGCGGTGGGTGTGTCTGGGTACATAATAGGCGGTATGAAAGTTATGAAACACTGTTTTCCAGACCTATAAAGTATGGGCGTTCCAAAAGTCTGGTTGTATGCTCATGTAATAAAAATGTCAAGAAGTTGACAATACGCCAAAAAATATCAAATGAATTGATAAGAAAAAAGAAGAAACCGATGTTTGCCATATTATCCAAACCAGAACATTGTCTTGTTTGTTGTGATACCCGGGCCACCGTTCTTATTCAATTTAAGGGCTGCACGGTGTAATTATTGCATTTCTTGAAACCATACAAAAGTAACGTTTAGGGATGTACGTGATTGAGAGAAACGAGAGTGACGAAGGCTGTGGGATTTGGTAGAACTTCTCCCCCTGCTCTCTCATGGACAGGCTTCAGGTTCAGATGATATTCATATTGTATAGCAGAAAAGGGATAAAGTAGTGTTGCAGATAGGAGAGAAGAGATAGGCCCACTTGGAGCAGGTCGTCAAATGAAATAAGAGCAAAGAGACAAACACAGGTGAACGTGGATGGACTCGTATCCTCTGCAGATGAACTGGCTGAAAAGGCAGAGACGACGAGAGGGCTCACCTCGTTATCTCGGGCAAACTCGATGAGGAAGGCTACCGAATAGAGCCATTGAATGAATTAAGAATTAAGTCCAGAAGAAACTGGATTTGAAATTGAATTAATTAAAAGTGAACATGACCGTGGCTTTTTCTTGGTACTCCCAAGACAAGCTTGTGAATGCTCTATTCATTCATCCATTCATTCAAGATCATTGCAACAAAAACGCACTGTTCTCTTCCAAATCTATCAAGTAAAGAAAAACAATCAGTTTGGAAAGAAATGTTCAGGAAAAGTCTAGAATTTAAATTTGGGAAAAGGGCAACACTCTGGAGTAGAACCCTGCCCTGAATACGAATACGAAGGCCCCCCTCCCCCCAAGAAAAACATGAAAAACATGTCCCTCATATCACGTCTTGATCCGGTCTCTCCACCTGCCCCGTGCTCTCCCCATCTGTCTCTCTCCCTGTCTCCTTCTCATTCCCTCAATCTCAATTGCGATCCTAAGTTCTGTCTCTTCGTGTCGGTCTTTCCCCGCTCCTGCTGGGTTCAGCGATGTCAGATCGAACCATAGCGTGGCGAGTAGGCTCTGGTGGATGTACACAAACAGAGAAGAAAGAGGGGCCTTTCTGTTCTCTGCAGAAATGTTTGGCCGGGCGAGAGAAATGTCAGAACAACACAGGCCTTTTATTCTGCTCCGGAGTTTCAGCATTGTCTCACATCGTGCAAGGGCTTCTTTTTTTTATACATTCATAACTCTTCTTTATCTTATCTCCAAAAGAGATTTAGAACTAAGCAGTACACCAACAGAAACCCAAAGTAAAACACACATATTTGCCAATTCCCATTCAATCAAATTCAAAACCACAACCAAAGAAGTGACACTGGTATATCATGGTTTATCAGCCCAAAGTAGGAAGAATGGGCACAACAATGTGGTTTTGACATTGACAATTCATATTGGCTCTGTTTAGTGTAGCCAGGAGAGAGGGGTATGATGGTTTTATCACCAGACCAGTATTGTCCTATGAGATCGGAGGCCCATCCCTCTAAACAAAGCCCCCCCCACCCCCCCCCCCCCTCCCTCTACCACCCGTGGTGGTCAACTGTTGATCAAGCGCCACGGCAGCCAATCAAAAGGCCCTGGCTCGTTTATCTTGCCCGTTGCGTAAGAGCAGTTCTCAAGCAGCCACCAATGAAATCCTCATCCAATTAGGCACTGTCCACGTTTCCAAAGAGGGGCTTTCTCTGGGAGACTGCTGCCATTCACCCCCCCCACCCCCTGCCCCGCTGGGACACCAGGCCCTCTCTTACAGCCCACCCCCCCCTGCGCCCGCTGTACGCTGTTGCTCGTGAAGAAAGCAGGCTGACAATTAATGAATAATCAACATGTGTGACAGAGAGACGTATCCAGTGAACGGTGACCAGACCACAATCTAATCAGAGGACAGAGATGCTCTTTCTCTCTCTCCCTCTCGCTGTCTCTCTCCCTCTCGTCAGCTCTCTTGTAATCTCTCTCTAGTCATCTCTCTCTCTCTTTCTCGAGCCATCTCTCTCTCTAGTCATCTCTCTCTCTCTATCTCTCTCTAGTAATCTTCCTCTCTTTCTCTCTCTCTAGTCATCGCTGTATAGTCATCTCTCTCTCTCTCTCTGGTCATCCCTCTCTCTCTGGTCATCCCTCTCTCGTCATCTCTCTCTATTCATGTCTCTCTCTCTCCCTCTCTGTCTCTATCTCTCTCTCTCTCTCTCTCTCTCTCTCTCTCTCCCTCTCTGTCTCTATATCTCTCTCTCTCTCTCTCTCCCTCTCTCTCTCTCTCTCTCTATGTTCTATGTAGTGGTGGTAGTCGTCAAAACAATGCTGCAGCCATGCACAGTAATGCATGATCATGCACACAGACGCATGAATGCACATACACAAACGGAGGCACGCACTAACACACCACTAACAAGTCTCTAAGAGAGAGCACCACTAGACAGCTCTGTCGCAGAATGTTGGTGTTGTTGCACGGTTAGTTACGTTGTTAAGTGAAGTTGTTTCACAGCACAACTGGAACAGCCACCTCCTTATGCACGCCGGCACGGTGACAGAGAGCTGTCACACGCTAACCCCCTTGGTCTGCTTCTGTCTTCATCAGTTCCCAGTGAGGCTCGACAGCTCCGAATCAGACATCTCGTAAAAACGTTCCTGCCGTTGATGATGATGTCAAAATGAATCCACCACCTGTGTGTTTAAAAATAGAGCGAGCGTCTCCGCCGTCGACCCACCGGGAGCGGGCTCGCGAGGTGGAACAGGGAGTGGAAGGGAGACCAGACCACCCCCCCCCCCCCCCCCCCCCCCCCCCCCCCGCCTCTCCCCCCCATCCACAGTAAACATGTATAGGGCAGCCCGCTGGTGTAGCTTTGTAACTTCATAACTCCCCCCCCCCGCTGCGCTAAATACCCCCGTTCAAAGGCATAGGGTGAACGTACAGTGCATTTATTGACCCCCCCGCCCCCCTCCCCCCTCTGGCCGCCTGCTGAGGAGGGGGTGAACCACCTGCTGATGAGGGGGTGAACCGCCTGCTGATGAGGGGGTGAACCGCCTGCTGAGGAGGGGGTGAACCACCTGCTGATGAGGGGGTGAACCACCTGCTGATGAGGGGGTGAACCACCTGCTGAGGAGGGGGTGAACCACCTGCTGATGAGGGGGTGAACCACCTGCTGATGAGGGGGTGAACCACCTGCTGATGAGGGGGTGAACCGCCTGCTGATGAGGGGGTGAACCACCTGCTGAGGAGGGGGTGAAGCGTAGTCGCCTCCCTCTCTTCAGTGGGTTGGATGCGTGCCATCTCTGGAATTAAGACGTCGTCTGAGCTATGGAGTGGGGCGGGACTGGGATGGGTTAGGGGACGGGTGGGGGTCTGGGTGTTGTACCAGAGGGACAGCCTTTGAGGGGGATAGCAGTGTGTGGAAGACACACAAAGAAGGGGCGTGTATATATATATATACGAGGGGTTATGTATACGCGAGGGGGAAATGACATTAACGGAAAAAGCAAGGCGCAACTACGGTGGGAGAGTCCTGAGTAGGTGAGGAGGTTTAAGATGTAAAACGGCGACAGGCCTAAACAAGTACGTGCCCTACGCATTCAATTTCTCTGTATTTATTTTGCTAGTCCGACATGCTGGTCTCTAACTGCACCAGTGCTCTCCTCTCCTCCCCTCTCTCTCTCCGTCACTCCCCCTCTGGTAGCTTTAACCTCAGGCCCGTTTGACACGTCTTCCTACCAGCGGCTAACAGGCGTCTGTCTTTACCTGACGAGGGGAAGATGTATCTGTTGAAACAAAAGGGGTAGGATTACCGGCGCATACAGTCAGAGTTATTTCCCGTGCTCAGGAGTAAGGGGGACTTGTGTGGGAGTGTACACACACACGCACGCACGCACACGCACGCACGCACGCACACACACACTCATGCACACACTCATGCACACACACTCATGCACACATGCACACGCAGAGACACACATGCACACCCCTTCATATGCAAATGTAGAAACCCATACACACACACACACACACACACACACAAACAGAGCATTTGTGTTCCTTTCCAAGTTTAATATAAAACCCAATTAGATTTCATATCCTCATTTACTTACCTTAAATTGGTTATATCGAAGATTACCATGTGAATAAATGTCTGTTAAGTAACCATTGCCGAATGCAATACACCATGGTGATTGAGCCTATGGCCCACCAGAGAAGGTCTTTCTATTAGCAGTTTTATCAACTTTACGAGCTGCCGGTTGCTACACCGTTGGGATATAGGGGAACAATTTCTGCGTAACGCCAAACGGACCCAAAAGAGAAGGAAACAGAAATAGTTGAGATTTATACTTTAACGTGTTTAATTGCAGTGAGAACTAAGGTTGTTTTGGATTCATTCAGGGACCCGTTTCACCAGAATATTAATATACATGCATCATTCTATTACTACTTTTCTTCCCACAGTGCTGGGTAGAACAGCTAAATGCTAGAAGCCTTGCTTAAAATTAGTGGAGGGTGTGAAACGGATATTGTGCATATTTTATCCCAAAGAGACAAATGAGAATCGTGTTTTAACACAGAAAAGCTCGTTTGCAGAATGGCTTCCTGTGTTACACTCACTTCGTATAAGGACTCTGTGTCTGTTTTTGAAATGTGAAAATCATAAAACACTATTTTGCGACTGTACCCGCACAGATGTCTGTTTTGGCCGTCGTTCCATAACGGTGAGTGTCTGCAAAAAAAATGTGTTTCCTTGTAGAGTGAGAAAAAATATTCACGGCAATATGATAAATTATTCAGTGACATGCTGGCATTGTAATATCAAACAGTTTCCATGTGTGATTTGTTTAAGGTATAATTAGCATTCCAAAAGGTTGTTGGGACACTGGGGAAAGACATAACAATAACATAAGTTGTTGAGTACAAAGCTGTCGAGCAGAAAAACATTGTAAGTAAGTTAGGATGTTCTGCTGCGCAAGTAACCTGATTGCAAGCAGTTAGCACACGGAGGCTGCAAGTCAATTTTAAAAGCCTGTAGCTCCAACTGAAAAACACAGCGGCGACCAGGCAGGGTTTAATACAAGCAAAATACCATTTCTGCTGTACTCCTACTGATGTGTCTGCATCACGGCATATTCTGCTCTTATACACGATGTGTGTTCCCTGTACAGTTTACAGTTACTGCCACCACCACATGATGAGACACTTTAGAAATATGAGAGTCTCAGGTGTTTTTGTCTGAGACCTCACATATTTTTATTTGTAAAAGCCGGGTCTCCCTAGCGGTTTAATGCTAGGTACATTCTAATTAGCCAGATTTTGTGCCCAATTCCCCTCAACCGACTGGTGAGCAAAGCCCAGATTTGTTGATGATTGTACCGATTTCTTTTGGCAGATTATGCCGTGGTGTGAGGTATATTTTTACCAATCTGGGCCTCACCGATTCGAAGCCGAAAAATATAAACATGTTTTCCGGAAAATACGATTAAAAAAGCTAGCATGGCTAGTTCCTCCTGACCATCGTCCGCCACCATTGTTCGTTTACACTAAAGTCCCCAGTTTGATAGCGAGAGAGTTTTGAAAATCAGGACTGGGTTGTTGTGGTTTGGAATCCCTGTTTGTCAATGTGTGGTCGTGTGCTGTGTTGGCAGAATCGTTTCGTTCCCCACACTCAACAATCAAAACAGGTAAATTGATCATAATCCATCATTAAGTCTGTGGTCTCTCAGGTTTCTAAATTGGATCAATCGCCTCGTCTGCACCCGGCATACGCCTCAGACCATCCACCTTCGCTTCCACCCCGGGACGATCCATACCCCCCCACCCCACCTCAATCAGGCTTTACTTTAAATAGCTTGCTTTTCCCGAATCCTTCGGGCTGACCTTTGATCCGGCTGCGGCATTGATCACCTGGGCATGTTAAAGCTGGCCCCTCAACGTGCGGCTTAACCACAGGCTAGCCGGTTAACCCTCGACTGGCGGCCTCGGGCTCCGCCCCCCCCCCGAGCTCTTACCCCATTTACTGTTTACCTCTTACTGCTGGGCTGTAGTGTTTGTTGGTCTGGGGAAGGCGGTGCTGTAAAGGTTAAGTGAATTGGACTGTCGTTGTGACAGTCTTGGAGGTTTGAGGAGAACGGACACTTTGGGTTCCAAACGGAGAGCGTTAGAGGGCCTTCTGCGACCGAGATGAAACTGCACTCCGGAACATGATTTCTTGAGCTGTTGGTAGCAGGCTTCTTGAGTTTTACAGAGAAAGTCCCCCGTTTGAGGACATTATACGTTTTAGACAACAATCGATATGTTTTTACCAGAACTTCAAGGGACCCAAACGGATTTGCTTTCAACCGAATAAAGTTATATTGGGGTTTACCTTCCCTCTAAGACGAAAAGTTTTGCAGGTGTTGTGTATCCCAAAATTACCAACTTAACCGTTTTATTTCCTTGTTCTTGTTCTTATTGTTATTTTGCATCTTTGGCACCCTTCCACCCTGAAGTCCCCTGCTGTCTGCACAGCGTGGGTTCGACACAAGTTGTAGAGACGTTTTTGATCGAAAGCCTCGCTCCATCGGTTTGCCTTCGAGGTGACTTCTGAGAAGACGAGATGGAGGAATAAGTAGATTGATGCAGATCACGGGGGATCTTGCATCGCAGGAGCTGATGCTGATGCTGCAACCACAAGAGAGTAGATTGGGTGGGTTCAGCCTTGTGAGACCATCCAGATATTCACGTTTGCGATCACAGAGGGTGAACACAAACCAACACACCAGGTTTGGGACGAAGAGCCTGTTTTTGTGGGACAATGTTCCACACAAACATCGGAAAAAAAGCAAGTTACCGATGCTGAGAGGTAGTCTCACATTTTGATATAAACGTGTATCTAGGTTAAACAAGTCCGTTATTTGTGGCAGTTTCCAACGTATCCCCCCTAAATCTGCATTGCTTTTGACATTTGTTGTGACTACTACCCCGGGGGGTGAATAACGTAGCAGGCAGCCAAGACGATGACAGGTTCACCTGCACCTCACCCACGTATGGCAGTGTGATTGACACCAAACACAGCCCTGGCTGGGATGACAGCCTTTGCTGCATTCTTCACAGCCATTGGATAAAAGCCCGATTTTTTAAAAAGCGTCTGTCAGACAGTGGTTTGACTTTTGAAAACTAGAGGGAAGGGACTACGGCTTGGCTGCAGTGGGTTTCTTAATCAGAACACTGCTTTATTATTATTTTTTTAAAAAATTGCCAAATCCAATTGGACGAAATGCAATGTACTTTATTCTGCGTGCGGATTACCGTTAATCGTGGAAAATTATTAATCAGTCCATGTTAGATAAAAACTGTTGTGGTTGGCTTTGCTTCCCAAACCGAAACTCTCTCCCCTGCGAGCTGATTGTTCCTCACATTTTGATTTTTTTTAGAAAGGTGTAAACAGGATCCAGGGCAGTCCGATCTGCAGAAGGAAGCAGGTTATGAGCTGTTGAGATGGTCCCATGAGGCTAGTGTGGGGGGGGTGGTGGCGGGGAACGATTAAGCATCGAACACATTCAGTGTTTCATGTCCACCCACTCACGTTCTTCCCTGTGCAGGCTTCAAGGCAAACCAAACCCTAAAACAACTCATTTAAGGTTAAAGTCGGTTGTTGGTCACTTAGAGCTATGGTGGATCCTAGTCCAAATATCAACTTAAAAAAAAATAAAAAAAATATATACGAGATGCAAAAGAATCCCTCGATGGCATAACCGCCGGATATTGCTTGCGCTAACTGGTTATTGGCAGTTTCGGGCTACCAGGCAACATCCATCAAACCTCCTGGCTCCACCCCGGAGCCCGTCTGACTGAACCGCGTGGGCGTAAGTTGTGCAAGCCTCGACCACAACATGGCCACACCCCTGAAATGAAAACTAGCGTCTGCAAGAAGTCAGCGAGAAGGCTTCTTGTTTCTGTTGATAAGCAAAAAAGATAGATAGATAGATAGATAGATAGATAGATAAAAGTCCTGATGCGGTATCCTTACTGCTGTGGCCACCTCCCTGCCCCACCCCACAGCACTATACATTAGCTGCATAGGGCATGGCCCCAGTTGGCCATATAGGAGGGCTAATGGTTTTAGTTTACTCTTCATGTGAAATAAATCCAATCAAAGCACTCTGAACGGGATCAAATCCCCCCCCCCCCCCCAGACCAGCCGAGTTGGCTGGTCTGGGTTAACATGGTTGTGTGTGTTAGTGTGTGTGCATGTGTCTGTGTTTGTTCCATGTGTCTGGTATGGCCCACTGTGACCACGGCAAAAGAAAGTGAAAGCTAGCTGCGTTGTAATCCTCAGCCGAAGGCTTGAGCTTTCCCCCATGATTCCCTCAAACGCATATTGGATCGTAGAGCTAGATTCAGGTAATGGCGTTTCACCCTTTGAAACTTATTTCACGTTTTAGTGCGGTAAAATACATGTTTAGATGTTATAGCGTGCATTGTCTTTTAAAGGGTCACCAACAAAGACTCCCAAACAAACATAACCGAACCGAAAACAGAGGGGCCCAATCAACTCCCAGTGTTCATCAAGTCCCTACTGCTGTACAGTTTAGTGACAGTGCAGCGCTTCAGCTAGCCAGCGAGCTACTCTTGTGTTCCCCAATGATGGAACGCATGGCCGCCGACGTTAATTTGTTTTGTTATTTTTAGTCACACGCTTTGTGTCTGTAAATAATGTGTAGATAACGGGCTGTGTGCGCATGCCGGGCGGACCACCGGCCCACACACGGTGGTCTGATACACTACTCGTTGTCAGACACACACACACACACACAGAGGCTCATTACAAGCGAGCCCATTCATTGGTCGTGGTATTGACGATGCCAAGCTCTTTTTGTTTGGGGAGATGCATTCATGTCGCGGATCATTATTCCCCTCCGCTCAAATTGGGGAACTCGAGCACTCCTCAATTCCCTCATCTCTTGGAAAGGAAATCAATTTTTGAGGCCACTTTGGCAGGTCGTCCCCCCACTGCCCGGTTTGTAACCCTCTGTCGTCCAAGTTGAATGAGTGCAACTTTAATACAAGTTATGAAACAAGTGGCGTGAGGAGCCTTCAATGAACACTGGCTGCTGCTCAGGCCTTATTATGTAATCATGATAAAAACCTGTCGATTCGGTCAAACAAAGACTCCTCTCTTGAGCTCTTCTCTTGAGTTCCTCAATGAGTGCGGTGGGCGCCTGCGGTGCATTTCTAGGTCAGTGTTTGAAGGTGTGTTCGTTGGTTCCTGGCCCCAATAGGTTCACAAGTAACCCACTTGCAAGGGATTAGATCAGCCAATCATATCCATGTTGTAACGGACGAAACGCTGGGTCAGCGTTGGTTTTAGTCCCTAGTTTCTCCTCCTGCCGGGCAAGGAAACAGTGGGTGGCACGCTCGCCTCTGAGACGCACACACTCGGCCCGTCTCAATGTCTCACTCCGTGTCACTTTTTTTACCAACATTCTTTTTCTCCATTGACCAAATTGACGTCGACGGAAAGCAATCCTAGAGTTAATTGAGCTCTCGAAGGATGGCTCCCATTCAGACTTAAGTGTTGGCTGTGGTAAAAGCTAGAAATAGGTTTGAACTAGAGCCATGGGTGTCCGTTTTTTGAGGGCTAAGCATGCATGTGTCTCGCCCTTCATTCACTGCCTCGCCAACAAGACTCAGGCTTCTCTTTGTCAGCAACCTGCTAGACTCTAGCAGGTTGCGACAGCAAGCGATCAACATAATGCATGTTCCCCGGAGCTAGCTTCTCTGTGCTATATTGGTCCCTCCTCAGATCCTGAGTCCCATTTTCCTCTCCTACTGTCAACCACTTCCGTCTTACTCTCTCTCTCTCTACTACCGTCTCTCTCTCTCTCTCGGATCTCTCTTGGATCTCTCTCTCTCTCTCTCTCTCTCTCTCTCTCGCTCTCTCTCTCTCTCTCTCTCTCTCTCTCTGTCTCTCTCTCTCTCCCTCCCTCTATCTCTATGTCTCCATCCTATTTCCTTTTGTACCCCCTCAGTCACCTCCATTCCTGGTCTTTCTGTTTCAGATCAGCTGCTCTCTCTCTCTGCATCTCCAGTCGAAGGGGACCCTGAGTTGGGAAGAGAAACCCCACCAAATCATTGCTAAGAGGAAAACATGGCCGTGGCCGGCTGTCCGGACTATTTCATGCATCATCCAAACTACCAGGTAAAAGGGAGCTGCTGTTTTCTGTTTTGTTTGTTTACTTTAAACCTGCACTATGTGAATGGTCCCATTAGCATCCTCTAGTGGCTATGGTTATACCTAGCCACTAGAGGATGACTCGTGGATTGGCTAACTTTGTTCTAGGTTAACTTTACATTCCCGATATCTTTTTAAGAAAAGTAACGCAGTGCAGCTTTAAGAATGGGGAACCAAGCCTTTAAGTTTTGTTTATTGTGTGTTTATTTGTGTTCATGTTGTTGCTGATGGACATGAGGCTTAACATTCTAAGAAACACCAAGAAGCTGTCTGTAGATAATGCCATTGCCAAGGTTAACTTCATTACCTTAGTGACTTCAGCTCCAGAAGGTGACACTTGAGTGTCTTACATCCTTTCAAATTTAACAAGAAACGACTTGGCTCAAAGGTTTCTTGAAGGTTTATTTTCAGTTATGCACTACCAAAAACGTAAAACACAGTGTTCATAGACATTGACTGAGCAAAACCGAGTTCTTATTCCACATAAAAAAAAGATTTGAATCTATTATAGTCATGTAATCTCTTTTACATGACTATAATATCCTGTAGCATGGAAGGAAAAGCTTACCATAGGACGATACCACAGTCTTTAGACTGTAATGTCCTGACTTTCGGTACAGTGTAAATTCAGGGTTAGGGTTCATCAATACCTTAAGACTGTCAAATTCAGTGTGTATAGTGTGCAGCCATACATTTGTTTGTAACCCTCATTATTTAATCACGCTGTACTGTTTCGTCCTACCAAACTTTTTCCCACGTCATGCTAACCGATTTGAAGCTAACCATTGTAGCCCGGCGCTAATAGGCGCTTATTCTCAGGCGCTAACTCTAACTCTGGGGGGGGGGGGGGGGGTGATCCACACTCCCATGTGGACCAAAGGTTCTCTAAACCTCTGGATTAGGGACGCAGTGACCATGAGGATAATCATTTGGTTCATGGCCCCGTCCGTCGCCTTTCACCTCTGAGCCGAGAGACAGCGATCGTTCTGTGTGCACGGGGCGGGCCGGGCCGGGGGGAGGGGAGGGGAGGGAGTCTCTGGGATCGTGATCAGATTAGAGAATCAGGCTCTCACACAGAGAGAGCACTCGCAGTAGGTCTCACTTATTGTCAGACACCTTGTCTCGGGGGAATATGTGTCGCGTTTCTCTCACGCACAACACAAGCCAATGTGCGTGTGTCTGTGTGTGTGTGTGTGCAGGGACACGCCCAGAAGATGAATATTGTAAGCTACAAAGTGACCTTTTCTTTGCTTTATTAATTATGTATGTTTTTAGGGGAAAATAGCATATTTACATATGAATTTAAACAGAGCAGGTGAATATATATAGAGTATAAAGCACGACCGATAAAGGATTTTTAAGGCCGATACCGATACAAATATCTGGTGATTTAAAAATCTGATATTCTAATATATCGGCCGATATATATTTTAAAAAGAAATTCCAGAAACCCGTAACAAAACATAAACAGATTTCACTAACATTGGTTATTTGTAGTTATTTATGAGTCCTCACTAAAATAATAAGGTAATGCAGTTTAAAAATATACTTTATTTTATTATTTTCACAACAAAAAAATCGAAATTTATTAAAGTTTTGATAAATAAAATGTATAAAAATACAAACTTAAGATGTGAAACTCATAGTCCTTTGAACAAACACACAATAACCCCCCCCCCCCCCAAAAAAAAAAAAATTTAAAAAACCGGCTGATTCTTTTTTAATCAGCCGATACCGGTAGTTTGGAAAACGCCTAATATCAGCCGATAATATCGGCCCGCCGATATATCGGTCGATATATACATACTCTATATGTATGTATATACATATAGAGTATGTATATATCGGCCCGCCGATATATACATACTCTATGTGTATATACATACATATAGAGTATGTATATACATTGCTGTTAATCTACTCGTGGAGAGTATATGTAACCTTAATTCACCCTGGGTTGTCTCTGAGGTGAGATTCATGTGTGCTCACTCCAGTAAAACCCTGCTGTGTGTCCTAACATGCACTATGTACAATCTAGGGTGCTGACGCACACACTAACATGCCATATATGTAGGGGGTGAGAGGAAACCAAAAGAACCAGGGGATGACCTACATAAACACGAGGGGAGCGTGTCAACACCACACCGGACAATGCCAGGTGGGGTCTGAACCCAACACCTGCCAGAGGCTAGCTGTCGGGCTAGTCAATAAAGCAAAGACAGGCAGCCAGAAGTAAAAGCGTTTTCATTTACATTTAGGGCATTAAGCACTTCTAGTACATTTGTCAGAAGAAAGAGAAACAATATATTGCTTTTGGCACGGTAAGGATGTTCATATAACTGAGTGCCAAGCATTAACAATCGCTAGGTTAACCCATTCCCCGTGTACAACAAAGATAGCTAAGATAAGATGCTACACAATGCTAAGTACTATTATTAAGTGCAAGGACGTACAACATACAATTATTGCGTAAATTAAGTGCCAGGACGGAAAATATACATAAGTGAGTTAGAGGGGCATAAAATAGATTAATAGTTATAGAAAAATTCTACACAAAATATGTAGAATCGTCCATTTTGAAAGTGTCTCTCTCTCTCTCTCTCTCTCTCTCTCTCTCTCTCTCTCTCTCTCTCTCTCTCAATTCTGCCAATTTAAAGGCTGCCGTCAGTGGGCCATTGGCTCCATCGCCATCATGTTACCTCATTAGACAACAGATAGTGACTTAACAGACATTTATTTACAAGAAATCCTTTGAGATTGCCACTCTACCAAATGTAATGTGAATGGTATACTCAGTAGATTTGTTTACATTTACATTTACATTTAGGGCATTTAGCAGACGCTTTTATCCAAAGCGACTTACAATAACTGCATAAAATAAGTACATTTGTCATAAGAAGTGAAACAATATATCGCTGTCGGTACAGTAAAGACGTTCATAGAACCAAGTGCAAGTATTACAATCGCTAGGCTAACCCATTCCCCGTGTAAAGCAGCGATAGCAGCTACTGTAGATGCTACACAATTAAGTACCTTGAATAAGTGCAATGTACAAGTGCCAGGACGTACAACATTGTTTAGTGCATAACGTGATATACACATCCATTATCTGTTTAAACATGATCCGACCCCATGACCATATGGCACCCATTTGACCCCTCTCTGACCCCTGTGAGTGGCCGTGGGTATATTCCACTATTAGTGTTGTCTGAGGTCAAACCCGTCCACAGTTTCCTCTTTGTTGCATTCAACCATCCAACCCCTGGCCCACAGTTCTTAGCTATGTTCAACTTCATCAATATGAAAGGTGTGTGTGTATGCGTTTGTTCTTGTGCGTGGCTACATTTCCTTTCAGTGTGAAAAAGAGTTGGTAGACACACAAACAGAATAATTACCTATGAATAGCATTAAAAGCAAAAACTGCTTCTGTTGTTTTTAGTTTCCCGGGTAGCAAAAAAACAAGTTCCAAAGTATTATTTTCTTCTTTCCTCTGTCTGGACTCAAACCTATAAGCTCCCCTAACCTTATCACCGAGCTTATAGCCGTGGAACCTCACTGGCTGAGAATTATGCTAAGCAGGTCGCTCCTATAGGTCGAAATCCTCAAAGTTAACATTCAGCTTTTTCCCTATACGAGGATCAAAGGCTGTCTGGGGTCTGAATGTATTCATTCTGTGCCACCAAAGAGACCAAGGTGCACTTTAAAAAGTCTCGCCTCTGGTCTTTTTTTGTGGGGGCTCTGGCGGTCGTGAGCTTGCACGTGAGCATGAACGTGAGCATGCACATGAAAGTTTACCAGGCAGTCAGACAGCCTCACAGTGCTGTGTTCAAGGCCCACTGTATCTGCGCCACCGAAGCCACCATTAAGTTGCTTAGTGGAGCTCAAACCTGTCCTCCCTATCCGACCAAACACCACACACACACACACACACACACACACACACACATACAATCATACACAAATACAAACACACACACACACGCATACACACACACGCATTCACACACACACACACATACACACAAAAAGACATACGGACATACACAAAAACACACGCACACACACACACACACACACACACACACACACACACACACACACACACACACGCACACGCACACGCACACGCAGAGACCCCCAGACACTGGCAGACCTCCATGCATGTCCATGTGGCGCTGGTACTTGTTGGGCGTCCGTGGTTATTTGGGCTGGCTGAGAGGAAGGATCAGTCACAGTCTGGTAGCCTCACCTCCAGACAGCGTGCCCTGCTGTGATTGGTCCAATCCGCTGGTCTAAAATAATGACGTGGGGGGGGGGGGGGGGGGGGGGGGAACGAAATCTATATTTATCATTTGTATAAATTTGTGCTATATTCTTCGAACGTCATTTGACATCATTTTATCTTGCATGCTTTTCCTAGTTTTTGTCAGATGGTCAGATGGGGAAGTTCGTGCTCCGACCGAAACCTTGGCACGCACACAAGGATGCTCCGATGAAGACCACTAAGGACCAGACACTGCTGTATAGTAATTGGATGCGGTTGGCTTAGTTGATATAGAGTTGGAGCGGGGGGGGGAAGCAGCAGATGTATGGGAGTGTTGAGGTGGGGGTTGGATACGGCAGCGAGCCAAAGGAATACAATATCTAGTCATTGTATCTCCACCGCCCGAGCACCGAGAGAGATCGGCACCGGAGAGGAACGACAGGGGAGGAATTATCAGGTCTGTACTCTGGGCTCTTGTGTTCTCCGGCTCCAGCTCTGTGCAGCCGGAGCTGTCTGATGTGCTCCATGCCAATTAGACCCGGGCAGCCCCGCTGGAGCCCGGGAGCAGACCCAGCAGGGGGGCTTTCTCAGGCTCCGGCCCCTCCGCTGCACCGGGAGTGGGTTCTCCGGGGTCCACCGCTTCCCCGGTTGGTTGGCGTGATTCAAGCGTTCCGCACTTTGGGAGCACGGGTGGCGTTTTGTGTTGAGTGTTGGGATTGATTGCTCTGTCATTGTGTTTCTATCCCCGGTGGTGTTTACAGTAAAAACAAAGATGGACCAAAAATATATATACAGTATATATTGAAAAGCCATGCACAGCAGTGGTTGGGTTCCTGAGTGTTCCTCTTTTGTTTGCAGGCAGGGCAGGGTTTCCTAGCTCTTGAGCACAAGCTCAGAGAAACTGCGGTTATTAACTTTTCTTGCCCTGGAAACCCTTTTGTTGGTCGTATGTGCGTGGTGGTTGAAGTGAATCGTGGTAATGAATATTATCTCCTCTTGCATGCTCAAAAACAGAAGAGGCTCAATTAGATTGAGGAGATGAGCCTTATACTTGAAGAGGGTTAGTACTGTGTATTACCATGTCCATATACTACCAGCTTCCTGTGATGCTCTCTAATGTGACCCTGGGGCATGTTTGTTTTATTCATTTCCTGCCATATTGTGGTTGCCCTTCCTCTTTTGTGGACCAGCAGAGAGGAATAATGTTTTACGATGAAAGATAAAAGGACAAATTTGACCTTTAAAGATGTATGGGATCAACCGCCCTTGTGCTTTCTCGTTGTTTTATTTACGTATTGACTTTTTGTTACTGGCTTGATTGATGAGGGAAGTGATTAAAAAGTTTCTCAATAATGAATAAAATAGAACACAGTGGAGCCAGTGGAGGTTAAGAAATGTACACCAAAGGGAACACCATTCTGTCTGTTAGGAATCATATATTTTCTGTTGTCAACCTGTTACCATGATTGCCTACTATAGTTCTTTTTTCAGATTTATCCATCTCTCTATATTAATGTGTGTGTCTGTTTGTGTTATGTCAAAGATTCCACTCTTAAACAAGAGGGAGAAGTACTGATCTTTCTCTCTACCCCTATGGACACTCCCATGCATTGCACACTGATAGATATGCACGCTGCACACACACACACACACACACGCGCACGCACACACACACACACACACACACACACACACACTCGCCTGCCATCTCCACAAACACCTGTTGTTACAGCTGAGTTGGAAGTCATCGGCATGGCTCTAAGATTTATGTGCCGTGCTCACTGCAGATTAATATCCAGACAGAATGTCACTGAGCTTAACCTGCTGGGGTGCCTATTAAGAGACCGAGCAGTAACCTGTAGTAATGACATACGTAGATGTTACTCCTGAGATACTCCTGTTTGTAGATATTGTTATGAAAATTTAACTGAGTGCATGTGTTTACTGTAATGCACTTGTGTAACTAATGCGCTCTCTCTCTCTCTCTCTCTCGCTCTCTCTCTCTCTCTCATTCTCTCTCTCGCTCTCTCTCTCTCTCTCTCTCTCTCTCTCTCTCTCTCTCTCTCTCTCTCTCCCTCTCAGAAGGACAAAGTGGATCACTCTACAAATCACAGACAAACTCCCAATCTAATTGGCCCAAGCTTCGAGCAGTCGACCAATAGGAATTCACCTCAGCACCATCAAGGTTTGTCTTCACACAGTTGCTGCACGAAACTTCGATAGATCTGTGTTTTAGGTGTGGTGGTCTATGCCTGTGCGATAAGCAAAGTTATGTGTGTGTGTGTGTGTGTCTATGCCTTTGCCATAAGCAAAGTTAGGTGTATTTGTGTGTGTGTATGTGTGTGTGTGTGTGTGTGTGTGTGTGTCAATGGCTGTGTCATAAGCAAAGTAAGGTGTGTGTGTGTGTGTGTGTCTGTCTATGTCTGTCTATGCCTGTGTCATAAGCAAAGTTACGTGTGTCTTTGCGTGTGCGTGTGTGTGTGTGTCTATGCCTTTGCCATAAGCAAAGTGACGTATATATGTGTGTGTGTCTGTGTGTCACCAGCATACAGTTCACTGCAAAAAGAGGGCTTTGCACGCCGTGGGTGGTGAGGGGGCGGGCGGGTTGATTCGGTCGCGGGGTAAGGGTGTGATATATAACATTGGCCCTGGTTTAATATAGCCGTCTAGCTGCGTCTCACTTGCAGCAGTTCACCGGCTCAAAGGGTCCTCCGGTCAGACGGGGGCCGGCCGGCTAGGCGGTGAAGCGCTCCTCGGTCTCATTGAGCCGCTCGGCGACTCCCTGGAGCCCGGGCCGACGGAGCGTGACAAGCAACCACAATATTGTCCCAGCATGGGAGGTCGAGGCGGGGGGCGAAGGTCCGCCAGCGGTCTGGGGGGGAGAGGGCACTGCTTCCCCCCCATGCCCACCCCCCCACGCCCACGCCCACGCCCCTCCGAAATGGGGAGTAAATGGAGCAGAAACAATGTGTGTCTGAGCTGTCAGCTCTCAGACAACCCAGGGTGAATAAGTTGTTCAACGTCCTCGAACATCTTTTGATCCGGGGGTCACCAGTCGGGTTATGTCCTCTTCCTGAGCTACTAGTGCCAGATCGTTCACGACTGCATCTTGGCTTGACATTAGATGTATCGTAACGTGTGTGCGAACCCGAGCGTTTAACGTCGCCGGCCCCGTTGAAAGCCGTGCAGCGGTTCCAGCGAGTCGGATTCCGACGTTCATTTCCGTTCCCTGCAGCTGCCGTTGTGCACAGGGTTAGAGTCCTCGCTGGGTGACATTATTAAACTTGTTTTTGGTCTCGCACAGTGGAAGCGACCCACGCTGGGTCTGTTCTGAAGCAATCGGTTCAGTGCTGGGAGTAAAAACCACAGAGCCTGTTGTTGTGGTCTATTTTTAGCACGGCTAATGAACTTGGGCTGCTGGCTTCTCAGGGTGCTTTGAAAGACAACATCTGAATACCTGAGGAAAGGGAAAAAGTGTAAGGGGAGGGCGAGGTGGGGGGAGGGGGTGGTTAGTACCACGTAAACCAACCCAAGGTCGTGAACTTCAGGAGAGAGAGAAAGCAAGGAAAAAATGAGCACGCACAACAAGAATGTGTTTTCAGTTTGTGTAGGTATCTGTGTATTTATTTGTGTGTGTGTGTGCGTGTATGTGTTTGTTTGTACGTGTACGTGTCCATTGTGTGTTTCGTTTTGTGTGTACGCGTTTGTATACATATGTGTGTGTGGGGGGGGCTGGTTGTGTATATTTGTTTGTGTGTTTGCGCATGCATACATACAGCACAAGAAAACTGATTTTCTTTATCCAGTGACAAAGCAACAAGGAGATCGGAAAAGGTGTAATCTCTCTATCAATTTATTTTTCCTCATACTCTTTCTATATCCTTCTCTTTCCTCGCTCTCTCTCTCTCGCTCTCTGTTCCCGCCTTCTCTCTCTCTCTCCTTCTCCCTCCCTCCTTCTCTCCCCTCCCTCCCTCTCTCTTTCTCCCCTCCCTCCCTCTCTCTCCCCTCCCTCCCTCTCTCTCTCTGTCTCTCTCTCTCTCGCTCTATCTCTCTCTCTGCTCCCTCATTCTCTCTGTCTCTCCCCCTCCCTCCCTCCTTCTCTCCCCTCCCTCCCTCTCTCTCTCTCCCTCTCCCTCCCTCCTTCCCTCCCCTCCCGCCCTCTTTCTCTCTCCCCTTCCTCCCTCTCTCTCTCTCTGCTCCCTCATTCTCTCTCTCTCTCTCCCTCTCCGTCCCTCCTTCTCTCCCCTCCCTCCCTCTCTCTCCCTTCCCTCTCTCTCTCTCTTTCTGCTCCCTCATTCTCTCTCTCTCTCTCCCCCTCCTCCCTCCTTCTCTCCCCTCCCTCCCTCTCTCTCTCTCCCTCCCTCTCTCTCTCTCCCCTCCCTCCCTCTCTCTCTCTCTCTGTCTCTCTCGCTCTCTCTCTCTCTCTGCTCCATCATTCTCTCTCTCTCTCCCCTCCCTCCCTCTCTCTCTCTCTCTCTCTCCCCTCCTTCCCTCTCCCCCTCCATCTCTCCCCCCTTCCTTCCGTCCACCGGGCACACGGCTGCTAGGCAACCCCTCCCACCCATGGCAGTGATGCGGTGTGGTGATGGGGCCGTGCGGTCACGGAGAGGCCGTCCTGGAGACGGGACACCAGAAGGGCCTCGGAGCCTACCTCCCACCTCCCAGTTGTCCGGGCTATGCCTCCTCCCCCTTCGTGAGGGAACCCTCGCACACACACACACACGCACGTGTGTGTGTGTGTGTGTGTGTGTGGGTGTGTGTGTGTGGGTGTGCGTGTGCGTGTGGCCTCCGCATTCACACATCGTGCACGGAAAGCCGGCGTGACGGCCGCGCCCGCCGCCGCTGACCAGCCGGTGAACTCCTGAGGCTGATGGATTTTCTGCCCTCTTTCTCGGGGTGCTCTCTGCAAACTCTTTTCTTTGCTTTAATACCGAAGCTGCTTCGCCGCCGGTATACTCTTTGAACGCCTGCGTCTTCGTCAGGAAGAACTGCAGATCTCAAACCTTGATGTTTATGTTGAGGTTGCACCCGAGGTGGACATTTTTTATATTACAACAATACCAGGTCAACAATCAGATCTTAAGGGACTTTCTCTCTCTCTCTCCCTCTCTCTCTCTCTCTCTCTCTCTCTCCATCATAAGGCAGGGTCCCTCGCCCGGTGTGCTGTGTTATCAGAGGTATTCCGGCTCTTCAATGCCTGCCCACACTTAACACACAGAGGCTCTGCACGTGCGTCCCATTGTGCCTCCGTGCACGTGTGTGTGTGTGCATGTGTGTGTGTTTGTGTGTGTGTGTATATGGGTCTGTGTGTGGGGGAAAAGAACCTGGGGCCCCTATTAATTCAGACGCAGACATAATGAATTCACACAGACGACATTCCCGGGCAGGCGGGCGACTGTATGGATCTCTCGTCCAGACAATACCCCTGATTCTAACCCCCGTCTCCTCGCTGGGTCCTCAGGAGAGGAATATTCAAAGCGGCTTTTGTCTTGATTCCCGCCAGCCATTGGTCTATTTTTACGGTCGACGCAGGCCTTGTTTAGCGCCCCCCGCAGACAACGGGGGGAGCGAGGAGCTATTTTTAGACCGGATACGTTAGCATCACATGAAAGGCCTGAGGCGATGCTACAGTTGTCTGCTGATGGAGGGGGGGGGGGGGGGGGGGGGGAGAAGAAGAAACGACGAGAGCATCGGTATCTGTCATTGATTCCGTCTGAGGGATTTTTCTCTCCGAAACGGAGGGAAGGGAGTTTATATGGTAAATGGTAAATAGACTGCATTTATACAGCGCTTTTCTAACCAGTGGCCACTCAAAGCGCTTTACAATATTGCCTCACATTCACCCATTCATGCACACACTCACGCACCAACGGCTGAGTCAACCATGCAAGGGCGACAGCCAGCTCGTCGGGAGCAGTCAGGGTGAGGCGTCTTGCTCAGGGACACCTCACGACTCAGCAAGGAAGAGCCGGGGATCGAACTAGCAACCTTTCCGGTAACAACCCCCCCCCCCCCCACCTTCTGAGCAAGAGCCGCCTATCTGACCCGAGGTCAGTTCAACTATGAATGACGGGACGACGAACGGCTGGTTGAACCGTTACAGAGTCTGGGTCGACGCCAATCTGCGACACAAACACGCGCGGGACAGGATGTACCGCGGAAGTACATCCTGTCCCGCCGCGGCCCTGATCCAGGGACCGCTGGGCTGGTCGTGTATGGCTCCCCGGGGCCAGGGTCTATAAGTAGCTCCACCCAGCTTACCTGGCTCTAATAATACGGCTGGATTAGGAGCCGCCGCGGGAGCCAGGCATGGCAGCGGGGTCAGGGCCCGAGGGACACGTCGAGGAGGGGCGGGGCCGGGCAGGAGGGGGTGGAGGTATGGCCCAGGGAGGTGGAGGGGGATGGACTACAGTGACCCAGGGTCGTTGACCTCTGGTAGCCATAGCGTCTGGTGCAGGTAGAAGGGGCGGTGTGTTCGGGGGGTTCTGACGGGGGGGAGTGTGTTTGATTTGTATAAAATGATCGGATTGTCGGGATGTTTTTCCTTTGTTGATTTTTTGTGGTTGGAAACGTGAGGATTGCTGCTAGTATCGGTAGTCAGGCTTTCAGTGAATAAATCGA
>NC_136934.1:47168252-47333252 GCF_949987615.1 Pollachius pollachius | reverse complement strand
CACACGCACACACACACATAGCATGCCAGGAACACGCACGCGAACGCACACACACACACGTACATAGCATGCCAGTTACCGCATGTGCACGCACGCACACACATGCATAGCATGCCAGGTACACACACACACTCTCTCTCTCTCTCTCTCTCTCACTCACTAAACCACTCACTCACTCACTCACTCACTCACTCACTCACTCACTCACTCACTCACTCACTCACTCACTCACTCACTCACGCTTACACTCACAAGCACATACTCATTCTCTCTTTCGTATTCTCTCTCTCTCACACACCACACACACACACACACACACACAGACACACAAATTTTCTACTTTTCTTCAACATGCTGCACATATTCCCTGTGTTGGTGTGTGTGTGTGTCTGAGTACTTTCATTCCTTTTGAAATGATTATTATTTAAATGTGTTGCCGCTGGATAATTCGGGGAACGGTTGGAGCTGGCTCATTATCTCTAGCCCCTGGATGACCCCCTCCTTGTCACTGTCTTTTTATCTCAGGCCGCCTTACCAGCTGGAGACAAAGAGGCAGCAGTACTGGCTGCAAAATGCTCTGCGCACACACACACACACACACACACACACACACACACACTCATGAATGTATATATATACAGACACACATACACAAACATGCAGACACACACAAAGCGCGTTCACACACCCACACATACTTATATATACACACTCAACCTAGCACCCACACACTGGTTGCACAATGCTCTGCGCACACACACGCAGACACACAAACACAGAGTGAGTACACACATACACAAAGGCTGTTCAAATGCAAAAAAGGGGCACATACATTAGCATTACATCATGCTATGGAGTCGGGACTCCCTGTGCGTTCATACATTTCATGCACTGTATTTGTGTGCATATGCCTTTAAACCAAACTGATGAATAAGACACACACACACTCACTCACACAGACACACATACACTCACACACATAGGGAGAGGAGAGAGAAGCGAGCTCTGAACTTGTTATTATTCAGGGCTGACCCCTGCATCACCCCGTCTCTGCCTGGGATGGGGCGAACATCAAACGGCCTCTTCCCTTTTGAACTTACTGGATTCTTCAGAGACAGACAGCGCTTGTGCAGGAGAGAGGGGGAGCGGCAGAGAGAGAGAGAGAGAGAGAGAGAGAGAGGAAATAGTAGGCACGTCTTCAAGGCTCGCCTCGCATTTCACGTGACTCCCTGCCAAACTTTTTCCTTTCTTCGGTTTTAATAATTCAATATCCAAAATCGGATGACCAACCGGCCCGTTCAGCCTTCCCCCTTCCTGAAGAGCTTCACACACGCGCCTCATCTGAAGCCGCGGAAACGGGTGAAATAAAATGAAATAGAAGGAACCAAAAGAAAGAAAGATGTAATATGGATGAGCGGGCTGGTCCCGTGGTTCCCGCCGGCGAGGATATTGTGTTCATTAGAAGGAGATCAGAGGCAGCTCGCCGACGCTTCCTCCTCCACCTCCATCCCTACCCGTGTCTCCACGCGAGGCTTCCTGTCCTCCACTCCCCCCCCCCCCCACACACACACACACACACACACACCCGTAGCTCCAGGGGCTTTGAGGCACTGATTACGCCGGGCGGTCGACACTGTGTTGGGGCTGGTGGTGGTTGTGTGTTATAGTTTGAAGTTGAACACAAAGTTTGAACGCCACTGAAGGATGAACGTCAGGCCGGGAGATGCATTGAGGTCACGGTGAAAAGTAGCGGACACTGAGGATGGTTGAGGTTCACACTGTTGGTGTCTGTGTCTGTGTAGCGTGTGTGTTTGTGTGTGGATGTGTTAAAGTTTTATGTGTCCAAGTGGATTGTGTATGTGTGTATGTCTGTGTGCATGGGTGTGTGTGTGTGTTCAACTTTATTCTGTTTGTGTGAGTGTGTGTGTATGCATGCGTGTGTGTGTTCAGGTGTATTCTGTGCATTTGTTCAAGTTATTCTGTGAGTGTGTGTGTGAGTGCACTGTGAACGCGTGTGTGTGTGTGTGTTCAAATGTATTCTATACGTGGGTGTGTGTGTATGCAGGCGTGTTGTGTTTGTGTGTGTGTGTCTTCAAATGTATTATGTGTGTGTTCAAATGTATCCTGTGTGCGTGCGTGTGTAATCATGCAACTTTTGTTCATCCCGTGTCTTTCTGCGTGTGTACTCCCACGCGTGTCTTCACGTGTATAGACCCGTGTGTCAGATCCCCCCCCCACCTCTAAACCCTGCCTCCGTCCCCTCCCTGCCTGTTGACTCTGATCTCCTCCTACCCTGTTCTCCCCAGGAGGCTCCAGGAGGAGCAGCTGAGGACCTCCTCGCTGCCCGCCATCCCCAACCCCTTCCCGGAGCTCTGCAGCCCGGCCAGCTCCCCGGTGCTCTGCCCTGGGTCCCTGCCCCCCGGGGAGCCCCGCAGCGGCACCTATGTAAGTCAGGAGACCCCCACCGCCCCCCTCCCCGTCACACAGATGGACGCACGATGGGGGGGAGATGTGGGGGGCTGTGCGAGGAGTATGGAATGGAACATTTCACACATTCTCCCCGAGTGTGGGAGTTTGTGTAAGACATTCCTTTTGATTCGAAACGAGTCGGGGAAAGAACAAGAAATGTTAATGGTATCAAGATCGTGCGGGGAGAGCGATGAAAACCAGCCCACTGGGCTTGGCCTCAGGTTCCCCGTTCGCATTGTCTGATGGAGCCACAGCTTGAGTTGTCAAACTTTGTACACACTTTGTATTTTTTTGCATTTCCGGCCATGTGTCCTGTAGTGACTGGGCTAATTGACACGTATCTGGCATTATATACACCACCCCCCCTCTCTCCCCCCCCCCCCCCCCCCCCCCTCTCTCTCCTCCCCTCCTACCCCCAGCATCTATTTTTAGATGCTTGGTTGCAAAATCGGTCAGTGGTCTGTTGGACATTAGCTTCAGGAATTCTTCTGTTTTTTTTTCCATCTGCTGCACATTAGTTACTCATCCGAGGCGCTCAGACTGAACGTAGGCGTGCATGTGACGCGACACTCGGCCGGCTCTCGGACAGTGATTGGACAGTTACGGCAAGTGTGTCTGTTTGTGTGTGTGCGTGTGCGTGTGTGTGTGTGTGTTTGTGTGTGTGTGGGTGTGCGTGTCTGTGTGTGTGGATGTGCGTGTCTGTGTGTGTGTGTGTCCGCAACAGTTTGCCGGCTCTCTGTGCTTGGACATGTACGGGAAGGATGTGTGTCTTTCTGTGTCTGTTTGCATGTGGTTGCGTGTGTGTGTGTGTGTGTGTGCGCGCGCGTGTGTATGAGTGTGCGTTTGCGTGTGTGTGTGTGTGCATACACGGGAGCTCGTCTCCCGGTATTCATCGGTGAACAAACATGGCCGCTGTGTTGATTCCTGGAAGGGAGTGTCCCTGCAAACAGCACATCAAAAACCCTTAATGGCCCTCATATGCGGGCCAGCGCGGGTTACAGTAATACACCCCGTTTACAGGAACACAAGGGCAGATTCATCCCATAAATTCAGCCCCCGCTCCCTGGCTGTTATCCACCACGGGTTGACAGTTATAGCTCTGACGCTGGGTGATCATAGACTGCCCACTTTGGGTTCGGTCCCCCCCGCTACCACACGCAGAGACGGATTTACAGTCCCCCGCGACGCAGAGACTAAACTAGTAGCGACCGACACGGAGGGCGGAAATTAGCCGATAAATCTGCCGGGGTACCGGGCGATCGGGTGACTGTTTACTTCGGCATCAAAGGGGACGCTCTGCGGTGGCGGCTGTAAATTATCAGGGGCTCGAGTTACGGTTACGTAAATGAGCCAGTTAAAACGGGTAATCTGTTAGGATCCCGGGCGCGTTTTGAGCGTTTGTTGTTCGTAGGGAAAGGTCATGCATGCTGCGGGGAAGAGACACACAGTGCTGAGCTGAGTCGTGGTTTAAACACTTACCTCGGTTCCCGGCTTCAGCGCTGAACGGCGAAAGCATTTTGTTTACACGTGGTGCTCGGTAGAAGTTGTGCCGAAGTTGAGGAAACCGGATTTATTTTTAATAAAGTAAAGAAATATATATCAAGATGGAGAACATTTACATTTAGGGGCATTTAGCAGACGCGTTTATCCAAACCGACTTACAATAAGTACATTTTATCGCTGTCAGTACAGTATTAAGTACAATATATTGCTGTCAATACAGTAAGGATTTTCATAGAACCAAGTGCCAAGTACTAACAATCGCTCGATTAACCCATTCTCAGTATGCAAAAAAGAAAAAAGCTAGGGCAAGATGCTACACCATGCTAAGTGCTTTGCTACTCCAATAATACGAAAACGCAGGAGTTAGCATAGAGTTAATACCGGCTACGACCTAGGCTTACCTGAACAAATCTTTCAAAGGGCTGAACAGGAAACAAAACCCAAGTATCTTATTTCCATGATCACACCAAAGAAAATGTCACAATAAAAGTATCCGATCACCGGCCTTTGACCAAGTTTCTCTGGTTTCACTGACTCTTAGCTTTAACATGGAGGGTAATGGCACCTCGTCACAATAAAAGCTTTAAATGCACGCATTAATAATGAATAGTAGTATTGATAGTAATGGAGATGGATGAAGCATCATGTCTCGGCCCTCAGCCTTCTCCCTGTTGAAACTTTAAAGGCAGAGACCGTAAGTTAAAGTTCTTTTAGAATGACCTCCTTTCATGTTCATTCATTTGTCTTAGTTATTTTTTTATCAGCGTTCCTATTGTTGTTTATCTTTGAATCTGTTCATTGGCAATTCTTTGCGCAGTTCCAGTCTTATGTAAAAAGATAATTACCAGGCAGCTAGCCGAAAGACTCTTATCAACCTGAAAAGCAGTCTGCGCTCATAGAGACACAGAGACATAGAGAGGTGTTTTAAGAGGTTCATACAATGTTGTTCTTCGGTGTAATTATACAGTCCAGCTATGCATCGAACTCAAGATGCTGGCATCGGACCAGCACAAAATAGCAACCATGATGCATTATTGAACATAGAGAAGTTTACCTCTTTGTTTGTGTGCGTGTGTGTGTGTGTGTGTGTGCGTGTGTGTGTGTGTGCATGTGTATGTGTATGTGTATATGCATGTGTTTGTGTGTGTGTGTGTCTGTGTCTGTATGTGTGTGTGTGTCTGTGCATGTGTTTGTGTGTGTGTGTGTTTGTGTGTGTGCATATGTATGTGTCTGTGCTTGTGTTTTTGTGTGTGCGTGTGTGTGCATGTGTGCCTGTCCGTGTGTGTGGGGGGGTTTGTGTGCAAACTGCCCATGGCATGCGTGAGCACAGTTGTTTGTATAAACTTGCACATGCATGTCTGTGTTTGCATTGCCATTCTTTCCCATCTGTTAGCATGTGTGCGCCTGTGTGTGTGTGTGTGTGTGTGTGCGTGCGCACGCATGCTGTACACGTCCTGGTGGGCTTGTCTTTGGGAGTTCTGTAAACTATTTACAGCACTGGCACTGCCTTGCCATTGTAATGGCAATGGAAAGTATGTCTCATTGCGGTTTTCCCTCTGTTTCGCTGGAAATTCAATTCAGCACCTTTGAGCGTCTAAGGCGGAGTGGTCCCGTCCCATTCCTGAGACACGGCCGCAGAGAACTGTCATCAGGCACCGCCCGCCTTCCTAGAAATCTGACTAATTGCTCTGTGTGTCTGTCTGCCATTCTGCCTGTAGGTGTGTGTGTGGTGTCTGTGTGTGTGTGTGTGTGCGTGTTTGTGTGTGTGTTTGTGTGTGCCTGTGTGTGTTTGTGTTTGTTTGCATGTGCGTGTGTGTTTGCGTGTGTGTGTTTGCACGTGCGTGTGTGTGTGTTTGTGTGTGTTTGCGTGTGTGTGTGTGTGTGTTTGCATGTTTGTGTGTTTGCATGTGTGTGTTTGTGTGTGTCTGTGTGCGTATGTGCGTGTGTGTGTTGCATGCTGTCCGTCAGACATGTGGTTGATCCGTGGTTGATCCCTCTGTAACGAGTAATTAAGGCGTACGATCGCGTGGCTCCGCGGTTCCGACCGGACAGGTTTCTCCTGAATTTCGCTTACGTCACTCAGTGACAAAATTCGGAGGAAATCCGAAAGAAGAATAAGATGTGGAAAAAAGGAAAAGATATGAGCCTGCGGTTGAACCCTTGATCGTTCCGGGTGCTGCTTCTCTATTCCTCACTCCATTCCTTCCGTGCTCTCTCTCTCCTTGAAACTGTTGCATGTGAGCCAGCCTGCCGGCTCGACTGCTGAGGAGATGTTTCTCACCATTATTTTATTGAGTTTCCCATCCTCCAGGGGCTGTGCTCGTAGTTTGTACCCCCGCTCTACCTCCGTGCTCTATGGGGTATGCTCTGCGTGTGTGACAGACAGACAGACAGACAGCCACAGAGTCTGAGAGAGACAGACACAGTGTCTGCTCTCTGCTTGGTTGAGCAACGGGACAGATACTGCCATTGAAGTAGATAAAAACTAAATCATCTGAACTCGAGCCTTGATGGTTTCCCTTTGACAGGGATCAAAGAAGGGATTTATTGAATTGTGTAGATCTAAAGAAAGACTATGGAGTGATGGGTGGTGGTGGTGATGGGGATTTTGGCTAGGCCGTCCCGATGCTTTTTTGTAAATCTGAAAAGAATGACATCCTATACAAACTCATGGAATGCAGGGACATTATCTTGTGCAGTTCTATAGGTGTTCTTGACACGCTTTTTAACGTTCTCCCTTAGAGTAACACTCCCGTTAACATGGGGCTGCTGTGTGTGTGTGTGTGTGTGCGTGTGTGTGTGTGTGTGTGCGTGCGTGTGCGTGTGCGTGTGTGTGTATGCGTATGTGTGTGTGTGAGAAGACGGCGCGTAGAAGTGATTATTTGTGTGGGGGGTCTGTCGGGGGATTGGACTCGTGTGTTCTGGATAGTGTTGCAACACACCTTGCAGCAGCATGATGTGAACATAGACGTTTATACTCTAGTGTACTGTTCATCTGTGATTGCTTCCTGCCTGTGTGTACAACATACAGGCATCTGATGGCCGGCACGCAATGCGATGTGTGTTCGTGGTGAAGAGAAGTGGAGGGGGTGAGAGAGGAATATTTAATAAACAATATCAGAGGGATCGCTGTTATACTGACTAGCAGCATGAAGGTGATTCAACCGCAGGTTTGACCGAGCAGGCCAAAGTTTCTGAGATAGTAATCCCTAACTCCGACACTAAGTGTATATAAATATTAAGTCCCTACAACATCATAACCTCGAGTGTGATGTTGCTTGGACAGTCGTACAAGCACCATTTATAGTTTAACATTAAGCCACTACAGATTATGATTTGTCTGTTTATGAATTATTCATTTGGCTCCACCAGCACCAACAGGTTCCGTAGCCGGACTGGGACTGGCCTGTTGCCAAGCAACACTTACACATTTTGCTAGCTTGCTACTTTGCCTAGGTCTAAACGTTACCTCACTTTATATCATGTACATTTATCGGTATGTTTCCATTTATCGTGCAACCAGTGCAATAAGAGTCTGTCGACAGCCGTGTTGGTGGCATGTGTGATTCCAGCGTGTTAACAGCTTTTTTATACATACAGTATATAGTTCACGTAGGCTAATTAACGTTTTATTAAAAACATCTGTAAGGCGGAGTGATACATGCAAGGTGAAAAGTCCCAGTGCTGTAGTCTCTCCATCCGCACACGTGGAATGTCTCCTTTCCAATCAAATATATTGATCAGAAGGAACCGTTGTACTGAACGAATGCACGTTTGATCACAAGGTCGAGTTGGAGTGCTTGCGGGTTAACGATGCCCCACAGGTGGCTCCTGCTAATGTCTGCCCCACCCTCCATGTGTTACATTAAGGGAGGACAGCCGCCGTGGGATGTGGTCGTCTCAATATGGAACTAACACAAAACTGGGGCCCAACATGTGACATTGGAGCCAACACTGTGCCCATTCATCTTTTAGAAATATGTTACCTCCCTCTTTTTCTCCCTCTTGTTGGCTCTCGCGCTCTTGCTCCCTCTCTCCACCATCTCTCCCCATCGCTCTCTCCCCCTTTCTCTTTCATTCTCTCTCTTTTCTCTCTCTCTCTCTCTCTCATTCTATCATTCTCCATCTATCATTTCCTTTCCTCCCTCCCTCTTTCTTTCTCTCATTCTCCCCCTCCTTTTATCATTATTTATTTATCCTTCTCTCTGTCACTTTCTCTCCATCACTCTCTCTCTCCCCCCTTTCTCTCCTTCTATCACTGGCTCACTCCCCGCTCTCTCTCTCTGTGCTTAAGAGAGGCCATGTGCTCTCTCTCTCTCTCTCTCTCTCTCTCTCTCTCTCTCTCTCTCTCTCACTCTCTCCCTCCTTTAATGCTGGAATGAGTCCTGGGGTCAAAGGGCAACTTTTTCCACTGTAAGTGGAATGGCTGATGGGTTAAGTGTGTTGGAACACAGCCTCCCGCTGTTTGTGCTGCAGACCACACACGCCAACCAGTGGGGTGTATGTGGGTGTGTGTGTGGGTGTGTGTGTTTTGGTGTGGTGTGTCTTGGATTCTCTGCATGTATGTGTGCACTCGCAATTTGCAAACAAAATGATAGACGCTTGCAATAGTAAAAATAATGACAGGGCATGTGTTCTTATTTGATTGTGCGCACACACACATACAAACACACACATATTTATATACACACACACACACATTTAGAGCCATATACAGACAGTTTTATTTTCCATGTATGCAAATATTGCCCACCAAGATTCAAATTATCATTGCTTGTAATAATGTGTTTCAGTGGCTGGCATTGCTTCGTGGGTGTGAGTGTGTTTACACGAGACAAATTGCTGCAAAAAGTCGGTGTAAAAAATCAATCTTAAGCATGGATGTGGAAATGTTTCTAGTCATCCAAAAAAAACCACCACATTTCTCTGAATCGTTAGCAAAAAAGTTACGTAAACAAAAATAACAAATGCAATCACAATTATTCTTGTCAGTCATGTAACGCCGTTTTGTACGAGGACAATTATATTTCTCACGATAACTATGGCTTAGGGTTACGCAATGATTTTGATGTGGAGGCGAGGTAAAGGGAAGGGTGAGACTTTATTGGTCATCTCGACAAATGCCTCATTAGTATGCACCGTGTTTACCTCCCTGACTGAAGGCATGCACTATAGTGCAGGTTAAGGGTGTAAATGAAGACTAAAGGCCAAGGCCATATCCTTACCGAGGCCAGCTACTGATCCGACCAATGATAAGCCGCTGCTGGTAACTTAGGTGGTTGGAAATGAGAACCCTACTATTTGTTGGACCAAGGTGGTTACCCATGCGTCTAACCTAGCCAGCCGCTGGATCAAAAACTGGCTTTGCTGACAGTAGTAGCACGCCGCGGCAAGATACTCACTGGAACAGCTCATGGTTTGGCTGGTCATTAGGTTCCGGGGCTAGCAAGCCACTGGAACATTTCATGGTTTGGCTGGTCATTAGCTTCCCCAGCTAGCAACCCACTGGAACAGCTCATGGTTTCGCTGGTCATTAGCGTCCGGGGCTAGTAACCCACTGGAACAGCTCATGGTTTGGCTGGTCATTAGCTTCCTCAGCTAGCAACCCACTGGAACAGCTCATGGCTTGGCTGGTCATTAGCTTCCGGGGCTAGCAACCCACTGGAACATTTCATGGTTTGGCTGGTCATTAGCTTCCCAGCTAGCAACCCACTGGAATAGCTCATGGTTTCGCTGGTCATTAGCGTCCGGGGCTAGTAACCCACTGGAACAGCTCATGGTTTGGCTGGTCATTAGCTTCCTCGGCTAGCAATCCACTG
This sequence comes from Pollachius pollachius, assembly GCF_949987615.1. NCBI lineage: Eukaryota > Metazoa > Chordata > Actinopteri > Gadiformes > Gadidae > Pollachius > Pollachius pollachius. Next base: position 47,323,461 of record NC_136934.1, on the reverse strand, counting down.
GAACAGCTCATGGTTTGGCTGGTCATTAGCTTCCTCGGCTAGCAACCCACTGGAACAGCACATGGTTTGGCTGGTCATTAGCTTCCGGGGCTAGCAACCCACTGGAACAGCTCATGGCTTGGCTGGTCATTAGCTTCCGGGGCTAGCAACCCACTGGAACAGCTCATTGCTTGGCTGGTCATTAGCTCCCGGTGCTAGCAACCCACTGGAAAATCCCGGCAGGTTAGTTGGCAGCCTTTGAAGCTAATGAGCAGCCAAGCCAGTAGATGATCCAGCGGGTGGCTAGGTTGGACGCATGAGTTAGCACCTTGAATGAATGATGGTTGTCCTTTCACCCCGCTGACCTCGCAGTTACCAGCCTGGCTTATCATTGGCTGATTTAGGAGCTTGCGTCGGCAAGGATATAGCCTCCATCGGCAACTCGGGATAAAAAAACTATTTTTTTTGTTATATTTGGGACCATAATCTTTTTGTTTACAATTCACCCAATAAAATATTTCTTCTTTTAGTTTTTTTTCTTTTATAAAGAGAACCATATACACCACAAAGCTAGAACTTATTTTTTATGCTGACAATACTTTTGGCATCAATTTCACTCCATACCTCCGTACACGTGTTCTTGCTGGATCCCTGTTTCCCAACTCTGGCGTTGATGTGTTCTACAGGTGGCCATGTGCAGTGCAGAGCACCGCACTGTCTCTTAATCTACATGCACACAAACACAAACTCAAACGCACACACACTTTCCGGTTTGCATGCCAAAGTTTGCAAGCAATTGCGTTAATTTGTAAGTGTTCCAGCTGAAAGTTATAATTTGTACTGTTTACACTGTGTGCCTGTGTGTGAGTGTGTGCGTTCTATGTTGGAAAGTCTGCCGACTTTTTGGCTTACCATTTTAGCGATTGAAACTTCACCGCCAGGAATCTAAACAATTAGCCTTTTCCTAGTCCCATACACACCAACCTGAGCATGCACTCAATCAACACATACAAAACACACACACACACACACACACACACACACACACACACACACACACACACACACACACACACATCATGAGGACACTGCCGTGCCGTTAAGTGGCTGAGATTAAGAGTGTTCAGGTCCTTGATATACAAATGGTTCGGCCCATATGGACTGAGCGCTGGCTGGAGCGCTGCCAGGCAGGTTGTGGTGGAGTCTGGAACATCTCATGTGTCAAGGCCTCATTTATCCCTGGCTACTAAATGGAAACATGCCCGGACCTGCTAGGTAGACCTGCTAGCTAAACCTGCTAGCTAAAACCTGCTGCAAAGACACAGCCTCTCGCACGCAAGCATGCCTGCATGCATGGGCACACGCACGCATGCATGCGTACATACACATGCATCCACAGGAACAAACCAACATCAAATAAGCGCTGGAAAATAATCTCTCTTTTTCTCTTCCTCTTTCTCTTTCTCTCTTTCTATGCCTCTTTCTCTTTGGTGCTATCTCTCTCTCTCTCTCTCTCTCTCTCTCTCTCTCTCTCTCGTTCTCGTTCTCTCTCCAACAACGTCAAAGATGCACATTGTCACATATAGCGTGTGAAACGGTTTAAGTTAGAAAACTTAAAAAAAAGAGAGAGAGAGAGAGAAGAGAGGAGGGGGTGAATATAGGCCATGGGTTGTGTGCCCTAACTCAGAACAGCAGTGCTTTGATGTGACTTTCCACACTTTCATCTCGAGATTACAAGGGAGGCACGTATTGTTATGTTGTTTAAAATGTGTCCAATAGATATCAATGAATGTCTGTCCGTATTGTTCCAGCCAGTGATCAATCTCCATACGATCATTTATATATTACTGTATTTGAAGGATCTACACACTAGCCTCGTGAAGACAGAAATCATCATGAAAGACCGGAAAAAAACGTTCTGTTGTCACATCTGACAATTATTTGGTCACTCAGATATGATCATCACGGCCGCCAGCTTTGCAGTTGTGCAACAAAGAAACTTTGGCCTTGCTGAAAGTAGCTTTCACGTTAGGTATGTGTGTTTATGTGTGACAATGCACGCTAATGTAGGGTGTGTGCGTGTGAGTGTGTGCGTGTATGTGTGATTGTGCGCGTGTGCGTGCGTGCGTGTGTGTGTGTTCATGCATGCACGCGCGTGTGTCTGTGTGTATTTGTGTGTGTGCGTGCGTTTTCGAGTGTGTGCACACGCGTGCGTGCCTGCGTGCCTGCTTAACAAAGAGTGCAATGTCTCGCTGCCTACTGGCAAATCATCTGGCCAAGAGCTGAGCAGATCAGCTCCACTCATTTAGGTCATGAAGACTGCATCTCCTTTTCTCTCTCTCTCTCTCTCTCTCTCTCTCTCTCTCTCTCTCTCTCTCTCTTTTCTCGCCCTGTCTCTTTAATTTCTGTCCGTTTCGACGTCTTCTGTATGCCACACTGTCTCCCTCCCTCTCTATCTGACTTCTCTATCTCCCCCTCCCTCCCTCTCAATCTCTCTTCCCTCTGAATGTCGTCTTCTCTCTCGGTGAAAGTAGGACGGCTCGGGTTTCCTAAGCTGCGGTGCACGCACAGGGATCAAGAATAAAGGGGGGGGGGGGGGGAATAAACAATAGAGATAAAAGGGAGATAAATAAAGGCAATTTGTGACTTTATTTACCAACAGGAGACGACATTTCATGGATTGAGTACTGACACTGATGTCTCAACTCAATGTGCTGGGATAGTGTTGAGATTGTTACAATTAATGGGAAAAACAGGGAAACTGGATTATATTCTAATAATGGCATCACCGGGAAGAAATTCTTCCTAGTTCTGAACGTTTTGTACAAGTATGCGCTGTGTTATCCCGAAAAAAGTACAGACATTGGCTGTCTGCTTGGTTTGGCTAGCTAGCTAGACAGTTTGGTTGGTTTGGCTAGCTCTCTTGACACCCTAATGGTGTGAGGTGTTCCCCTCCTCGGAATAGTTCTCTCTCCCAGGAACACTTTGTGTATGGCCATGTATCATACGGAATAGCTTCCCTTGGGTATGAATAACTAATGATCTCACACATGTGTAAAAGAAAGCTAAAGAGAGACATGCAATGCTAACTTTAAATACAATACTTTAAACAACAAGCAAAACAGAAAGCCTAGATCTATTGTAAGCTGAATGGCTCCGAAATCAGTGCAACAAGCAAACATTTATTGCTGTCATCCAGCTGCGACATGAATTTAATTATAAGTTGAAATTGTATTCATGAAGTATATTACATCCACAATGTGACACATTTTCCCGTGGGAATGTAAGAGGAAGGTGGAGGAGGAGGCGCTTGATTAAGATTGTGTAAATGTGACCAAACACATACCTTTGCTTCCAGAGCTGCAGTACTTAGGTTGTTTGCAATGGCCCTTGACTGATAGGGGCCCTAAATACGTATTTGAACAAAAGGTTTACATTTGAAACGATTCAGTTTCCTCGTCGGACATTACAAGATGGCTGACTAAGTTTTTACGTTACATACGTATATTGTCTTCTGCTAGTAATTATGTGTGTGGGCAGAGAGTAAAGGATGTCTGGATCCATACATAAATTCATGCATTATTAAAAAGCAGAACAAATGAATTGCTAATGGTCCAAGCTAGCTAGGCTCGTTCTCTATTGAAAATCTCTTCGGAGAATGTCTAGAGATGCACATCATTTATTCTTGCTAAATCTATTGAGATATTTTATGGACATTTTATTCCCCACTTCTGGTCAAATACATTCATATATTATGTTCGCTCTTTCACATAAATATCTGTCATAACTTTATAATTTGTGGAACGTTTGCATATGATTAGCTTACATGAGTTTATGATTGCTCTGAATGCCCTAGCTCAAACAGGCTGCAGTTCACTTAGCGGCCATATGTTGTTTAGCAAACGTATAATGAGTGTAACGTTACATGTGCATAATTTCCTAGCTCATGGTCTGTGAATCAAGTATTGTTGAGTTCAATTGTGCTACTAAAGTGCTCAAATCATACCAATGCAGTCATTTTAAGTTTGAATGGATTAATTTGGTTCTAGCGAGGTGTGGTTACAGAAAATGTACTTTATTGAGGTAGTCCGGCCAAATTATATGTTTTTTCCTTGAGCCCATATCTTCGGTTGCTCCCCTGCTTGCTAGTCCCAGAAGTTTATTTTTGATTATACGATTATTTTTGTGGTAAAGAATCTTTAGGTGAATAACAACAATCAAAAATGTAGATTATCTCTTGGCCTGGGTTTATGAGTGAATAATTCATTTCATAGTTCTGTATATCACTTCATACACACTATACTGCACATAACGATTCATAATCAAATGTGTCTCTAAATCGTTTTTAAATGTGCTTATCGTTACGCCATACATTCCTCATTTGGGCTACAAGTTCGGAAAAACAAATGGGTTTCTGTTTGCTTTCTTTCCGAAGTAAACACAAGTTTCCACTCCATCATCACCAGTATAATGAACTTTTAAATGCTATGCTTGAATGGGGATAAAAAAGAAAGCTGACCTCTATTCATGTTCAGCGCTGCTAAATTTGACTTGGGTGGCATCCAGGGCCTATTGGCTACCGTCATTCTCTGCCGTTATGCGAGGGCTCCGAAAGATTCCATTGTTTACAGACAGAACACGCTCTGTGGGCTAACCAACCCAGCAACATGGCTGGCCTGCTGCAAAAAAGGCTGTTGCAGTTGCCGGGATGGGACTTGGCCGAGGGCCACAGTATGGCACGTCACTTTGTACTGTCAATGTGCAACGGGAGCCTTGCCATCATTTATGTAAATGTCCACTGGCAATGCACACATGCACATAGACCCTCACCCATGCGCGCACACACACGCACGCGCAAACACACACACACACACACACACACACACACACACACACACACTATAGATCTCTCCATCTCTGTAATAAGTAGAACTTATTAGATTGTTTAGTTTGGGGTTTTGTCATCGTGTAAGGGTGTGTAATTTTGCACACCCTTACATACTTTCTGTGCAGTTAAATTAGACACTACTTTACCCCTACGCTTAAGCGAACTAACAAAAACAATGTCGGAATCATGGATGTTATTTCGAGAGAGGATGAGGACTTGTCGTTCTTAAAATCGGCGCAAATCCAGATCCAGTCATTGAATCACATTTGCCATGTCTTCATTAACTTAAGACGCATATATTTACGTCATCCAAGTAGAATTATAATCCTGAAAGAATGGTGTAATGCCACTGTGTGAAGGGTATATTATTTTCCCTTGAAAATTATATTAGTACTGAAAGATTAATGGGCTCAGCTGATGGACTGAACAGAATTGTGGATGAGCTCCAAAAAGGTGTGTGTGTGTGTGTGTGTGTGTGTGTTTGTGTGTGTGTGTGTGTGTGTGTGTGTGTGTGTGTGTGTGTGTGTGTCTCTCTCTCTCTCTCTGTATGTATATGTGTGTGTGTCTGTGTGTCTGTGTGTAAGGAATTTCCCTGTGGGCAAGAGGTTTCCACTGGAAGAACTAGATGGAGGTCACTCCATGGCATTCTTGCATGTGGAGGCGTTTACGACAACACAAATGAATACATTTAAAGCATGCACCCTTGCCCTTCTATCTCGCTCTACCCCTTTCTATTTTAAAAGGTTTGTCGATTTGATTGAAAGTCGTGCGGTCAAAATCCAGCACGACTTTCTCCGACACCTTGTTAATGAAGACATACCAACCAATGAATGTATGTGTTGCATTATGTCCTATTCCTTTCAATGTTACACTTTCTCCAGTCTCCTTCCCCGACCCCATCGCCAATATGGATCCACCAGAGTCGGGCGTCCTTCTCCCCTGTACATTATCTCGCCGGCTCTCCAGTAGCGTCCTGCAAGGTGCTCCTCTGGTCTAATGGTTAATGTGCTTTAAGAACCGAGGGTTAGGGGATCTACTGCAGGACATTCTGCATCTGATGTAATTGCTCGTAATGCTCTTGCAATACCACCAAGTGGGTCTATATATAGAAGCCTACCTCAAAGTGTAGACATGAACACATCACCCTCTTTGCGTGTCAGAGGTTCGGAGTGTGTGGGTTTGTGTGTCTGTGTCTGTGTGTGTCTGTGTGTGTGCGTGCAACGGGCCCTGTCCGGGTATGTGTGACTTGTGCTTACCTGCTGTTTAAATAAGCCTACGTTTTCTCACACTCTTAATTGCAGTTTCTGTTTGCCAGGTGCTTTATTTACAGCCCGTGTATGTGTGTGTGTGTGTGTTTGTCCCCGGCGTGTGTGCGTGCAGACCCTGTGTGCGCGTGCTTCTGTCCTTGTGTTTGTGTGTTCAGAGGGACAGCTGCCGTGCTCTGAACACTGTGTGCATCTCCCCCCCTGTCTCGGCCCACTGTGTGCACAGAAACTCCGGTGTCCGCGTACGTGCAGACACAAAAGGATGAGGTCTATGTGGTGGTGAGCACGTCTATGTGTGTGTTTTTGTGTGTGTGCGTGTATTTCTGTGTGTGCGTTTGCCTTCTGTGCACATGCCTCTTTGTGTTTGTGTGTGTGTGTGTGTGTGTGTTTTTGTGTGATTGGCATTCATGCGAATGTCTGTGTCTGCGTGTGCATGTTGAGCATTTGTGCACATATCTCTTTGTGTGTGTGTGTGTGTGTGTGTGTGTGTGTGTGTGTGTGTGTGTGTTTTTGGCATTCGTGCGAATGTCTCTGTGCGTGTGCGTGTGCGTTTGTGCGTGTTTGGCATTTGTGCGCATGTCTCTTTGTGTGTGTGTGTGTGTGTGTGTGTGTGTGTGTGTCTGTGAGTTGCCCGAGGCTCCAAGACGCTCCCAAGGGGATTACATCATAGAGCTGTTATCAGACCTGAGTCATCCGAGAGGCTGAGAGCCCCCCCTCCCTCCTTCCTCTCCCCAGCCCTCTGTCTCTCCAGCACCACACAATGGGGAGCATCTGTCTCTCTGTGTTCCTTCATCTATCCGTCCGTATGTCTGTGTTTCTGTCTTTGCGTCTCTGTCTGTCTGTCTCAGTGTTTTTGCGTCCGTCTGTCTCCGTCTTTCTGTGTCCATCCGTCCGTCTCCGTCTTTCTCTGTCCGTCTGGCGGCCTCAGTGTAACTGTGTCTGTCTGTCTCTGTCTTTCTGCAGCTGGCTTGCTTTGGTGTCTGTCTGTCTGTCTGTCTGTCTGTCTGTCTGTCTGTCTGTCTGTCTGTCTGTCTGTCTGTCTGTCTGTCTGTCCGTCCGTCCGTCCGTCCGTCCGTCCGTCCGTCCGTCCGTCCGTCCGTCCGTCCGTCCGTCCGTCCGTCCGTCCGTCCGTCTGTCTGTCCATCCACCCATGTATCTATCTATTCTATGTATTCAATTTAAATAAAATGTCATCAAAGGAAAAAATGACAAAGAACTCCAGAGAGGTAAAACGCTAACTGAAGTCGATGAATGGGGTAATGGGAGTGAATCAAAACAACTTCCTGGAACTGGGCCACAGAATGAGGCTTTACCCATCTCCACAGGCTTAATTGGGTGCAAGATACAGATGTGCAGTATAACACACAGAAGTAACTTCTATTTAAAAAAAAATATATATATATAAAATAATCAGGAGAGGTTGAAGATCTATCCATGAATGTATCTGAAAACGGACAGAAGTGAATGCCCTTGTATGGTCCCAACCTCAAAGTGTCATTGTTGGTAATGTCAAGGTTGGACAACATTACTCATTGTAACCTCACTGTAAAGTACACACTGGCAATCGCCTACACATGATGTCTCCTTAATAATTCAAACCTTTTTAAGTACATGTTTTAACCTAAGATGCGTACTCGTTATTGACTGTTTGCTCTGCGCTCGGTCCCTAACCAAACATGTTTTTAAGAATATTACTTAAGATGCATGCGCAAACACAAAATATATAAGTTGGAAGTTGCTAACGGGTTACGTTTGCACTCTGTAATGTTTGAAATGTTTACGAAACACCAAAGCAGGAATCGGTAATGTCACGGTTGCACAGGACAGATCTGGAACAGACTGAACCTTCTCCCATGTCCGACTGCCATGAATGAACTGTGTTCGTGTCTCCTCCCTCCTCATCCTCCTCCTCCTCCCCCCTTTCCTTCACCTCATGTCAGCTGACACACACACCCACACACACACACACACACACACACACACACACACACACACACACACACACACACACACACACACACACACACACACACACAGAGACACGAGTGCACGCACACAGCATGACTCAGTCCTCACCAGGGTCAATGCAGGAGACAGGATGAGCCGCCTCCTCCTATTCCTCTTCCTCCCCCCTCCTCATCCTCAGTCCTCCTCTCTCTTCACCATTCACCAAGCCATTAGCGTTATTATTGTTATGCTCCTTATGACCGAATACACGTTCCATTCAGACCCTATAAAAAGAACCACTTCATTGGGTGATAGATTAAGAAACGTTACGTCAATATACAAATGTAAATCTTAGCATAGGTTTGAATCAGAGAGACGGTAAGATTGCCGTCGCGGCTTCAACAATTTGGTGAGTGACTTTGTTTTCGCTGTCGAATGCTGGTGACTCAAGTAGCCTCAGCCTTTTTAATATTTATCTAATATTTCTGAATCAAACTCGGTTTTGAAAAAAACGTTGAGAAATGGAAAACCACTTGAGGAATATAAATCATTTGAGCCTGGAAAGGAATTTTCAATGTCTTTCACGTCTAGCCCAACGAAGTCAGTCCTAAGTTGTGCCTGGTCCGAATTTACCACAGTGTATTCACGGTGATTTGCATCGAGTTGACACCAATCAATTGTTGGTTGAATTGTAATTAACATTGCTTTCATTGAATGAGTTAGCCACGGTCGGTGTTGGGGTAGTTACTCAAAAAAGTAATTAGTTACTTATTACTCGTTACTTCTGTAAATTGTAATAAGATTACTTTACTAGTAACTGCATTTGAAAAGTAACTTCACTACTAATTACTTTACTTTCCCGTTTCTTAATTGACTGTGTAGATAAATGGACAAACATTAAAGCTCTATCCTTACCTTGTGTTTATTGTATACATGTATACAAAACGGCATATAAAACCATAGGAAACAACAATAAATCCACAACCAACAGGATAAAGGAGGCTGTGGTGATCAATCAGTGGGCAATCAGTAGCAACAAGTTTCAAAACACAGCCTTTGGCTAACATGAGAACAAAACCTTGTTATTAGATTCATGGTCAATGAAAATATAAACCCTGCAACCAGCCTGTTAAGGTCTTTCTGTGTTACCTGTGCTCCAACACTTGGAAAAAGCTTTGCCTGTTTAGGCAGGGTCTTCAGATGACCCGAGAGCATGATCTTTTGCCACAAGAAAAACTCAAATTTCGTGACAGATGTAATTATCTTCCAGACTTTTCCACCTGTCACGTCGTGTGCAAGTGCGAATCAGGGTCCTGTTTAACCTCGAACGAGGAGGAGACACCTCAAACCACTCATTCATGTGTCTGAGCAGCAGCTAGCTTACAGCTAGCTGGCTACACCGGCCAGCTACAGCTAGCTATGCCGGCTGGGCCCCAGCCCTTTGACTGGACGTCAGGGTGGTAGAGGGGGTGGGGGCTTTCCCCGCTGGCCGCGACGTGACGGAAGGTGTGTCAGCTGGGGACGTGTGTGAGTGTGTGTGTGTGCGCTCATGCGCGTGGGAGAGGTGGGGGTGGTCCGAGGGTGGGAGAGACAGCTGTCTGGGTGAGATAAATGGTTTAACACAGTAGGAGTCATTCACTGTCCACATTCTACTGCTGTGTGTCACTGGCCGGTTTCTGTTCCTCCCCCTCCCCCAACCTGGCCTCTCTCTGGCTTCTCTCTCTCTCTCTCTCTCTCTCCCCCCTCCCCCCTCTTTCTTGCCCTCTCTTTCTCTTTCCATTTCTGTCCCTCTCTCTCTCCCGTTTCCTTTCCTCTCTCTCTCTTTCGTTTTCTCTCTCCCCATGCAATCTCCCTCGACCGAGCACCTACTTGCGTGACTGTGCGTGTTTGCCCCCCCCCCTGCCCCCCAGCTCTCTTTCTACACCTCACCATTTCTCTCCCCTCCCCCACCACACACACACACACACACACACACACACACACACACACACACACACACACACACACACACACACACACACACACAGACTCTCTCTCTCTCTGAATTCAGCCTAGAGTCGTGACTGCACCTGTAGATTCAGAGAAAGATAGATTGATAGATAGATAAAAAGGAATGATTTGTGGATATCTGAGTTATCTGATCAGGGTGTGTGGGGTTGGCTGGTTGTGGTTGTGTGTGCGCGTGTGTGCGCGCGTGTGCGTGCGTGTGTGTTCACGCACGTCTCTCTGACGCTTCATGAGAAAGACTGAAGTTTTCCCCTTTTTGTTCAGTTGAAGGGAAGAATGTTGGCACACGGTGTCTGTGTGTGTACGTGTGTGTGTGTGTGCGTGTGTGCGTGAGTGTGTGTGTGTGTGTGTGTGTGTGTGTGTGTGTGGGGGGGGGGGGGGGGGGGATGTTTGGGGAGGAGGGCAAAGTTCAAGTGCTCCAGGTTAGTTTTATTTCATTTGCTCTGTAATGAGTCTTGTTCCTGGGGAGGGGGTTCAAAGTCGTGCCACAGAGTGGGGGAGACGATAAGACGAAGTGAGAGATTGAAGGGGGGAGAGAATGGACGAGAAGGGGAAATAGAGAGGGGGGGGGGGGGGGGGGGAGGAAGAAAACTGTAGATAACGAGACAAGGCCCTCCCATCCAACAGGGCTGTTGGCTGAAGAGGAAAAGCAAAGAAACTGGATTTGGTATTTTCAATATAGCTCCCTCCTTCCTTGTCCATGTGTTCTTCCTCTTCTTTCTATTTCTGTTTCTCTCTCTCTCCCCCTCTCTCCCTTTCTCTCTCCCTCTCTCTCTCCCCTCCCCCTCTCTCTCCCTCTCCCCCACTCTCTCTCCCCTCTCTCCTTCGCTCTCTCGCTCACTCTCCTTTCTCCCCTCTCTCTCCTCTCTTCCCCCCCCCTCTCTCTCTCTCTCCTCCCCCCCCTCTCTCTCTCTCTCTCTCTCTCTCTCTCTCTCTCTCTCTCTCTCTCTCTATCTCCTTCCCCCTCTCTCTCTCTCTCTCTCTCTCTCTCTCTCTCTATCTCCTTCCCCCCCCTTCTCTCTCTCTCTCTCTCTCTCTCTCCTTCCCCCCCCTCTCTCTCTCTCTATCTCCTTCCCCCCCCTCTCTCTCCCCCCTCTCTCCTCCCCTCTCTCTCTCCTCTCTCCCCCCTCTCTCTCTCTCCCCACCTCGCCTCATACCCATGTTCAGAGCGTGAGCCCCCTCTCACTTTAAGGTTTAAAAAAAAACGTGTACAGCTGAGATCTTCGCTAGAGCCGCCTGAAAAAGTAGCCTGTGTGTCTGTGCATGACTGTGCGTCTGTATAGTGGAGCCTCCCCGCTTGTGTACACTTGAGTGTGTGTGTCTGTGTGTGTGTATTTTGCCTGTGTGTATGTGCCTGTATGTGTGTGTATTTTGCCTGTGTGTATGTGCATGCCTGAGTGTGTGTGTGTGTGTGTGTGTGTGCGTGCGCGCCGGGTCTGAGTGCTTAGGTCTGTGTGGGAATGATTACATCAGCCTGCTGCAGCCTTATGATTGGTCGGCGAGCGTGTGGTTTGATTCACTGTGCTTGGGAGCCCGTGGCTGAGGCTGTAACCCTTTGTGAGGGAGGGAGGGAGGGAGGGAGGGAGGGGAGGGGAGGGAGAGAGACACACAGACACACGGAGCGAGGGGGAAACAGAGAGAGAGCGAGGGAGAGAGAGAGGAATAGAAACAGAGACTAGAGAGAGGGAGAGAGCCAGAGTTGTCAGACGCAACCGGCACATGGAGCTCTGTGCTGTACTGTACCCTAGCCACCGGTAGCCACCGCTCCTCTCCTTCCAACTGACACTTCCCACTGGGCTGTCTCGCTTCGCGTCGGAACCGGTTTCCAGGTCACGCAGCGCGGCCGTCGTTCAGCCGGCACGCTAACACACAGAGTGTCTCCGAGGGGGTTGGGAGGACCTGGCTCCAGGCTATGTGTGACAGGTAGCGTCGCTGCTGCTGCTGCTGCCGTCAGGTGCCTGCGTCGCTTCCCGTCCTCCCTCCAACCAGACTGGATTTATATTGAGTCTTTTTCCTTCTTCTGTTGCCTGGTGTCAGCGTGGAGGGAAGGGGGCTGAGCAGGCGGGGGGGGGGGGTCCTGTCTTAGCAACTGTGTGAGTGTGCGTGGGGGAAAAGCGAGCTCGCTCCAGCAAGAGAAAGATTACAGAAAATGCCTTCATGTTCTCCTGACTGCTGCCTTTTGCCGGCCGTGGAGGTGAGACCGCTCGATTCCTCTTCTAAATCTCCCGCTCTCTCTCTCTCCCTCGCTCTCTCTCTCTCCCTCGCTCTCTCCGTCTCTGTCTTTCTGTCCCTCTCTCCTCCGTCTTCCCCATATTTGTCTTTTTCCGGACGCGTACAAGGCCGTCTGGGCGACTGAACCTGGCTAGCTATCGTCCGAGCAGGGGGGAGATGTGGAAGGAAGTGAAAGGTCTGGTGGTTTTCCTTCTCAAAGTCAAACCGGCGAACCTTCGGTTTGGTGGTTGTCGCCGCTAGAATCGGCGTGTCACCGGCCGGTCGTGTGGCTCAGGGCCGGCGTTCTGTACCAACTGTCACGGCCCAAACTGTGAAAACGTCTCCAGAGGGACGGATCATAGCGGCTCATCGCTACCGGCTAACGTTTTGTGGCGCGTGTGGGCTATCGGGGCTACGCTGCCCGGACTATGCTATGATCCGGCAGAGGCTAAAGTTATGGTTTTCGTCTTGCTTGTTTGTATGCATAGATATACTGTAGACACAGTCTATATGTCTATGTGTATATTTATATATATTAATAACCTGCCTGTAACTACACAGCCCTCAAATGATGCGTGTGAGTTGCAGTTGTGTTCCCATGCGTATGTCACAGCAATATGTGACATAGGACGACCTAGCATGACAAGTTGGCAACTGGAGAAGACTGAGAGCAATTTAAACAAGGCTATTTCTTAAGGCACATGCCAGATGCCGGGGCTTTTACCTCGACCATAAGTGGCTTTTATTCGCATGATGTTTGTGGCTCTCACTGCTGGGGGTTGTGTCACACATTCTGACGTGAGATCATTTTCCTCCAGAAAGCCGATGTCACTCAGAAATATGAAGTACTGGAAGAATCAGATATGTTGGTGAGACTCATCCCATCACTATCTCATGCACTGCTTTCGTATAATGCACGTATGTATTGTGTGTGTGTGGGTGTGTCTGTGTATGTATATGCATGTTTGTGTGAGGATGTATGCGTGTGTGTGTGTGTCCGTTTGTGTGTGTGTGTGTGTGTGCCTGTGTGAGGGTGTGTGTGTGTGTATGTGCATGTGTCTGTGAGGATGTGTGCGTGTCTGCGTTTGTGTGTGTCTGATTGTGTCTATGTGCCGCTGAGTGTGTGCTTATGTGTTGTGCCCTCACGCCACGGCTGTGAATGGCGTGCACGCACACATACTGTCCAACAAATTGGAAGCAGATGATGAATTATGCAACAAAAACCCACAGTTGGAACTCCGTGAGAAGTAAATATGGCCATAATCCGATCCCCGCTGAACACAAACTATATTTTTAGCTGTGAAATTGAAACACTAAATAAGTGTTTGATTTAAACTCAAATGAAATCACTTGAACACTTTTTTATTGCTCATCATCTGAGTCAACACATAAGGGGATTGTGCGTCCGCCTACACAATCCATGACCTCATGAGGCACACGTTGACGGCTCCTCACTATGTCAACGGCTGTGTGAGCTCTGAGTCGGGCGCCATGTTTGCCCAGCTGTACATTACAGCCGAATCACTCCCGAGGAGAAGTGCTTGCCTTTGAATTCTAGCGCCACAATTGCTACATTGTGTCAGGTGTCTCCGTGTTTCTATACAGCAGGGCTGCTGTAATTACAGGGGCTTGCCACATACGCTACATGGCACACCCGAAGCACGATATAATAGACTTTGAGCATGATTGGCTGCTGTACCGCTGCCTTTTTGGGCTGTGTAATCAAAAGTGCCACGTTGTAAAATCAAGTGTCGGCCACATCGATTTTAACAGCCAAAAAAAAACAACAAACAACAAAAGTATCTTCACAACGCACACGCCCTTCAGCAAGTCGAGCACAGCTGGCATTCCCTCGCTTGGCTCTCCTCCCTCGACGTATTTATTATTTTTGGAACGGCGGGCACGGCCACTAAGACCGCCAGTCGCGTTCTTCAGTCCGGATTCCTGACCTCTTCCTCTCTCCCCTCCGGTCCGGTGCTCCCCCTCCCACCTGCCGTGCAGATCGTGAAGATCTTCAGCGAGGACGGCATGGGCAAAGTGGTGGAGATCCCGGCCGACATGACGGCCAGGGACCTGTGCCAGCTCCTGGTGTATAAGAGCCATTGTGTGGACGACAACAGTTGGGCGCTTGTTGAGCACCACCCCCTACTGGGCCTAGGTAAGTGGCAGTCACCCCTACCCCGCCCGCCCTCCAACCCCCCACCCCACCGTCAACCCCCGCCTGGACAGAAAACCACGCTGTGCGTGCACACGCATGCACACGAATTTGGCACTTTCATTTGCTATGCATGCATGCCTACATTAAAAGGCACGTGCACCTTTATTGTACACAAGACATGTGGGCCGACACGCACACACACACACACACACACACACACACACACTCAAACAGGTACGGTAGGATGTGGGGCTGTAACGCACAATATTTCCTGAAGCATACAGGTGGTTGGGTGTTCTCACAGGCTTCCATTCAGGACACAAAGTGCATTCTCACTCGGCTCTGCCTGTGTGTGCTCCAGAACGTATAGCTCAAGGCAAGATAGTGCAGGAAACGCTAACATCTAAGGACTCGATGTCTACGATGCAGTATTGTAAGAAACGGTGGGTATAGAGTGGGCACAAGGTACTTTATTACCATTCTATCTGATGGTCTTGTTTGCCATCTCACAACCAGGGCCAGGCAAGACGCTGGTTAATGGTGACTGTTAAGTGTGATGCTGTGTGGCAGAGTATGCATTGGGAGGCCATCCCTGCTGTAGTCATAAAGGGAGAGTGTGAAGGCCTTCCTAACCAATCAGGGGGCCGCAATTAAGCACTGGGGCCTATTGAGACTCAGCAGACCCCTGGGACAGCCAGCTGAAGCCAGCTTGCATCACTTGTATATGTTGGGGCCAAAGCCATGAATTAGACAAGATGACTGCTGTTGATATTAAGGGATGCCTCTGCATCACTTTATGTCAGCATGCATAATTACGCAATTGCTATACATTTCACTAAGGAGCCTACAAATAGATGAAGAATTGGAGCCATTATGCAATATTCTGTCTATTAGCCCTATTCTATTCCGAATTATCTATCTCTCTCTCTCTCTCCCCTTTTCTCTCTCTTGCAATTTTCAAGTTAACTCCCTCCTTCCTTGTTCATGTATTCTTCCTCTTCTTTCCCTCTCTCTCTCCCTTTCTCTCTCTTGCACTCTCTCTCTTTCCCCCTCTCTCTGTCTCGCGCACTTGCTCTCCCTTTCTCTCTCTTGCACTCTTTCTCTCTCTTGCACTCTTTCTCTCTCTTGCATTCTCTCTCTCTGTGCAACATGCTTGTTTTATCAGGATGACCAGCTTCAAAAACGTACGTCATAGCATCTTTCTTCCCACACTATCCCTCCCACTACTTTTGTCCAGTATATATCTCTGGGATAGCTTTCTCTGACCAAAGATAGTGCTGTCGTGGAAGCTGCTGTGGTCATTATTCGCTGTGATAATTCAGGAACGTTCCCGGTACTATATTTTCTTTAATCACCTCCCCAAAAAGCCTAAGCAGAAACAAACGTTTTTATCTGCATGTGAAAAACTTTGCTCAAGGCTTTGTGATTGTGTCAATCTAAATAAATAATATTATCATCACGCGCTTCCTTTGCGCGGTAATGGTGAGGGTGTTGCTTCATGAAGACCTTTATCTCTCATCCGTCGAGAAATCTGCCACACTGAGTGGGAGTGTGACCTCGTTGCTGTGTGTCATCCTCATTATATTTGTATGGATAATACCCGCGACATTACGTTTAATAATTAGTTACCGCCGACAGCCAAAGTAAATACACGCTGATCTGCGCACAGTGAAAGCGCTAGAAGAAGAGATACATGCAAATATCACACGGGCTCATTATAAGAAATGTTAAAGTAATATAGGCCTACCAAACACTTCCATGAAGCAGATGAACTTC
The DNA here is from genome assembly GCF_949987615.1 of Pollachius pollachius. Taxonomy (NCBI): domain Eukaryota; kingdom Metazoa; phylum Chordata; class Actinopteri; order Gadiformes; family Gadidae; genus Pollachius; species Pollachius pollachius. The sequence continues at coordinate 47,307,230 of NC_136934.1, read as the reverse complement.
CAGAGGTCTAAGATACAGATGCAGAAGTAAAAAAACGAAAAACAACACGGTGACACCCAAAGCAAAAGAAAACCTCTGTCTACTTCTGCTCTCCCCGTATGGTAAAGCAGTGCAATGCAATCGATCGGCTTCCCTGTAATCCCCCACGGCCCCCCAGGGACCAGGGGGAGTGCGATGGAGGTGATGGATGGGGGCGATCTAAACAGCTATCTCTTAGGCGAGAGGCTGTTAAGTAGTTAAGTTAGCAGGGTATACGAGTGACGTAAGGCACTCTTGATACAGGGCAGATACTGCGATGGTTTGAGGGAACTCGGGGTTTGTGTAACATCGTGTAACATTGTGTGATATTACTGATATTACGCTTTGGATATATTATTTTCTGCGGGATAACTGACGCACAGGCGAGTAACGTCCCGTTGTGGAATTGGACGGTTCAGCCGAGAGTGCAGTGTCTGATATCAATCTGGACAAAGGAGAGTTGTGCTAACGCCAGGTGGAAATGAAATGTGTTGCATTATTGAGTTATCTCATTGATATCTGCTAAAACACATGCTAGTGCCAGGTGTAGCAGGCCTCTGTGTCTGTGGATCTATGTTCTTGGGAAACGGTGTTCCTGTTTTTAACTGCTTTGTATCACTCATTTGTGTTAAGTGGCACAGTGGATTTCGGTGACGACAACACAAATGACTCATATAAATCAGTTCAGAATCATTGATGATTTTAGACTGCCGGTACCATCAGATGCCAAATGTGCTATTGCCTAAACTAGATAATACTGATTTGATCTGTTACCATGACAGACCACCAGTATGTTGTATTAGAACTGTTTAGTAGAACATTGCATTGTATTCAAAAGGTTGGAGATATGGATTTAGAAGTTTGTTTTAATAGCTGACGTTATGTTTGGTTTCACTCTCAGTTTCATACTTTTCTATGTGAATTGATATTGTCAAACTTCTGCGTATTTGTCTCACACTGGCTCCATCTCCGTGCATGAAGATATGGTTAGGTAACGGTTAACATAGGGAAACTCAGCGGCTTAACTACGGTTAAGCCGCTCCACAATGAGGGCTGGTAAGTCAGGCCTTTCCATTGGCCGTGAAGGCCGTAAAAACGTTAAAGGCTGGATCCCTTTCAAAGGGGGGTGGGGGGGGGGGGGGGGTGGACTTCGCCCCCCCTAGCCCCCGCCCTTGGAAGCGAGGTCCCATTATAAAGCACTTAAGGGAGACAAGTCAGGTCTGTGCTCTGTCTCGTGTCTGTACATTTAAACAGATGTGTGAGAGCAAGTGCGAGTTCGTTTTATTTAAAATATGGCCTGGTAAAATAATAAACAATAAAATAAGAGGTACAAAAGTAAATAACTGGGGTTTTCCTGGGAATGGGGGGGGGGGAGGAGGGTGTATATAAACGGATGGGCGGGGGTGCTGCTGTGCTATTCGATTTCCGTGTTATATCGTATGAATATTTCAGCAGTGATTCGGCACTAATGCAACCAGTGGCAGCAGCAGCAGCAGCTGTGGTTTGGCTGAAGGGAGTCTGCTTGTGACATCATCCATTGTTTTTTGGGGCCCTGAGCAAGATATATTCAGCCGAAGCCCTCATTCTGTTAGCACCTGCGCTCAAAGCCGTCTCCCTTCCAAGTCCAGTGGAACACTTTGCCGAGTGTCGAGCGGTTTAGGGGCTACGGTTTAGCGCGGACGCGTCAGGGTTATTCTCTGGTTCAGGTGGCGATGCGTTGATCAGAACTGGCGTGTGGTGCGGTCATGTGAACACGTGATACTCTCTCCAATACTGGCTAGCTTTCGACTTTTTTACTTTTTTTTTTTACTTCTGTGTTTGCTTCCCTCAACCAGTAACATTGCGGGATATTGCTGTATTAAAAAGCGGATAACAGTAATATACTGCGACCGTATGTAAGGTTCCGGCTCGATACGCATCCCTGAAACTGTGTGCGCGCGTGGACATGTGCGCGCACCTATTCCTATGTGTGTGACGGTGTGCGCGCGTGTACGTGTGTGCATGCATGCGTCCGCATGCATGCACACACGTACACGCGCGCACACCGTCACACACCCGTGTGAATAGGTACGCGGGCATGTCCGTGCGTGCGTGCGTGCGTGTGTGCTTGTGTTTGTCTGACGGCGCACAACATGGCCGCTGCATCCCATAATAAATTCCGTCATGAGCGATGTGTGCAGCGGTGTGGGGACACGCGTGGGTGGAGGCATGGCGTCCAGAAATAGCTCAACAATGCAAGCAGAATGGAGAAAGCTGAGCTATTCCTGGCCTGCGGGGGGGGGGGGGGGATATCACCATGGTCCCCTGTTGGAGTGGCGATCCACTGATCCACATCGTACAGGGAGCCCTGTACGATGAACAGTCCATGGAGGTCACCCAGGAGGAGTCAGTGATGGGGTCATGGTCGAGGGACCAGCGAGAGAGAGAGGGAGAGAGAGAGAGGGAGAGAGAGAGGGGGAGAGAGAGGGAGAGAGTGAGAGAGAGGGAGAGAGAGAGAGTGAGAGAGGGAGAGAGAGAGAGAGAGAGAAGGAGGGAGGGAGGGGGGGAGAGGGATAGAGAGAGATAGAGAGAGAGAGGGAGAGAGAGAGAGAGAGAGGGAGAGAGAGAGTGAGAGAGAGAGAGCGAGAGAGAGGGAGAGAGAGAGAGAGAGAGAGAAGGAGGGAGGTAGGGGGGGAGAAAGATAGAGAGCGAGAGAGAGAGAGAGAGAGAGAGAGAGAGAGAGCTTGCAAGGAAGGCAAACCTGCAGAGTCATGCCAGTAGGTGCTAGATGGACGAACATGGCAGAGGGAGAGAGAGAGAAAATTAAAGGGTGAGGAAAGGAAATGGGGAGAGAGAGCCAGAGACTCATGGAAGGCAGGAGAGTGAGAAGGCTGGAGGGTCGTGACCAGGGGCGTTTCTAGGTTTCTGAAATATCCGGGGCTTTGGCCAGAGGGAAAGGCAATTTTTTTGGTATGCTTTATTGCGCATGCAAATTTTTTCAAAATGCTTTGCATAAATATACAAAATACACAGTTTATTATAGCTTTAAACAGCTTCCTGACTGCTGTGCTGCTTATCCCCAGACATCTAAAGTTCCATTCAAGTTATTTCAGAGTAAAATGAATGTAAGTGAGACAGGCCTTACAAACGTTCGTGACAGGCGAAGATTATGCCAAAGACAAACAGATTAAGTGAGATAACACGGATGATTTACCGTGGGAGACTCAGTGTTCGCCCAGCGTCTCCGTGGTGCGAGGTGACCACATGTGATTCATCAAGGAGGCCACTGATGGTGTAGAAATCAAATGGGACACTTCAGAAATATAAGTGTACAATAATGAATTAGTTAATGCATTAATATGCATTAACTCATAATAAACTAACCGTTAATAAACAGTTAACTAATGGGCTAGTAACCATTTATTAATGGTGTTCATGACCTCTTTAAGTTCGTACTTACTAAGGTATTAATTCATACATTTAATAGGGTTAGGGTTAACCATAACATTATTAAATAATGTATACGCATGATACGAATTGTCTGTATTGTATTATTTTATATTGGCTTGAACCTTTACCTATTTAATCCTGTTATAGTATTATTAAATTGCAGTGTATGGAAAATGTGAATCACTAGTTTATGGTAGACATTGTTATTGAGTCCAATATAGAGGATGGGTTGGCCCTGTTCTTTCATACTTGTCAACAGGACGGCGGAGCCCAATCACATTGAATGGAAACTTTTTAGTGGTAACGGCTATGGATCACAAACACTGACAACATGTGACTTTTCCTTGGAATCTTTAAAGGGTCTTCGAGGTTTTGCAAACACAATAATGTTTCCGTTTATTAGTTTAAAGGGAACGAGCAGAACCACATGTGGAAGGGCATCCCATGCTGCCACCAGTTAAAAGATTTGAGCTGCAAGACGCTGTGCCTGAGAGAGTGAGGACGATCATTCCACATCTCTCTCCTCTGACACATGCGTTGAATGGTGTCAGCTTCAAAATGTTTACAGTATGGTCTCTGGCTTAATTCATTCCCTGCCCTAAATGTCTCTCTCTCTCTCTCATTCTCTCTCCCTGTCTCTCTCTCTCTGTGTGTGTCTCTCTCTCTCTCTCTTTCTGTGTCTCTCTCTGTCTCTCTCTCTGTCGCTCTCTCTCTGTCTCTCTCTGCAGAGCGTTGTCTGGAGGACCATGAGTTGGTGGTTCAGGTGCAGGCGTCCATGAGCAGTGAAAGCAGGTTCCTCTTCAGGAAGAACTACGCCAAATATGAATTCTTCAGAAACCCCACGGTATGAGGACGATCTCTCAGCCCTGGCCTTGTGTCCTATCTTTAATAACTCGTGGGATACGCTTGAGCGCACCACATAGCAAACCGCGTCTGCTCATACATTCAACGGCTTTGTGCTACTTTGTATTTTAAACTCGTTAATTATTACATTTTAAAGGAAAGCCTTATGGCGGCAGAAGTTTTTTTTGTTTTATTTTTAGGGCTTGACCAAAACCAGCTGGCAAAGCCCTTTAAGTGTGGAATAATTGTTGTGCGATGACAAATGCATTTGGGAGTCACCAAAGCTGCCAGTCACGAGTTTCAGGGTACGGCGATGGCAGCCTGCTCATTTCCATAAAAGAGGAGATGGAATGTTCCGTGTCAGAATGCGCCGGTCCGTCTGTCAGTGTTTAGTGTCATCATCTCAGTTTCGTTCTGATGAAATATCGGGACTGTCTGCGGCACTGATGCTTTGGCATGTCAGCCGCTAAACCACTAACTATACATTTATTCTCCCTTTGGCTCTCGTTCTCTGCTCCCTTTGTCATTCTCTCTCTCTCCTTTTTTTTTCTCTTTCTCTCCTTTTTCACTGCCCCTCTCTCCCTTTCGCTCATTCTGTGTCACTCGATTCTCTGTATCTATATATCTCTCCCTTTCTCTGTATCTTTCTCTCTCTTGCTTTTTTTCGATGTGTCTCTGGCATCTGTTTGACTCTCTCTATCTCTCTCTCTGTCTCTCTCTCTCTCTCTCTCTCGCTTTCTTTCCCAACAGACGTTTTTCCCGGAGCACATGGTTGCATGGTGCCAGGAAACCAACGGCACAATTCCACCGTCTCTACTTCTGCAGGTAAACACACACACACACACACACGCACACACCCACACACACACACCCACACCCACACACACACACCCACACAAACACACACCCACACAAACACACACCCACACACACACACCCACACACACACACACACACACACTGACAGCCAGACGCCCGGGAGCGACACCGGTTGGTAAACATTTGTTGAAACATTGAAACATGAAACATTTGTTGACCTCGTCTCGTCTTTCTCCGTCGCATGCTAAAACGTGGCTTGGCGTTGGAGACACGGCACGCACACCGCGGTGGCGCGGCCACATTCCGGTACCTCTGATCCCCGGGGGGGAGGGGGGCCGTGGGTGGCGACATCGAAGCGACGGGCGGCGGCTTAATAACCCCTCGTTATCCCCGCCTTAGACACATGACGTCAGTGTGTCTGTCTGTGTGTCTGTCTGTCAGTGTGTGTTTATGGAGCGCAAACACGGCTCTTCTCCTGTCACGCACAGGGGCCCCGGGGCCTCGACGGCGGGGAAAACAACGTCTGAAGGAGTAGTGGCGTGAGACACTGCGTGCCGTGAGCGTCTGCTGCGCAGCGGGACGCTGTGTGGATAGAGGGCGGGGTGCTCGGGACTGTTTCCTCATGGTAAACTCCAGTGGCGCCACCGGGGTCATGTGACACATGACCGGCGCATGACACGGAGCAGGGGGGGCGTTCAGCGAGCTGTTTGGTTAAGGTTTCGGCGGTCGGGTGTCGTGACTGTCACGCTTTTCAGAAAAGCGCAGGGGGTCAAGGCACACGATCAAAAGAGTAATTAGGCGGATGGTTGTACTGAACAGCGCAGGCGTTGAGGGTGTGATCACGAAAACGTGACGGCGCGACTTCCCCGCCTCTAGAATGCGGTTGTGTTTTCCGTTGGCTTGAGAGCGAACGCTTCTGAAGACCTTCTTTCCTGCTTTCGAGGACTTTTTGTTTCAAGTGCCTCAGATGTAGGTGTGCCTCGGGCAGTTGATATGTCTTTCCTGACACATGATTTCGCGCATCAAAACGTGAAATCCTCAGTTTTATCCCCCTCACATTTATTATAGATGCGCTCGGATGAGCTTGGGAGAAGACATGTATCTATCTACAGTATATCTAAAGACTTGAAAAGATTAGTCTCAAGCCTTCTGTAAGAACATATCTGATGTTATACTGTTACTGCTATACTCATAAATACAGTCGCATTAACTTGTTGAACCGAGCAAGTTCTGTGTTAAGGGAAAAAAACCTTTCAACACTGGCTTTTATGACTCCAAATCGAGACACAAAAAATGGGCATCAGAAGCTGTTTTACCTCAGGGCGTGGGGCTGAAATAGCGATACCCCAACGTTTCTGTTCGTTTTTTCAGAATTTGTTGGCGGCGAGCAGCTACCCGGAGATCCAGGGACATCTGTACGTGAAGGAGGTGGGGAGGAAGTCGTGGAAGAAGCTTTACATGTTCCTGCGGCGCTCGGGCCTCTACTGCTCCACGAAGGGAACCTCAAAGGTAACCCCTGACGTTGAGCTCAGCTTAAGTGTGTGCTTGATTGATGGATCGCGCATATTTCAACCGACGACTCCTCAAATGTCTGTGTCCCATGAATATACATCTCAAAAAGTTGTTCTTTAGTGTGTTTCAATTTGTGTTTCCTTCTCTCCCGAGATCTATTAGCCAGTAAACCTTGGTTTCAAAGAACACTGTGTATCGGAGCCGTGTCTGTCTGGCATCCGCCTACCCCGCCCTCCCCTTTTAAAAACCCCCCCCTCCCGGATCCATCCTTTACGCGTCCCTTTTGGACGGCTCTACCTGCTCTACCTGTTGCTCTGGCGGCCAAACGTATTCATTACCTCCCGCCTGCAGGAGCCCAGGCATCTCCAGTTACTTGCCGACCTGGAGGACAGCAACATCTTCACCGTGGTCACGGCGAAGAAGCAGCACGCCACGCCCACCGACTACGAGTTCTGCATCAAGGTATGACGACTGCAGCGGCACGGGTCAGAAGTTCACGGGGATTTCACATTAAGTCGCTAACTGTAGTCCAAATCTAAAATAAAAAGCAGTTGGATGACATATATATATGATCTATATGCATGGATATTCATATATAGATATTGTGTCACAGAAGAGAATGTGTTCAAAATGGAGCGAGACATGCATAAACAAAATGCTGACATTTAAATGGAAAACCAAATCGACGTGGAAAAATCGTGACGGTCGTCACCGGAAGCCAGCCAGACTGCATTGAGCAACTCCTGCAGGCAACTCCCTGCTCACGCCTTTATACTGATTGTGCCATGAAAGCAAAACGCCACAATAGACTTGGATGTTCATTCCATTCTACTCCAAGACAGCCATCCCTGCAGTGGTTGCCACATGACTCTCTGAGACACACTATATGCCTCTATATGCCAGCAGGGCCGCTCAGTAGCTAACCCTGGCCAACCCTTGTGAATCCCCAGGCCAACAAAGGCCGGGCGGAGCTGAAAGAACTGAGGATACTGTGTGCCGAGGACGAACAGAGTCGTACCTGCTGGATGACGGCCTTCAGACTCTTTAAGGTACGCCTGAGGACCGCAGCCACGATAGGCCTGCGGGCCGGGCCGTAGCGGAACGTCAGCAACGTTGACCGTTAACAATCGCATCCATAGTTTTGTCCACCTCTCAATGATAAGAAGGAACACCCCTGCTTGATTCGGGTGCCGTGTAGTCACACGGTCTTGGATGAGTGTTGGTTTGTCTGATACCACTGCTTGGTTTGGTGCAGGCGGTACAGATGGTTCAAGTGGGGATGCAAGGCTAGCCGACGTTTAAAGGATAGTTGTTACATGTATGGGCAGTGGACATGCTGTGTGGCAAGCTAACCCTATCATAGTAAATTAATCCATAAATATGCACTGCCTTTCTCAAATGAGTCAAAAACCTCAGCTCACTCAAAAGTAGATCTAAGTAGGAATCGAGGACAGTTTTGTTCATCCATCATGTGTCTCTGTTTTCTTCACAGTACGGAATCATTTTGTACCAGAACTATAAGATTCCCCAACAGAGGAAAACTTTGCTATCACAGTTCTCAGCCCCAGTGGTAAGTCACCCCCGGAAGTCACGGGTCATTGATAAAATAGTTATGTGATGACGAGAATAGCCAACTAACCCTATGTTTATTTTTTTTATATAACCTGCATGTTGAATACACGTAATGTTTGTGACGGTTTCGTGAATACACTTCATCAGCGTGTCAGTGTCAGGTGAACCACGCAGCCACATTGCGGTCCATCGCCTGCCAGTCAAACCTACCGTGTCTCTCTGCTGCCCCCTAGCGGAGTGTGTCGGAAAACTCCCTGGTGGCCATGGACTTCTCAGGGAGAATAGGCAGGGTGATCAAGAACCCTCTAGAAGCTCAAAGCGCCGCCATGGAAGAGGGACACGCATGGAGGGTGAGACGCTACACAGTAGTTTAATCATTTCCTAGTACCTGCCTTGTGCTTGGCTGAAACTAGATAAATACAAAGAAACACTGTCTCGGAAGTATGCAGGCCATATATCAATTATTTAGGTTATGGAAGCCTTTGAATCTAGAATATGACGTATGGTGTAGGTGTTAGTTGGTCAACGTGCTAATGTGCCCACCAGAAATTCTTGAAGTAATAGTCAATAGTGTTAGTACAATGAGACTAATTCATCCAAATATGTCTGCATATGAAATTGCATTCTTCAGTGCATCCTGGTGTCCATTCTCATCAGCTTCTGTGTGTGTTTGTGCGTTTCTGTTTGTGTGTGTGTTTCTGTGTGTGTGTGTGTGGCCGTCGCATCCCTCTCAGAAGAGGAGTCAGCGACTGAACGTGCTGGGCTGCCACAGTCCCCTCCACCACTCTTCGCTAAGCTCAGGTAGGTGCGATGCGTTAACGACGATTGCGACCGTAACCTCTGAAGGACGTGCCCTCCTGTGTGGGCCCGGTGCTAAACAACGTGGCTGAACGAGATGCCTGTGTTTGATGAATGAGCAGTGATCCACGTGGCGCAGCTGTGGTTCCACGGCAGGATAACCAGGGAGGAGTCGCACCGAATCATCCACCAGCAGGGACAGGTGGACGGGTGAGTGGGCTTTTATTAAGTGGTGTATGCTATTTTTTATTATTTTTTAATAGCATAGACAGTGTGGTATCGCCACCTCAAGGAAAAACAATGAAGCTCAACAATAGATTCTTGTATGCTTTTGTAACAAAATTGATTTTTTAATAAAACACAGATGTATGTAAATGGACAACCCTGGAAAGTCAGTCCTTAAAGTAGGCTGAGTGAAACCGCAATAAAATTACCACGCCCCTTCTTCCACATCTGGAGAGGAGACCTCTGCAAACAGAGATGAAAACTTTTGTTCCTTAAACTGTTGAATGAATGAGTTTGTTCTGAATGCCCTTCGTTGCTCTCCTGCTGCAGGTTGTTTCTGCTGAGGGTCAGTCAGAGCAACCCCAAGGCGTTTGTACTCACACTGTGCCATCATCAGAAAATCAAACATTTCCAGATACTACCGGTAGGCACCCCTTGGTTCTGTCGTTGATTGTATAACACATACTTATGTTGGCTTGAATTTAACTGAATGGATAGTGTTGTTTTAAGGGTCATAACGGGTTGTGGGTGTTAAGCAATGAAATCACTCTGTATTTAGATACATAATAAGCAATTTGAAGATAAAAAAAATCCATAAGGAAAAAAGCCATTTCAATGAGCCTGGAGTGTTATTTTCAACATAAATAATTTATATTAATCAAAATGTGTCCTCTCTCTCTCCAACTTCATGTTCTCCTTTATTCCTGCCCACCATTCGTCTGGTCTCTCTCCTCATTCTGTCTGTTGCATCATCTGGTCTCACCCTTTCTCTGGTCTTGCCCTTCATCCCAAACCACCAAAGTGTGAAGAGGACGGCCAGATCTTCTTCAGCCTTGACGACGGCTCGACCAAGTTCACTGACCTGATCCAGTTGGTGGAGTTCTACCAGCTCAACAGAGGGGTGTTGCCTTGCAAACTGAGACACCCGTGCACCATTGTGGCCTTATGACGTCTTCCAACGCCCTGACACGTCCCCCACCACCTCTCACAACCCAATTTTTTCCCTCTTGCTTTGTGTCGGTTTTTTTCGTATACATTTTTCTCGTCTGGAGAAGCGGGTGAATGAACTGATGCTTCCGTTTGTTGTTTTTCTTTATATTTTTCACGACGGACTCTGCTGGAGGCTGCTGAGCTAATTTCGGGTGGTTTTGTGGGTTGGTCGTTAACGGTTGGATGGACAAATCAAAGCGCTCAACACATCCAATCAGGTGCAAGGAAAACGAACAGGAAGGCAAGGAGCTTTTATGGACATGATGGACAAGATGAATCTGCCATTTTATTTGATTTTGTTTAAATGCTGTCACGTAATCGTTCAATCGTACAATCCCCCATAAATACAATCAACCAATAAACTGGTCACTCGCAATTAGGCATTGTGTTGCCACTGCGCACACAAGTTGATCTGTTAACTGAACAATCAGCAGGTTGCTGTTTTCCTCTGTACCATTGTTATTTTAATCCCACCACCGATAGATGTTAATGTTTAGCATCATTTAGCATATCTCTTATTTGCACTCCTTAATCTAGAGCATGCTTTTTGACATCACTCATGGCTGTATCTATCCTCGGTCATGTTACCATCAAGTCACTTGATAGCACCATACAACAACGCCCTCTGGGGTCCAATACATGTAAGGACATGCAAGATCTATTTTACAACGGGGAAAACCTAGAGGTTTTGGTGTCATTGAAGTTATGCCATTTGAATCCCTGCCGAGGTCCGTAACCCTCACGAGAGGATGAATGCGTGGCAAGTTTTGAACCCATTAATAATATCACACAAACCTGAAAAAGGGAACATGGACAACAACAGTGTACAATAAGAGGTGTTATTTGATCAAGAGCTTAAAAGCAGCCTCTCATAGTGGTTCACCTTCACAGATGATTGCTCCGAACACACAGGATGTTTTTCTGCCACTGCTGATTCTTGCTCGTCTTTCCATTGTTTTTCGTCTCATTGAAACTCTGTAGGCTTTCTGTTTACGTGACGGGCTATCAAGATCAGCCGCCATTCTCATTGGTTTACTGCACAGCTCATGTTCCCTGAGATAACAAATAACAGGGCCTTAAGTCTTCCACATCGCCCGTTCACAAGAAAATGGTGGAGCATTTTATTCAGGTTATTTCAACAGCGTGATAAAGCTAGTTATTTTTTGTTCTTCTGTCGTTACCAAGATACCATCACAATGCTCTGTTATGCATTGTGATGGTATACAGTCAAACAAGGTCACTCTTTGAGGTTTGGTTTGAAGTGCAGTTGATTTTCCTCAAGGTATTTAGTAAACAAATATTTAGTCTTGCTGGTTACTTTTAAGCCCCAGGCTGACCAGGAAGGATAACCACTAGATTTCCCTTTTTGTAAAAGGTTAACCCAATGCTCCAAGTGTAACTCGGTGGAGTTGAATAACCGAGGAGGATTGGGAATACTGTCTCCGCCCATCGTTCCACGCTATTAACACCATGCCATTGTTGTTAGTGGCGCTTTCCCCCTTCAGAGAACACAGAGTAACTATGGACTATTAGAAGTACAACTGGATCCATGTCCAACTTGATTAAGACAACCGAATACTTAAAGTCATTAGTCAACCAGATTTATTTTTATTGGAGCTTTGAGCCAATGTCCATCTAGGGAACTCGAGTAACAACAAAAAGGTTAATGTGACAAATGAATCGTCTCTGACACCATGGGAGTGCACTGGAATGTAGTCAAAAGGGCAATGCCATACACATTACACTTTATCATGACTCTGTTTATTAGAATCAGTGAAAGTGTTTCATTTGCCCAAATCTTTTTTGTGAGACTTTGACTGTAGCCTAAACTTGCATTTCTATATAAACACCTTCATAACGCATAATACATCAAAATTATTGCTATAAATCTTTTTAATTAATTTAGTTATATAACCCATGGTTATATAACCCATACATGTTGCACTTTATATCATATTTAATGGAGCGGTTCTTCATAATGCCTTCAGCCATTGTAAGCTGCAAGTAACTCTTACAATGCATTAGTCACTTGTTATCATGTATTATGAAGGTATTTATAGATTATTGTAGGTATGGCCTTCACAAAAAGTCACACCTTTTTCATACCCTTGGTTTGGTCCGTTAACAAACATAATCATACATCATGCATCCTTGTTCTTCCCACAGGATACTATGTTGGTGTAGTTCAAACTCGCTGTGCAGCCTGATATAAACCAATACTGAATATCCATGTAAAATATGGGCCCTTGTAGGTAGCACGGAACTACAATTACATATTACCTTGTGCTTGGCTTATTGATGCAAACATAATTTCATATCACTATCTACTGCTGATGATTTTTATTCAACAAAGCCTTTTAGAAAATATATCCTGGTTAAAGATTTGGCATTATCAGTTTTGAATCAGATGGATTAATCTTTTAACAGAGCGGTCAACCCAAATTGCCATTACATTGCAAAACAAAATATAAAATCTGTCTTAATTACAAATGTTAATTTACATTTCCTTATTCTACTAAATCATTTACATAACTCACCTGTAATTCAGTAGTGTGTTAAAATTGCACCAGATTGGTTTCCCATCATAACAGGTGGATTTGTATGTGTTTTTTCCCTGTTTTTATTTTCCCTGTGATGCAACATTAAGAAAGATTCTTCACTTTGTTTGATTTGTTAAAACTGTCCACGGGTTCTCTTAAGCTATATTGATATGTTGTGTCACCATTATTTAACTCAAATGTAATGAATCAAATCAGTTTAAAGTAAGTATTGTTTCAGCAACGTTTATTTATTTTTCATTAATAGTGATGACTTGAACTTTTTATTTTCTTACAGCGCTGTTAAGTGCTGCTTTTTTTTGGCCATTGACATGTTATTGATGGCCCATAAGATTTTGTTCCTTTTTTTTATGTTTGTGTATTCAAACACCAATGTGGCAATGTGAAGTTATACATACACAAATTACGTTGATTTTTTTTTCATTTGAAATAAAAACAATATATTTTTCCCCGTTTTCCGAGGGCTTGTTATGGTGCAAAGAAATTCAACAATGAATGTCAGTCATGGATTTTCTTCTTTCTCCATCTCCACCCAGTAGCCTACTCATAGGCTGTGTGTCATTGAGACTGAACTGCAGAGTCCCCGAACAAGTTGAAGGACAGAGTGTAGCCTGGCCCCAGCTACACAGACTGCGAATTGCCAAGGCACAATTTTATAAATCTAAAAAGACAAAAGGAGGCCCAAATATCAGGAGATTCCACTGACTTAAATTGAATGGCAGAAAAATAAAAATAAATACATGAGGAGGAATAGGTATGTGCATATTCATTTGCGAGGAACATAGTACATTATTTCTTCAGGGTTAACTTGGAGCAAGTTATAAAAAATTACAGCAAAATTGAAAACTGGTCCATCATATTTCTGAGGCCTTTGATTTAAGGATTGTAGATGGATGAATGTTGGAGATGTATTTTTTTGTTTTCTTTTTGGAGGTTTAAATGTTCCAAACTCGACGACAGCTAACAGCCTATATATGTGCTGAGCATCCCCTCAAAAGAAAGCCCTCTATAGCAACATGGATATGTGTAATCATGGAAATGAACCAAATACTATATTCAACTTAACAACAAACTTCCATGTGTGCAAGTAGTTTGCACCTATGGAAGTGGAAAGATGTGTGGATGTGTATAGGGTACAACGAGAACGCCCACCCATTCACAAATGTCATGTGGTAACAATTTAACCTTACTTTACCAGGTGTATGGAATCACAAAAAAATATATTTCTGCCATTTTTATATTGGACCATTCACCACTCCATCAAATCCAAACCCTGCTTGCAAGGTTGTGAAGCCTGCTGTTTGAATACGGTATGCGATTGGTTGGTTGGCTCCATTCAAACTCGTAATATTTTAATTAACACACTCTTATGTCAGGTTTTTGGGCTGTTGATTTTTTTAAGGAACGTTGTGCTTAGGAAAGTAAGCTGCGATGAAATTACCCCTATCCTATACTTGTGTGTCTTTGGATTTAACACTGTCACAAAGTGAGATTTACTCGCTGTATAAATGAGATAATATATATGATTTATTTCAGGGAATGCAAAACATAAGACGGTAACTTCTATTGGTAAGCGGAAGCTCATGTATACATGATGTACTTTGTTTCAACCTGTACATAGTTGAATGGCTTATACATCCTAATTGTAACTGTTTCAGGTATTTTTGTATAAATAAGGGACTGATATATTCTGTTCATTGTAATTAGAATAAAACATTAATACATTGATATAAAAATAACAATCCCGTGTTTTATTACAAAGATGACATGCCTATAAGTCTGTGTGTTTGTTTGTGTGCATCCGTTAATGAGAAAGACAAAATAACCTGCTTGTCGGGGCAATTAGGTTGTTAGTAAAACTCTTGAAACTTCTTGTCATGGCAAAGTAGTGAAGGCTGAACCCAATGGCAAATATACATTTATCGTTCCATTCAGGAACGGCATATGCCGTTTAGGATCGGTAACTGCCGTTCAGGTGGAACGGCAGGCCGTTTAGGAACGGTAACTGCCGTTCAGGTGGAACCTGAACGGCAGTTAATGGCATATGCCGTTCCTGAATGGCATATTCCGTTCCTGAACGGCATATGCCATGGTATGTCAGTGGTCGCGGTGGCACATGCCACAGGCCAATAAATGATCTCGGCGTCTCAAACTCAAAGCACAGTACAGTCAGTACTTTAAGTTAGGTAGAGCAGTGGTTCTCAAACTTCTCCCCTGGCGACCCCCCAAAGTTCCCTGGGGACGTCTGGTGACCCCCTTTTTGTTAAATTTTATTTTAAAACCTGTCCTGTTCATCGCATGTTCCCACAATTGTACAAACTGAAAGGAAAATAATCAAATGAGAAACAATTCTATCAAAGGAAAAATGACAAGATGCCTAGTATATTTCTAACTTTAACTTGAACTTAAACATGACGGAACAGTGCATCTGCAGATAGATCTAGGCCTGAACAAGACGCATTAACGTCAAAAAAAATAATCCAATTCAAACCAAGAACATGCATCAGATCTATATGCAGGGCCGCTGACAGGTTTGGCTGGGCCCGGGACAAAATTCTCTCAATGGGCCCCCCCCCCCCCCCAAAAAAAAAGCACACACACCTCTAATTTCTCAGTCCCTACCCTTAAATGACGGAAATTCAAAAAAATACTCATTACTCAACAAACAATTTATTTGAACATTTTAACATTAACTTTGTGTGCAACTATTTAGGTGCGAAATGCCATGCGCCGGACTTTTGTGGTGGCAAAGTCATCAATGAGGTCATTGAAGTCCAGCTTCTTTGCAAGCTTGTGCTCTATGGAAAGCATTGCCAGCCCGTTGAGCCTCTCCTGTGACATCTTTGAGCGCAAGTAGTTTTTTATTAGCTTCAATTTGCTGAAGGCTCGCTCACCTCCAGCCACAGTGACAGGCATGGACAGGAAGATCCTGAGCAAAATGCAGAGGTCCCCATAAATGCTCTGAAGCCCCATTTCGTATATGGCATTCAAAAGATCCAGGGATCCAAGATTTTCTTTGAATGTTGCACTGTATATTTTTTTAATGTGCAGGATTTGGTCTAGAATGGACTCCGTCAGGTCACTCTTGTACTTTTCAGTGAGATTTTTGCAGGCTTCCTTGATGCTGTCCTCCGGCATCGCCCTGAACTTCCAGAGGACACAGAACTCACTGCAGATCTGCTGCATGGACTGAAATCTTGTTTCTAAGTGGGACATTATACTGTCCATTGCAGCATTAAACACTTTGTCCCGAAAGAGGTCCTCTGGGCTTTGCACCTCTGTGTCTGTCTGTTGCTCATCAAAAAAGCGTTTCCTCTTTCGAGTCTTCACTTCAATCTTGGCACTGATGCCCATGTCAGTGGCAACAGCAGTTGCCTCTTTCAAAAAATTGTTCCAAGAGGAACGCAATAATGCAATCTCCCCCTCCAACTCTTTAATATTAGCTGCTTGGACATCCAATGAGATTGTTGAGGACTGACTTATAATGTTCCTGTCCTCGATACATTGTAGCACCTTCATCCAAAATGTGAGGAGCAAGACAGCATTAAAGGATTGAAAGTAGGTTTTCAGCCCATGTGCCTCAGCTTTTGTGTCATTGCTCAGGTTTCCTGTTGAAATGAGTGTGTCAAGTGCCTGTATCACGCTTGGCAAATGTTTTGCCACTGGGTGCACAGCTTCAATCCGAGCACTCCATCGTGTGTCTGATTAGATGTGAAGACAACATCCCAAAACTTTTTTTGAGGATTCCCCACCGTTGAGGACTTCCACTGAACAGTTTGTACAGCTGATTTACAAAGCCAAAGAAAAGATCAACTTCTGGGCAAGCTCTGGCAGCATGGACACCAACCAAGTTTAAGGTGTGAGATGCACATGGGGAGAATCTGGCCAAGGGGTTCTTATCTAGTATGCGCGCTTGCATCCCTTTCACCTTTCCAGCCATGTTTGCACCATTGTCATAGCACTGACCCCTACAATCAGCTAGGTCTATTCCATGCTGGTCAAGTGCTTCCTCCATCATGTTGGCTATTTCCTCTCCTGTTTTTTTGGAAAAATCTTTGAACTGAAGGAAACGCTCATTAATTTCCCATGCATTTTCAGTGGAGGTTTGACTGACATACCTCAGTAACAATACATTTTGCTCCACATTAGAGATGTCTGGGGTTGCATCACACATAATTGAATAAAATGAGGTCTCTTGCCTTTCCTTCAAAATAGCCTTCAGGACATGTTGTGCACAAAGTTCAATGAACTCGTTTTGGCTGTCAGGTGAGAGGTAATGTGCTTGCAGCCTTTTGCCCTGTAGCCGCTGCTGTCTGATGTTTTCCACATGATCCTTTAGGACAGCGTCATACCTCGATAATAGCTCAATTAAGCCCATGAAATTACCATTATCTGGTTCATCAATTTTGTTTGAGCTGCCCCTGAATGACATATTTCTGAAGGCCAAGTACAGGGTCACATCCAGCAGTCGCTTCAGTAGTGCTTTGTTTTTTTCAATTTCTGTGTCCAGCAATTTCTGTTGTTCACTATCAATTCCAGCTGTATGCAAGACAGAATGTTGCAGGTTTTTCCATTTCCAATAGCAATGTTTGTGTGCCACATTTCTTTCATGTTCTGGGAATCTTTCATATAATTTTTTGTATTTGACTTTGAAAATCTGCATCCCATTTGTAGAATTTAGTGCACTTGTTGACCTTTTCTCTACTTCATGAGAGAAAAGTAAACATGGAAGGCAAAATAAGGCTTTCTTCGTCCTGCTATAGAGAATCCAGTCCCTATCGTTTTTTTCCCGTCCATTGTGAGAGGAAGAATATGTTAAATAGTGGGGAAATGCCCTGCCTTCTGCATCTGCTGGCAACTCTTTTGCCATCTCTGAAAATGGGATTCTTTTCGCCATTGCACGCACAACGGTTACTCTGTCAGCATCTTCCATTTTTGCTGGCCATAATGCAGGGTCATGGTAATCAGGGGAATGAGCCCCTCCTCCTTCGCTGTGACTTTGTCTCTCACTGGTAACCTCTGACTCTTCCTCTACTCTGGGGGATGGATCCACTCCTCCTGAATCACTGTGTCTTTCTCTCTCTCTCCCTTCACTCTCCTCCCCTTCTCTCTCACTGGTAGCCTGTTCTTCCTCTATCTCACTGGTAGCCTGTTCTTCCTCTCTCTCATCCTCTTTGGTAGCCTGTTCTTCCTCTCTCTCACCCTGTTTGGTAGCCTGTTCTTCTTCTCTCTCATCCTCTCTAGCCTCTCCTATAAAGGTGAACATATTTCGATAAAAAGGGCTATATCTAAATTAACAGGGGTCAAAATGAACCATTTAAAAAAGAACAATTTGAAAACCCCTTAATTTGACGATTTAACACAGAAAAGAATAGACTGATCAACTTGGCTAACTCTATCCCAAAGACTACAAAAGTTTAAAAATCTAAGGTTTTTTTTTTTGTTCCCAAAATTGTCAAACGCCGAAACACAACCACAGAATTCCCTTGTGCAGCTCCCAAACACATGACGTCGGGATGACAAGCCCATTTATTACGGATAAACCAAAAGGATTATTTACAACTCTAATTGGATAGGCTATGGAAATGGACTGAGTGAAGTTATGGCTTTCAGAATCATACCACAATAAAACTCACGCAATTGTATTCACTTAGAGCTCATTAACTGCACATTTCATCGACCATTTTTCACTTGACCAAGGGGAATCATGTCAAGGGTACTTTTATTTATCGCCAGACCCGCGTTTATGTCCGCTGAACTTCCAGAGAATGTTTGGGGAACAAGGCGGAGCCCATTCATCTGGCGAGTTTCAAGTTAACGGCAATCAGAAACTAAGTTACAGGCTACCCCAAAACGTCACGTTTATAACCCATTCGTTACATCCAACTCTATCTAAATGGCAATTTCACATGTTGCCATGCCACTGGCTTATTTTAAACCATGAGCCGCGTTACACTGGCTGTAATTCAGCTGACTGGGAATGATTCTCAAATCAATTCAGCCTGATTGGAGTGCGCAGCGCGTGCCTGCCTGAAACATTTGATTTGGACATGGGCCTATTTGCGGGGTAATGTGCGTATTCTAAGATTCAATTAGATATAGGCGTATGAAACTCAGTGTAATAAAGCCTTTGTGGATATCAAATTATTCAATGCCCCCTGTCTGTCTGATATTGATCTCCGTGTGACTTGCTCATGTGGTGCTGCGCTAATATGTTTGACACGCCGCCTGTGCCTGTGTTACTTGACGACGGGGCTGGAAAAAGTTGGCCGTGCTTTACCTGGCTGTGCTGCACAGCTGCCTTTTCTGGTACCTGCAGCATCACCTGAGTCTTTTCTGAAATATTTATAAAGAGATCCCCTCAGGCTTTCGGCTTCTTCCCCTCTTTTTTGCCTTTCTTTTTTTTCAGGGCTCCTGACTTGTGCATGTTGAATCAACTCACGCACTGACCACTAATGGAATGATGTCGTCTTTTTTCTTCTCCAAAGACCAAACCATTTTGGCATAGGGGTGATAGGGGGTTATTGGCCGTTTTTTCAAGGGCAATGAAGGCAAACAATCTAGGAGTCATTAATTGAATGCAAATAAAGCACTTTTCTTCTCTAAATCAACACATTTTGAAGTATACATACAATAATTAATCCCAACATCATGGGGGTCCAGTTATTGGCCCCCCCCATTCCAGGGCCAGTCCAGGGCCCGGGACAACGTACCCGTTTGTCCCCCCCTGTCGGCGGGCCTGTCTATATGAACCGAGAGTATTTTCGTATGTATTTATTTATTTTTTTAACACTAATGTGAAGGATGGGCCTGCTTTTTCGAACATAGTAACTTCATTCGTAGGCTGATGCCGCACACGGCGACACAGAGATTTTCCTCCACGCTGCTCTGCCGACATCTGTACTTGTTCTTCAAGTACGTCAGGGACGAGAATGTCTTTTCGCACATGTCGACCCAAAGGGTGTAAGAATGTCCACAGCGGCCGCAGACAATGCGGGGTACTCCTGCGCAACTGAAAGCCAAAATTCATCCCCCCGAAATGTGGCTAATAGAGTGGCGAAGACACGCCCCTTCCGGTAGAGCCCATGGGACCTATGAGATCGAAAAATATGAATGGGTTACAATGGAGAGAAAGTAATTATCTTCTGGTCCCAGTCTTTATATGCCCCGGATTACACATGTTGTTTGTGGATTTAAAGGCTGTGTTGCAGAGTTTATTTTCCAAAAAAATTGTGCAATTTGCTTGTTGGTAATAAAGATTTAAACTGTTATCCATTGTATTTAATGGTGTCAGGTATCACAAAACGGAATGTAATACGAAAAAGTAGGCACTATTTTAGCGGTTTGCTATTGATTCTCTTTTCCCCCAGAATGCATTGCATGACATCACGTTGGGGTGACACGGACCAAAGCCACACTGAGACCCTTGAGAGTAGAGGCTAGTAAGAGAGTGTTCATCAGATTATACAGATACATAGATAAATACATAGATATTATATATAGTTAGTATATGCTACACGTGAACCTCCTAAGATGAAGCAATTTGATTGCTTCGCTATCTCGGGATATTGGGCAATATCCCATGATTGACATCTCTAACTCGATATTGTTTTCATCGCAAAATGTCAGATAATAAAAACAAATAAACCGCTAATAAAAACAAATAAATCCCGGCAAAAATACGGTCTCGGGGGCAATTCCCCACTCTTCACTTTGCCTTTGGCGAATAATTGTTAATTAATAGCCTAGATAGATAGCCTAGTCAAGTCTTTATTAATACCAAACGAGAATTCATGACTCACACAGGACAGTATAGCCTACAAGACCACACAGAACAAGGGAGACAACAAGTCTGACTGGACATACACAAAATACATCACATTAAAACTAGACACATGCGTTGATAGACAGATAGAAAGATAATTAAATATGTTCTATTATTTGCCTTGTGGCCAGCAGACAGTCCTGTGTGTAATGTATTGTGTGTTTCCGTAGTTCAGGTTGTATGACGTCAGGACGTAATTGCATGTACTTGTATAATGGCGGACAACAAGTAAAGACGTGTTTTGATTCTAAGCAGCGCATGTGTCCGAGTCACATCAATATATAACATGGTGTCAGAAGAAATCACGGAATGATAAAAGAGAAAAGAAAAAATGGCACAGTTACAGCCACCGTCAAGTTTGAGCCTACAAGGTAATCTTGCGGAAAAATGGAAATTATGGATCCAGAAGTTGGAGCTGTTTTGTACTGCTAGCGGAATAGCTGAAAAGTCCGAGGCGGTGCAGTGTGCTACTTTTCTGCACGTGGCGGGTGAAGAGGCGATAAAGGTTTACAACACGTTTGTCTTCAGTGAAGCTGAGAAAGACAAAATTCAAGTGTTGAAAGAAAAGTTCAAAGATTACTGTGAGCCTAGAAAGAACCTTCCATACACCCGACATATGTTCTTCACAAAGGCTCAAGGACCGACAGAGAACATAGACGCCTACGTGACGGAGTTGAAGAGCAAAGCCAAAGATTGTGAGTTTGGACTTTTAAATGACTCTTTGATACGTGACAGGATTGTATGCGGCATACGAGATGATAGTGTAAGAAGAAGACTATTAAGAGAGGCGGATCTTACGTTAGAAAAAGCCATTGATGTCTGCTGTAACGACATATTCGTGTCTAATGGCATATTCATGTGTTCAACTATTGAATAATTTACTTGTACAGTAAAGGTATAGTCAATTATGGTGTATTTGCGCCACCTACTGGCGAGAATTAGCGCCACTCCTTCTTTAGGATTTTATTTTGATATATTCAGCAACAGGAAGTTGGGTAAACAGTTCATTCCCAAAGACCGTTCGGTAAAGAAACCACATCGAGATAAACTCCTGTAAACTCCTGTTAACGTTCTCGCCTTGGAAGGCTTTTGCTTGTAAGTTGATGAAAACCAGTAGTATTAATGAAAGTTCATAACAGGATAATTAAGTTGTAACATTTCATGTTTATTGGACCACTTATATTTTCGTTTTATAAGTAAGCTACATGAAACAAAGGCCTAGCCACGTTAAGACCATAGACCTAAACAGCGTGGTTGTAATGCAGCGAGAGTAATATCAATGTTTGTATTCTTTCTGTGTTCTTCTAGTTTTACCACACACACATAATTCACAACTAACTTCACTAAAGAGAAGAAATCCAGCCCAAGGTGTCGTCTGTTTATTGAAGAAAAGTTAAATGGTTTAGCTGCCCGTCTTGTTACGGCTACAAGGACGGAACAGTAAAAAAGCAACCCGACATCGGTGGAACCACGAGGAGCCAGTCGACAGTTCATCCCGCTTGCCATCACTTCATCTGGTCACGCAAGGCCCGCACCAGCGCTGGAAGATGGAAGCAAACGCAACTGAAGACAGCCCAGGTACTCTCGGTAGCTTGGAAACAAGATCATGTGCCTCCATACAGTCAAGTCGAACATCAGCTAGCATGGCTGTCGCCGCTGCACGTGCTAAAGCA
The DNA here is from genome assembly GCF_949987615.1 of Pollachius pollachius. Taxonomy (NCBI): domain Eukaryota; kingdom Metazoa; phylum Chordata; class Actinopteri; order Gadiformes; family Gadidae; genus Pollachius; species Pollachius pollachius. Next base: position 47,284,968 of record NC_136934.1, on the reverse strand, counting down.
GAAGCAGCGCAGGCTCGTGCCAGTTATGTAAAGAAAGAGACTGAAATGATGCTTGAAAAGGCTAAGATTGAATGTGAGCTTAACAATTTAAGACATGAAATGGAAGTTGCAGCTGCCATAGCAGAAGCAGATGCACTTGAGGCAGCCACACAAGGGTCTGAAAAAAGTGAAAGACATTTAGTCATGATTGACACCAAAGAAAGGACAAGACAATATGTCGAGCAACAACAACAGGCTGCTGCTGAAATTGAAATGGCGAATGCCTACCATGTAGAGCCTATCGTGCACACAATGAAACCAGCGCCTCACTGCCACCACTAGAGAAACTCTCTTGCCAGAAATTGAAAACAATCAGACAAAACCAATCCCACGTCCACGGCTCGCTAAAACTCCACAAAATCAGACTCAATTCCAACCTGTCTTCAGGCCAGAGAAATTCTCAACCAGCAGCACAATTCCACCACGGCCACCAGATGGCAGCAAAGACACTTATGACATGGCCAAATTTCTTGCAAAAAGAGATCTCCTCAAATCAGGCCTTACACAATTTGATGACACTCCAGAAAATTACCGGGCCTGGAAATCATCCTTCATTTCAGCCATTGAAGGACTAGATTTAAGACCAAATGAGGAGTTAGACATGCTAGCGAAATGGCTTGGGCCTGAGTCAGCAAAACACGTGAGACGACTGCGTGCAGTACACATCGGCCACCCATCACGCGGTTTGCATGATGCATGGGAGAGACTAGAGGAGTCTTTTGGGTCACCTGAAATGATTGAAAAGTCCCTTTTTGACAAGTTGACAAACTTTCCAAAGCTGAACGGCAAGGACCCAGTGAGACTTAGAGAGCTTAGCGATCTCTTACAAGAAATCAATGCTGCCAAAGAGGATGGTCTCTTACCTGGGTTGAGCTATCTAGATACAGCACGGGGAATTGCTCCAATCATTGACAAACTGCCTCACAATATCCAAGAGAAATGGATCGGCCATGGCTTTAGATACAAAACAAAAAATAAGGTCACCTTTCCACCATTCATCGTCCTGTGCGAATTCATCTGCAATGAAGCACGAGCACGCAATGACCCAGGGTTCAGACTGTCCAGCCCCACAGACCATTGCAGGCCAGACACAGTCTTCAAAAGACCACAGAGGAGCTTGGTCACAACGCATAAAACCGAGATTGTGCAGCGACATGACGAGTCAAGCTCTAACACAAATGACATTTCAAAGCAATGCCCTCTTCACAATAAGCCACACCCTCTGAAGCGGTGTCGAGGCTTTCGCAACAAACCCATCTCAGAGCGTAAAGCCATCTTGAAAGAGAACAGAGTCTGCTTCAAATGCTGTGCTTCGACCACACACTTAGCCAAAGACTGCGCTGAAGCAATACAGTGTCAAGAGTGCAACAGTGACCAGCACGTTTCAGCACTTCATCCTGGCCCACCGCCTTCACCACCATTCTCGCATGGCGGGGAGGAAGCTGAAGCCACCACGACGCCTGCAGTGACTTCAAAGTGCACAGAGGTCTGTGGAGAGGGGCAGAGCTCACGATCTTGCTCCAAGATCTGCCTAGTTAATGTTTTTCCCAAAGCTCATCCAGAGCTAGCAAAAAGAGCCTATGTGGTGCTAGATGATCAAAGTAATAGGTCTCTTGCAAAATCTGAATTCTTCAATATGTTCAACATTGAGGGTGCAGAATCACCATTCACACTACGAACATGTGCCGGCACAACAGAAATGATTGGCAGAAGAGCCACAGGGTTCACAGTAGAGTCATTGGACGGAGGCACGTCACTCACACTGCCTACACTGATTGAGTGCAACAGTATCCCAAGTGACAGAACTGAAATACCAACCCCAGAAATCACAAGGCATCATCCTCACCTCAGGGCAATCACTCAGTCCATCCCACCACTCAACCCAGAGGCCAACATCCTTCTCTTGCTCGGGCATGACATCCTGAGAGTGCACAAGGTCAGGCAGCAGTACAATGGTCCACAAGACGCCCCATACGCTCAGAGGCTAGACTTGGGGTGGGTGGTCATCGGACAGGTGTGCTTAGGTAAATCCCACAGCAATGTCAATGTGCATACTTACCACACAAGCATCCTCAAAAGCCAGCGTCCCTCAGTCTTCGGGACATGTCCAAGCAAGGTGTATGTCAAGGACAAGCATGGGCACAGGTGCATGCCCAGCACCTTTCCAGTACATCAGAGATCCACATGCAGTGACAGCAGTGTCGGAAACACCCTGTTCGAAACGTCTCCAGATGACAACAAGGTGGGGCTTTCCATCGAAGACAGGCTGTTCCTACAGATAATGGACAGAGAGGTGTACATGGACAGTGAGAACAGCTGGGTAGGGCCCCTTCCATTCAGAACTCCCAGGCAACGTCTGCCAGACAATCGGGAACATGCCAGCATGCGAATGGCCTCACTGCAGCGAACATTTGAGAGGAAGCCTGAAATTAAACAAGACTTCACCGCTTTCATGCAAAAAATCCTTGATCGTGACCACGCCAAGCTGGCTCCTGTACTGCCAGAGGGAAAAGAGAGATGGTACTTACCTTCATTCGGCGTATATCATCCGCAGAAGCCAGGTCAGATAAGGGTTGTATTTGATTCGAGTGCAAAGTACAATGGTGTTTCTCTCAATGACGTTCTGCTGTCTGGGCCCGATCTGAATAACAGCCTAATAGGAGTACTGATGCGATTCAGATGTGAAAGCATAGCGGTGACAGTGGACATTGAACAAATGTTTCACAGCTTTGTGGTGCATGAAGACCATAGAGACTTTCTGCGTTTCATCTGGCACAAAGACAACAACCCAGCAAATGACCTCTGCGACTATCGCATGAAAGTGCATGTATTCGGCAACAGCCCATCGCCCTCAGTTGCCATGTATGGCCTGCACAGAGCCGCAGCCTATGGAGAAACAGAGTTTGGGTCAGATGCACGTCACTTTGTCGAGAGAGGGTTCTACGTGGATGATGGGCTCTTGTCACAGCCCACAGCAAACCAAGCCATCGACTTGCTGAAGCGCACACAGAAAATGCTGGCGGTGTCCAACCTGCGCCTGCACAAAGTGGCTTCTAACAGCAAAGAGGTAATGGAAGCATTTCCTCCTGATGACCGTGCCAGTGCACTCAAAGAGCTGAACTTGGATGCAGACCCAATGCCAGTCCAGAGGAGTTTGGGTCTTAGATGGGACCTGACGAAGGACTCATTCACCTTTCACGTATCAGAGTGCACCAAGCCTTACACACGCAGAGGTGTGTTGTCCACCATCAATGGACTCTTCGACCCAATGGGATTTGCCGCACCAGTCACAATTCATGGAAAAATGTTACTCAGAGAGATCTCAAGTGAGGCACCAGATTGGGACTCTCCTCTACCTGCGGAACGAGAAGCAGAGTGGGATGAATGGAGAAGCGCTCTTCATGACCTGAAACAGCTACACGTTCAGAGACCATACGCCACGGCTACAGCGTCCACAGCGGTAAGAAAAGAACTCCATGTCTTCTCAGACGCTTCACTGAAAGCCATCGCAGCTGTCTCTTTCCTCAGAATAACAGACACAGAGCAAAATGTGCACGTCGGATTCGTGCTTGGCAAAGCAAAACTAGCTCCACAAGCTGCACACACAATTCCAAGGCTGGAGTTAGGAGCAGCAGTGTTGGCTGTCGAGATTGCTGACATTGTCACAAGTGAACTGGACATTTCACTAGATGCAGTTGAATTCTACACTGATAGCAAAGTAGTCCTCGGATACATCAGCAACCAAACAAAAAGGTTTTACATGTACGTGTGCAACAGAGTTCAACGCATTAGACGATCTTCAGAGCCAGCACAGTGGCACTACGTGTTCACCACCTGCAATCCAGCCGACATAGCCACACGTTTCATGCCTGCATCAATGCTGAGTGAAAGTTTGTGGTTAAAAGGACCTGCCTTCTTGTCACGGCCAAGCAGTATGCCAGATGCTGAAGTCTTCGACCTTGTCGACCCAGAGAAGGATGCTGAAGTGCGCACACATGTCACAGTGCTGCATGCTGATGAGTCACAACTTGGATCTCAGAGATTTGAGCGCTTTTCATCATGGAGAGCATTGTTGAGAGCGGTAAGCCTTCTCATTCACATCGCCCAAAACTTCAAAAACCCAGATCCACACCAGAGTTGTAGTTCATGGCACTACTGCTCACAATCACGCACTGTCAAAGAGCTGGAAAAGGCAGAGATCGCTATCATCAAGAGCATTCAGCGAGATGTCTACAAGGATGAACTCACATGCATTGCTCAAGGGAAAAGCTTCCCAAGTAACAGCCCACTGCACAAACTGAGCCCTTACTGTGATGAAGAGGGAGTCATGCGGATTGGAGGGAGGCTCAAACATGCTAAGCTGGAATACAAGGAGAAACATCCCAGCATCATCCCAACTGGCCATGTTGCAAACCTGCTTGTCGAACATCACCATCAGCGCGTGAGGCATCAAGGCCGAGTATTCACCGAAGGAGCTGTGCGCACAGCTGGATATTGGGTCATGAGCGCAAGACGAGTGGTGAAGCACATCATCCATGACTGCATAGCCTGTAAGAAGCTCCGTGGCAGAGCAAATGAACAGCGCATGGCAGACTTACCCCTTGACCGTACGAGCACTGAACCCCCCTTTACGTTCATTGGACTTGATGTCTTTGGTCCATGGCCTGTACTGGCCCGACGCACCAGAGGCGGCCAAGCAAACAGCAAAAGGTGGGCCGTTCTTTTCACCTGTCTCAGTACGCGTGCAGTTCACATTGAATTGATTGAAGCCATGGACACATCCAGTTTTATAAACGCATTACGCAGATTCTTCAGTCTACGTGGGCCTGCCAAGCAAATCAGATCAGACTGCGGAACCAACTTTGTTGGAGCCTGTGGTGAGCTGGGTTTCCTGTTGACTGAGCCAAACATGTCGCACATCAAAAGGTACCTATCAGAAGAAGGTTGTTCATGGGTTTTCAATCCGCCTCATTCTTCCCACATGGGAGGCAGCTGGGAAAGGATGATCGGCATATCCAGGCGCATTCTTGACGGCATGTTCCAACAGGCCAACCACACACGTCTGACACACGAAGCGTTGTCCACCTTTATGGCAGAAGTCACTGCAATCATCAATGCACGCCCATTGACAACCATCACAATGGACCCTGACGGACCATTCCTTCTCACACCAGCAATGCTCCTTACACAGAAGCTGTACACCCCAGTTGCTCCTCCAGGTCAGTTCACTGAGAAAGATGTGCATAGACAACAATGGCGACAAGTGCAGCATCTTGCAGACACCTTTTGGGGCAGATGGAGACGGGAGTATTTGGCAACACTCCAAACAAGAAGAAAGTGGCAAGTCAACCGTCCAAATCTCAAAGCTGGAGATCTGGTGCTGATGAGAGACTCACAAGCGCATCGCAACGAGTGGCCCATGGGGGTCATCAACAGAACATTTCCGGATGGAGACGGGAATATCAGGAAGGTGGAGGTCAAGGTTTCCAAGCAGGGAGCCGTCAAGACTTACCTGCGACCTATAACAGAGACTGTCTTACTTATGTCCCCTAAGGACTGATTTCTGAAGTGCATTTTGTATAGAAGTTGGGAGTGGTATTTTATATACCAGACGGGGAGTGTAACGACATATTCGTGTCTAATGGCATATTCATGTGTTCAACTATTGAATAATTTACTTGTACAGTAAAGGTATAGTCAATTATGGTGTATTTGCGCCACCTACTGGCGAGAGTTAGCGCCACTCCTTCTTTAGGATTTTATTTTGATATATTCAGCAACAGGAAGTTGGGTGAACAGTTCATTCCCAAAGACCGTTCGGTAAAGAAACCACATCGAGATAAACTCCTGTAAACTCCTGTTAACGTTCTCGCCTTGGAAGGCTTTTGCTTGTAAGTTGATGAAAACCAGTAGTATTAATGAAAGTTCATAACAGGATAATTAAGTTGTAACATTTCATGTTTATTGGACCACTTATATTTTCGTTTTATAAGTAAGCTACATGAAACAAAGGCCTAGCCACGTTAAGACCATAGACCTAAACAGCGTGGTTGTAATGCAGCGAGAGTAATATCAATGTTTGTATTCTTTCTGTGTTCTTCTAGTTTTACCACACACACATAATTCACAACTAACTTCACTAAAGAGAAGAAATCCAGCCCAAGGTGTCGTCTGTTTATTGAAGAAAAGTTAAATGGTTTAGCTGCCCGTCTTGTTACGGCTACAAGGACGGAACATCTGCCGTGCCAATGAGATCACGTCAAGTCAAGTTAAAATGCTCAATGAAGAAGTTGAATAATAAAATAAGACCTGTGAATACAGCTAAGACAGAAAGAGCTGAAAAGGGCAGAACAAAGCCAGCGTCACAGGATGAGAAAAAGGGATTTGATTGCAATAGATGTGGATATAAACATGAATACAAGAAATGTCCAGCTTTTGGTCAGACGTGTAAGTCATGCCAGAAAAATAATCATTTTGCAAAGATGTGCAAGGCACAAGGCCACACAAGGAAAATGCATGCTGTGGAACAGAGTGACAGTGAACATAACAGGTTCATTGGCACAATCAATGTGGAACAAGAAGTATGCATCAAAAAGATTAACAATGCAGAGATGGAGGATGGCGATGAGTGGACTGAAGAACTGAAGATAAACAGGAGAAAGGTGAAATTTAAGCTTGATACTGGTGCGGGTTGCAATGTAATGTCAGCAGACACGTTCAACTCACTCGACATCAGAGGAAAGCTGAAAAAATCCACCTGCAGGCTTGTTGCATATTTCGGCCACCAGTCGGCGCCATTGGGCAAGAGAGAACTCACTTGTGTGCACAAAGGACAGAAACACAAGATTGAGTTTGAGATCACGCAGCAAAATGTTCCAGCAATACTGGGAAATAAAACATGCATTAAGTTAGGCTTGGTGAAGAGAGTGTATGATATAAAAAAAGACAATGACATTCTGAATGACTTTGATGACTTGTGTTCTGGTTTAGGATGTTTACCAGGGATACACCATATTCAGATTGATCCAACTATTTCACCAGTTGTGCATGCTCCAAGAAAGGTTCCAGTGGCTCTCAGGGACAAAGTAGTGGAAGAACTACACAGGATGGAACAGAATGGAGTGATAACAAGACAAATAGAACCGACAGACTGGGTGAGTAGCATGGTGACGGTGGTCACACCGAAAAAGATGAGGATATGCATGGATCCACAGGATCTTAATAAGGCAATAAAACGAGAGCACTATCCACTGCTAACTGTTGAAGAGGTTGTCTCCCGCATGCCGAAAGCAAAGTACTTTTCTGTGCTAGACGCAAATCAAGGGTTTTGGCAAATTAAACTGGACCAAGAAAGTTCCAAGTTGTGCACATTCAACACTCCTATAGGGAGATATCGGTTCCTCCGTCTACCCTTTGGAATCTCTTCTGCATCTGAGGTGTTCCAGAGATCCGTGGCACAAATGATTGAAGGCCTGGAAGGAGTAGTCAACATTATCGATGATTTGCTTGTATGGGGTGACACAATCGAGGAACATGATCAGAGATTGATAAAGGTCTTGGAGAGAGCAAGGGAGTACAACTTGAAATTGAACAGAAACAAATGTAAAATCAGAACTACAGAGATCAAGTACATAGGTCATGTACTCAGCACTGATGGGCAGAAAGCAGAAGATGAAAAAGTGAGAGCTGTGGTACAGCTACCACCACCACAAGACAAACAGGAACTGATGAGATTCATGGGCATGATACAATATCTTGCAAAGTTCATTCCCAACCTGTCAGAGGTCAGCGCTCCACTGAGAAAGCTGCTAGAGAATGACACGGCATGGCATTGGGAAGAGGAGCAAAAGCAAAGCTATGAACAATTGAAGAAGTTGGTTACCAATGCACCAACACTCAAGTTCTATGATGTGAAAGCACCTGTGACATTGTCTGTGGATGCCAGTTCAGAAGGCATAGGAGCTGTAATACTGCAAGATGGAAGGCCTGTAGCGTATGGATCACGAGCGCTTACTGACTGTCAGCGCAGAAATGCGCAAATTGAAAAGGAATTACTTGCCATAGTTTATGGGTGTGAGAAATTCCACCAGTATTTATATGGCAGAGACATTAAAGTTGAGAGTGATCAAAAACCACTTGAGAGCATCTTCAAAAAGCCACTCCACCAAGCTCCCATGAGATTGCAAAGGATGCTTCTCAGACTACAGAGGTACACGCTCAAAGTTACCTATAAGCCAGGGAAAGAGCTGTACATCGCTGACACTTTGAGCCGTGCTTTCCTAAAAGAGCAAAAAGAAGATTTGCTAGGAGAGGAGTTGGAAGTCAACTGGGTTACACCACAACTACCCATCTCAGAAAATAAATTAATCATGTTCAGAAAAGCAACAACGGATGATCCGGAAATGCAAATGCTACGAGACATCACAATGACAGGATGGCCAAAAGAAAGAGATGATGTTCCAAAAGAAATGAAAAAATACTGGACATTCAAAGAGGAAATCAGCTATGCATCAGGACTGTTGTTCAAAGCTGCAAAACTCATTGTGCCAAACCAGATGAGACAGGAAATGCTGAACAAAATCCATGAGTCACATCTTGGCATAGTGAAATGTAAAGAGAGAGCTAGGGATATTCTCTACTGGCCAGGCATGTCAACTGAGATAGAGGGCGTTGTGTCTCAATGTGCTGTATGCAATGAAAACAAAAACAGCAATCCCAAAGAACCTCTACTTCCCCACACACTGCCAGGAAGACCATGGGAGAAGATTGGCACAGATCTCTTTCACTACAATGGTGCAGAGTATTTGCTCTGCGTAGATTACTATTCAAAATATCCAGAGATCACCAAGTTGTGTGACACAACCAGCCGAGGTGTCATCACTGCCATGAAGTCGACATTCGCTAGGCATGGAATCCCAGTTTCCGTAGTCTCTGACAATGGTCCACAATATGCCAGTGGTGAATTCAGAGGGTTCTCTGAGAGTTGGGAATTTGAACATGTTACTTCCAGTCCAGGACATGCTCAGTCTAATGGTCAGGCAGAAAGAACTGTACAAACAGTAAAAAACATGCTCAAAAAGGCACAGAGCGGCAATGGCGATCCATACATTGCTTTGCTCGAATACCGCAACACACCGCTGGAGGGTATAGGATTATCTCCTGCACAGCTGTTAATGGGACGTCGTCTAAAGTCCAAACTTCCAGCATCAACAACTCTATTGACTCCTGAAAATAGAGCTCAAGTTCAAGACAATCTGAAGTGCAGACAAATGAAGCAAAAGAGCTACTTTGACAGACAAACACAAAAGTTGCCAGATCTACGAACAGGTGAAAATGTCAGGATACAGAAAGGAGATACATGGCAGCCAGCTGTGGTGTTGGAAAGACATCAGCTACCAAGATCCTTCATAGTTCGCACACAAGATGGCCGAGTACAGGAGGAACAGAAAGCATCAACTGAAGACAGGCAAGAGGGAATTTCCACCTACAGAGATGCAGGACATTCCCACATACACACACACTGGATCTGACACAGAAGGCAACGACACAGAGGTCAATCAGGACACTGACTCACATGATGGACAAGCACAGTTACAATTACATCACACAAGGTCTGGGAGACAAGTCAAGATTCCAGCCAGATACAGAGACTAGACATACCTTCGAACTCAAGCAGATTGATGCTGTGTCACATAGGTTGTGTTACTGAGTGTTAAAGAAAAAAAAAAAAGAATGTTGTAGATTTATTAATGCATAAGTGTAACATAATGCATTTTGTTGTTGGTATTGTTAGATATGCTGTAGAATACAATACAAGTTTATTTGAATGGTGTTAAACCGTGAAGAAAAAGTTTTACCTTAAGGCATTGTTTTATGTTACGTGTCATAACTACGACAAAGAAGTGAGGCATTATTTTGTCAGTTTAATTTAAAACGAAAGCAAAACAAAGCATCTTAAGAAAGGGGATGTAATGTATTGTTTCCGTAGTTCAGGTTGTATGACGTCAGGACTTAATTGCATGTACTTGTATAATGGCGGACAACAAGTAAAGACGTGTTTTGATTCTAAGCAGCGCATGTGTCCGAGTCACATCAATATATAACACTGTGCACATACGCAAATTAGCCATGAACGCCTAACAGAAGAAAGTAATGTTGAGAAGTCATACTAAAAACGGATAGCAAGCGAAAGTTAAACCAGACTGTATGATCACACACTTTGGATCCATTCTAACTTATGGTAAAAGGCTATACTTTAAATCTTTGCCGTGAATGTTGATAAAACAGATTGTTTTGCATAAGATGAGTGTGTGCGACTGTGCGTGTGTCCTTTCCGACTTTGGCATACTGCATGGTTATGAAGGCCTTGTGGTTATTTGTGGTCTTAGTGAAGCAGCCTAGCCTTGGAGTTGGATAAGTTGGATTGATTGTGTACGGGCGTGCGAGAGTGAGAGAGACCACCCACCGTGGTGATGTTTAGCTTGTTGTGGGCTGTCTGTCAGTATCCACCGGGTTGGATGAATGTGCTTTGTGTATGTGTTCAATGTACATCTGCCTGGTCGTATTTGCGGTAGATTGATGGTTAAATACTGTCACACCACGATCGGTCATACTTGCAGGCACTCATTTGCAAGTTCACTTATTGCGTGTCCATAGGCTATACCTGCCATTTATTCAGTTGATTGCTCTTCTAAGTGCGCCAGATTGGTGCCAATTATTGTCGTGTTTGCATTGTAATGCACAACTTTGCCTCTCCTTGTTATGAATCAACGTGCATCCAAACAACTTTAGCCAATGCAGCCTCCTATGTCAGTGTTGGTTTAAAATATATAGTACAGGGCTGCCAAGTCTCACGCTTTGAGCGTGACAGTCACGCAATTTGACCCATTCTCACACCACACGCCATACTTGACACTTCTCACGCTTATATTTCCCCATTCAATACTCTCTTCTTTTTTTTTCATGATAATAAACTTTGGTCCTCGCCTTGCCGTAATTCGAGTAACTCTGATTGACTGACCGAGATAACCAATCCCAGACCAATCCATCAGTCCTTCGTGCCTAAATCTAACCGACCACGGGAAGGCACCACGCAATGTAAACCAATCAGAAGCAACGTAAGGCGGATCTCGGCGTCTCTCTAGCTATCTTTCACACACAACAGCGCTGCGTCAATTTGAAACCCGGCTCGACGTTCTCCTAATGCTTGCTGGAAGACGGACGGTAGGTAAAATCAATTTTATTCACTGTTGATTCGCTCTTTCTTATTGAGTTTCCTCAAAGGAACCCAGAATCCCTGGAATCCACTTTGAGAACCATTGTAAAAGTTTAAACGGTATTCAATCAAACAGTAACATGTTAGCTATCTTTAGTTTTTGAAAAGATGCTAGGTAAGAGGAAGAGACCTCAGAGACCTCAGAGAGATCTGCTGTCATTCTGGGCAGTGCCAGTGACGGCGCCCCCTGAAAATGAGAGTGCAGAGGGCACAGAAGAGACAGAAGATCAAGAGAGATCAGAAGATCAAGAGAGATCAGAAGAGATTGAGAACAGTGAGGCTGAAGATGTAGAAGAAATAGAGACAGAGGATGAGACAGAAGATCAAGAGAGATCAGAAGAGATTGAGGACAGTGAGGCTGAAGATGTAGAAGAAATAGAGACAGAGGATGAGACAGAAGAGCCAGCAGAGAAAACAGTGGAGATGAGGGTAGATACAGGGACGAAGCGGAAGGCCAAGAGTGGAGCAGCCATCTACAGGTGCACTTTTAAAAGGGAGTGGACAGCAGAATGGCCCTTCATAACCATAGGCACAACCACCTCCTACTTCTGGTGCTCCATATGCCGATTAGAGAACAGCTGTGCCCACCAAGGAAAGGCTGATATCAAAAGACACATAAAAAGCAAATCACATCGAACAAAAGTACAGGCGGTCCAGTCAACAGCCAGCATTGAACGTTATTATACCCCAGCCACTGTTGGTGGCATGACCGATTAGGGAATCAAGGTACATGCTATTCAGCTACTAGCAGTGTCATGAACACTGCTAGTAGCTGAATTGCACTTGTAGGTTATATCAGCATAAATACATAGTAAAGCCAAATGAAACAAATGCCTTGTCTAATCTAATGTTCATAGTTCATGTTCATGGACCTTGAGTCTGCTGCTAAGACATTCATTCAATCAAAAAACACTTGATGTTGTATTAATGTTTTTACATGGTTTGCCTTTTAATTACCTCCTTTATGTTGCAGACAAGGAGAGCTGAGGTCAAGGTAGCGGTTTCCATGGTAGAACACAATGTGCCTTTTGCCGTAGCAGATCACTTCAGCCCCTTATTGAAAGAGTGTTTCAGAGATTCCCCTACTGCAAAAAACTTCAAGGCTGCACGCACAAAAATGTCCTGCATAATAAATGAAGCAGTGGCTCCTCACTTAAAAAACAAACTGGTCATGAAGATGAGGACCAATCCTTTCACATTGATCACAGATGGATCAAATGATACAGGTCATTACATTTCCCACACTTTCTAGCACAGAGAACAGACACACACACACACATAATTTCAGTCTGATATAGATACATGTAGATACTTTATTGATCCCCAAGGGGAAATTCAAGGTCCCAGCAGCTTAAGACACCACACACAAAAGGATGATAAAAAAACAAATCAACATGACTTTAACCTGACATATATGTACCTATCGTTACAGGACGTGAGAAGATGAACCCGCTCACTGTGCGGGTATATGACAGTGACCTCAGCAAAGTTGTCCACAGGTTCCTGGATATGTGCCCAACCAGCGGGCCAAACTGTGGCACGGCTGAAGTGATCTACAAGAAGATGGATGAGGCCTTGAAGAAAAACTCCATACCATGGAGAAACTGTGTCAGTCTGTCTGTTGATAATGCTCCTGTCAATACAGGAGCAAGGAATTCCATCGCATCCAGAATTCATCAAGAACATGCCAGCATCTACATCCATGGGTGCCCTTGCCACATCATCAACAATACTGCGAAACAGGCTGGCCAGGCCTTTTTGGAGGTGAGTTGAATAATGTGTGCTTAAGACCTACCGTATCCGTTATGCCTAACGTCAAGTCAAACAGGTTGTTATATGCTATGCGGTGACATGAACCAATAACAGCAACGTCTTGAGACCATAAATAATCATGTATTGCAGGTGTGTGGATTTGATCCAGAGGATCTCGCTGTTGATGTCGGATATTGGTTTAAAGGAAGTACCAATCGTAAAGGTTACCTGACAGGTATGTATGTGCAGTCCCAATGTAATACAAATTCAGAAGAATTTGATCAAATTGGCATTAAGATGTTCCATTCTTGTCATAGAATTCTGTGAGCTCCATGGAAGTGAGTACATGGAAATACTCATGCACGTTTCCATTCGATGGTTGAGCCTGGAGAAGTGTTTGACTCGTATCCTGCAGCAGTATGGGCCACTGGCCAGCTACTTTAAGTCATTAAGTAGGCATCACATTTTAATGATCCAAATGCATGGTTATTAGAACAGACTGAAAAGTAAATGTATGTAGTATGCACAAACATTTTTTTTTCTCTCTCTTTTTCCCCACAGATGACAAACAGCCAAGGTTCAGGAGGCTTGTGTGGCGTTCTCTGACCCAATCACAGAGGTGTATCTGCTCTTTTATCAAGCAACATTTCTAGTCTTCTCCACCTTCAACCTCCTCCTCCAGAGAGAGAAGTCGTCCATCTTCCTTCTACATGATGAGGTAAATTGGGAAGGTTGGGATACAGTTTGCTAGTATGATGTGCTATGTTTGTTCCTTTTTTGTTAGCACAAAATAAATGTACATTTGTACATCTTTTCTGAAATTTTTAGATGAGGGGTTTCATCCGCAAGCTGCTCTCAAAGTTTCTGAAGCCTTCAGCATTGCAGCACCTGGAACTGCATGAAATCCGCTTTAAGGAGCCATCCAACCAACTGCCAGGTAATTAGTAATTGTCTAAGTTTAACATCAGAATATGCACATGCACTATCCACACTCTGATCTCACTCAACACACTGTTTGTTAGAGGGCAGCAGTCATCTCGTCACACACATGGGACCACAATGGAAACATGTCCCCAGGACTTTTTTGTTTAGCCCAAATGTGTGACTGACTATGCTGTATGCATTTCAGTCTAATAAACAATTCAATCAATCACTGATATGATGAAGATACTTAAAGGGGTGCTTTCAAGTCAGCTATTTGTGGTGTTTGATGGCGGTCATCTAAAGTGACTCAACACAGTCTTATTCCCGTCTCATACTAACATGTTGGTGCATACAGCATTGTTAATGACCTCTGAAGTTGTTGATTTGTCTCTTGTAGGAGAAAGGTTGATGATGGGTTTCACTACTCGAGCTACACTCAACAGGCTCCTTGAAGCAGGAGACATATCACCGCAGCAAGTGCAGAGGTTCCAGCAGGCAGCAGTGGCGTTTCTGGAAAGGGCTGTGGAGTATGCCATAAAGAAACTCCCCATGAAAGAACCTCTAATAAAACATGCCATGTTTCTGGATGTCAAGCAGAGAGCAGAGTGTGGAGTGGAAGATGCCTTCTACTTTGTCGACAGGTTAGTTGGGGTATCCAGTAAAGTACATTTTATCTATAGTGACAAATCCTGACACAAGTTATCTCAATATGATATGAGAGTAAAGTGGATGTAATGAAATTACTTTTTATTATAATTCAATGTGAACACAACTATTTAAAAAAAAAAAATTAAATGTAAAAAACACTATAAATATATCTACCCAAGACTTTTGAAGTTTGAACCTTGAAAACAAAGGTGCTGGCTACATAAAAGTAAGAAGAACATTAAAAAATGTTATGTAGTTTTACTACAAATTGGAAAAAAGTCAGACTAAATGAAGCCAGTGGCTCTTTCAAATGCAAATATGAATGGGCTTCATGAATGGGCTGCTTCAGGCAAGAGATGTGAAAATCCTAGGATTTTCTTTTATTATTTTTACAAAGTGCCATCGATACATTCTTTTAAACATATATATTTGGAAACTATAAGATTCAAAGTTTCTAATGATGTCAATTATATGTTTCTAGTACAAAACTCAGAGATTCAGATGTGTGTTTGGAACAGATTTTCAAATCCCCAGAGGGGGATTTAGACTCAGGGAGTTAAGACAACACATTTCCTTGTTTGATGACCACATCTGAAAAACAACCCCTGTTTCAGTTTTACTACTTAACCAGATCAGTGCACATTGTGTTCTTTTTAGGTTTCCTGAACTTCTCCCATACAATGGACCTGAGGAGCGTGACAAACTGAATGAGGAGTTTCTGGACTACCAGTCCATGGACATTGCCATGCCCGAAAACCCAGCAATGTTTGACTTTGAGAGCTTTTGGGGGAACATGGCATCAATGAATAACGTAAAAAACATTCTCTACTCATGGGAATACCCATTGATATAATCAACTTAATACACAATAATACTTGAGAGTAATTAGGCTTCCTATGTACATTTTTCAAAGGTGACAAAAGGTATGAGCAGATTTGGCAGGCTCTCTCATATTGCCAAGTTGGTCTTGGTTCTTCCACATTCAAATGCTGACGCAGAACGAGTTTTCTCTGTGGTTGGACTCAACAAAACTAAAACCCGAAACAGTTTGGCTCTTGAGGGAACTCTATCGTCCATCATGACCGTGAAGATGGAGAGCCTTGAGCCACACTGTTTTAAGTGGGAGCCCCCTGCCTCTGTCGTCAAGGCATCAAAATCTGCGACAAACACCTACAACATGAAACATGTCAGTACAGCTAAATGATGGAGAGTTGGTTGAATTTTGACAAATAAATGTCTTTTGCCAAAATTTTTGTTACATTTTTTATTTCTAGTTTCTGGTTAATTAAGACTAGCATTAGGAGGCCACAGTGCAGGCAGAGTCGCTGGCATGGAGGTGAGGACAACAGTCTTAAGGTATAAATCGACATAAAACAGGACAAATCAATATTAAAGGCCAAATGTTTTTCGCCGGCGGCGGCGGCCGAACGCGTCACGACACTAAAGTCTCACTCTTAGAATTTTCTGAAACTTGGCAGCCCTGATATAGCATATCGGATTATCAAAAAATGTTAAGTGTGTGCATGTGTGTGTTGTCATGTAGGCCAAATACTCATTGTCTTGGCTTGCTTCCATGAAATATTGCAATGTTATAGGCCTACTGCAAAATGTATATCGGTATTGCGCAACAATTGGCCTAGAAATAAACACTAGGCAAAGATGTTGTTACTGGAGCTAGTAGGCTACCATCAAAACGTGGGATAATTAATCGGAAATCTGATTACAACGTCGGGGGTAAGATTTAATTAGGGATTATCTGGGGGGGAGGTGGGACTGGCAAATTAGCCCATAGCTAGCATTATGCCTTCTATTTCTAGATCTTCTGAGTAAGTTTACCGGTACTTGAACGACATAATCGCAGTCATCAGATATAAAGAAAACGGTGACTTTCACTCGGTGCTATTCACTGACAGTAAAAATAAATAAAAGTTTTGTTATTGTATGCACTGCTGTTCATTGACTACCTCCAGCGCTCGTTTCTGCGTTGCTAAATGATAGAAACTCTCCACTCATTCTCATCTGACCATGCATTTAATTGGCTTTGACCGCCATCAGTTCTCACCAATTCCTCATTCGCCCTCTCACGTCTGACGGGTTCGAAATTATACAGCTGTGGGCCATCATACATGTTATTTGTGCTTCTTGACGCCACAGTTGTAGTACTAGGCTGAGGCTACCTTCCGCCACGTCTTCCAAACGTGACATCATCGCCGAATGGCGTTAGAAAACACCTGTTACTGCCAAAAACGACATAAACTGAGACTACTAAGAGACATTTTTATAAATGATAAACAGATTTTGAGTGCTTTATTTACCCATTCATCAAAACTTCCAGTTAACCTGCAACTAGTCATGTCAAGAAAACATTACCTCATATGATGATTCACTTTGTTGGGAGGATCTGGATCTGTTTAAATAGCTCTGTCTAACTGTATTCTGGACTCACTCTGCGAGGGCGAAAATAGGTTATTGTCAACACCTATTGTGTACTTTTTTGCATTTAGAAGTCTCATCTGCCCTAGACGGAACATCTCTTAAAGAAATTGCCACTAAACACCTCATCATATATATTACATATATATTTATCCGCCTATCTGAGAGGAATCAGAGGACAGGCTCAGAACCCGCGGTGGTTGCACCTGTAATTTGTAAGTACTACCATGCATCAGCAGTCAGGAGGACACACAGACACACATGTATCTAATATATTTAGAGGGGTATTTAGTGATGGATCGATCAAGGAGAGGAGTGAGTGTAACTTTGAGTTTAATAGATGGTTGTGTTTCACACAAGGTATGCTGGCAAAGCAGTTTTTTATAGGTGCTACATTGTTGTTTGGACAGAACCTTGTGTGTCCTTCAGAGGATTTACTCTAGAGCAGGGAGTGTAAAACTAAAACAGCCTTCTTCTTTTTTTAACACAGTAGGCCTATTATTATTAACTCCAGATTGACCATGGACGCAGCAGAGTTTCGTCGCCGGGGAAAGGAGATGGTGGACTTTGTGGCGGACTACCAGGAGAACATTGAGCACAGGCGAGTGTACCCAGACGTGGAGCCCGGGTACCTGCGCTCCATGATCCCCTCCGAGGCCCCGCTGGAGCCTGAGAGCTACGAGGACGTCCTCAAGGACGTCGACAGGGTCATTATGCCCGGAGTGAGTTCACACATGTATTTATTCCCCCTCATTATCCTTCTGGGGATTAATTAAGTCCTCAGCAAGATCCCCTCTGATTGGCAAGAGAGTTACATCGTGAGTCTGTACAAGAGTCAACTACAAGTGTTGGAGTGTGTAGTAGAGGGTCGATCAGGAAGCGAGTGGGGATCAACGAGATCCAATTTATTATTTAAGCCCAAATCTGTTTTTTTAAGCCTCATATCTGTTTCGACCAAATATGTTACTGGAGTCACTGAACTGTAACTGCAGGATTGGCATACTAAAATCAGAGATCAGCAGCATACAAATAAAATGAGTAGGCCTATGCTTGCAAAATGTGTGAAATAATCACAGACAATGAGTCAACCATTTGTTTTCTTGCCAATTGTTTCTCGATTGTTATTCTAGGTGACCCACTGGCTAAGCCCACACTTTCATGCCTATTACCCGAGTTCCACTTCTTTCCCATCTATCTTGGCTGACTTGCTCAGTAGCGGCATAGGAACCATTGGCTTCACATGGGTAAGGCCGAAACACTCAGTCTCAGTCTCATTAAAACGGCTATGTACAATGACTGCAATTCAATTGTTTTAATTTGATGGTGTATTATGGGTATGAAGTAGTGATTACATGCAATATATATTTCATTTATATATTATCATTTATTTTGTTAAGGCTGCGAATCCAGCATGTAATGAGTTGGAAACAGTGATGTTAGACTGGCTGGGCAAGATGCTCCAACTTCCAGAAGACTTCCTTGCACAGGGTCAGGGAGGAGGAGTCATTCAGGTCAGTCTTGACACAACAGCTTCTTTCTAAAAGTATATATTTCCTTTATTTTTAAGGTAAGAGAGATACACTGGCCCCTACAGGGCAAACCAATTTATGGTGTTTATTTTATTTTGTGTTCACTCTGTAATCTGTCTTTGAGTATTTAGAAAAGCGTTACATAAGTATAATGTATTATAATTTGGATTATTATGTTTGAACACATGCAGCTTACTCGTTTATATTTTACTGTTTGTTTACTCATACATTTACAGTAATAAATGTATGATTGTTCAGATGGCTCAACTGTAATGTTAAACCCGAAAACCAAACCAAAAGTACCATAAACTATCCTGATTATAATTTTGTTTTTAATTGAACAATGTTGTAATATTTATAATTATTTATTCTTCTAGGGTACGGCTAGTGAATCGACTCTGATGGCGTTGCTTTCTGCTCGCCTCAAAACAGTGAAATGTGTCCAAGAATCCGATCCTCAACGATCAGAGGCTGACATTATTTCCAAACTGATAGCCTACACCTCCGAAGAAGTACGATTTGATCAGTGCTGTAGTTGCCAGCTTGAAATACTTGCAACACCCGGGATAATACATATAAATATATTATGGGTTCCAAGATGGAGGCTATAGTAACTATAGAATCTCATGTCCTTGCCTTATTCCTCAGGCCCACTTTTCAGTGGAGAAAGCCAGTATCATTGGCGGAGTGGTGATAAGAATGGTCCCAACAGATGACAACTTCTCTGTCAGAGCAGAGACCCTGGAGAAGATGCTGGCTGAGGACAAGGCCGCTGGATTCATACCCTTCTTCGTAGGGAAACGTGCACACAGACTAAAGCACACATATATGGAATGATTGGATATTCATCGAGCCAAAATGCATAATGACAAATCATAATTGTTGCTTTCAGTAAGGGCGGGATGTTTTTTTGCTTTCATTCTGTGTTTTTCAGTTCTGCGCTACCCTTGGCACGACTCCCTGTTGTGCATTTGATAAAATTGATGAGCTTGGGCCCATATGTGAGTTGGCCACAAAGCAATGCAACGGTTGTGTTCCAGTTAATTATCCATGGGAGCAATATTTCCTATTTCTCTCTTTTCATAATCAAAGGTCATATTTCTGCTCTAGTTTGAGTCAAGTCAAGTCAAGTTAAGTTGCTTCTAATCATTGTTTTTGCCCGTCTGTTCCAGGTAATGCAGAGAATATCTGGATGCATATTGACGCAGCCTATGCTGGATGTGCATTTATTTGCCCAGAATTCAGGCCTTTGTTGAATGGCGTCGAAGTAAGTCGTATTACTACTATACATTTTTGTAATTGTATTATGTCTATTTGTTATCTGTTTGATTCGGTTTCAATGTTTTCAGTTTTCCTTCCCTAAGCTATTCATGTGCGAAAAGATACAGACGCATGCATTTTAACATCTGGCGGCTTAAATTTGCTGTTTGAAATGGTTTGACTAACAAGTCCAACCATCAAGTGGGCATGAGTAACCAATAACCACAGCAAGAAAGAGAGCATCAATGTTCTAGAGGCTGCCGTTGCAGCTGCCGGTTCCCCGCCTCCAAGACAGACAGAGAGGCTCATGAAGCAATAGATGAGACCAGGAGCAATTTCCTGAGGCAGAGTCAGAGCTTTGGATAAGGTCTTTCCGATAGCTGGTGAGGAGGGAGAGCTTAGGACCAAATTGCAGCCGGTTGAGGTCCTTTTTGGCAAATGACGCCTTTCAGTAGCTTATTTTTAATTATTTGTCTAATGTTCAATTAATTAATTGTGAAAGAAAAGCAAATACAGTTGTATCAACAATTTAAGATATAAAGGCTTACATAATTAATGTTATCCTGGCAAGTCCTTTTTATGAAATGAACATTCATTGATAAAATTTCCTTCTTTCATTTTTAAGTTTGCAGATTCATTTAACATCAACCCCACCAAATTTCTTTTAGTCGGCCTTGACTGCTCGGCCATGTGGTAAGTAATCCGCCCACAATACCTGAATTATCCAGGTAGAGTAAATACCACTATTGATCCAATACAGTGTCAGTTTAAAGTAATTTGCTATTATTGCAGTGGTCTTTGGAAAAGGTACTCGAATCAGGATCGCTTTTAACTCACTTTATTTGGTAAAGGTTTAGTCTAGTCTCTATGAAGCAAAAGGAGAGGAATTGTATTATGCACGCGTGGAGATACACTTAGTAGGGCATCTGATTCTGGCCCCCTGGGCTATGTGTTGTGAGTTTAATACTGGGCAGGTGTGGACTCAGTTATGTGCTCTGATTGGCTAAGCATGGTGCTGAACTCCCGCCTCCTGGATACCCGTATGTGTCTCTATAATGCTCTCTTGTGGCTATGTGTTGATATTGCAACTTTGTTTGTGGCCCTGAACGTCTGAGTTTGTCGAACACCTGGGCCGCTCGTATCTCTAGAATTGGTACATGAATGAATGGCTTCTTGCATGGGCCGGAAGCCTCCCTAGGCTCAAGATCTCTCCCTAGGATGGGAAAGAAGCCTCTCTAGTCGCCAAGGACATATGTAGCCTGTTGGTATGAATGTGTGAATTATGTTACACTATCAGACTTTTTATGTATTCATGTGACCCAATAATAGCACATGGTTTATCGTAGCACAACGTAATAGATTTTAAATTGGGAATTGACAATCCACAGTCTGATGTGAAATGCAAACATTCTCATAACTATTTTAACAAATGTGTTTTTTAAAGACTAGATTCTGATTGGTCAATTATGGTATTCAGGCATTATATTAGCATTATATTTTGTGTCCAATTATGCATTTATTTTGCTTCAGCGTCATATAGGACCCCGTGCCCCAACGTCAAGAAGAGTTGGGGTTATATATAAATATTATGAAATGGAAATTTACCACGTGTTCAATTGGACTTCTGGTTTTGGCAGAAAATCCCAGATATAATTATTATAATTTTTTTCTCAGTATGGAGAATGTCTTTTTTTAATCCGTTTTCAATTCAACAAGCCATGCATTTGTGTTGTTTAAGGGTAAAAAAAAGCGCAGACCTAACCAGAGCTTTCCAAATGGATCCAGAGTACCTGAAACATGAAAACCAAGGGTCAGGTAGGTGCAACCATCTATCCATCAGCCCTACTCTACCCACAAAATAGCTTTTTTACTTAAAAAGAGTTGGTCTAAAAAGGATCAACTATAGTGTCAGCTACAGTTAATGCTGAATAGGACCACTGTTGAATATAGTGGCTTAATCTTAATCCAGTGCAGTCCGGAGTTTGATGTGGGTGTTAAAGGGTTCAAGATCTGAGTTATTGGCTTAGCTATAAGCAAGCTGAGGCACACAGGCTATGGCCTTATTCCATTAGCGGCCAACAAACCATGTATTTCAGTGTTCATTTATTTAATTAATAAACTACACATGTGTTAGTGTCCGACATTTGTTGTGTTGAATGTGATTTATTTGGAGCCCAACTTCGTTGATCCAGATTTATTATCTAGACCCATGTGGTATCCTGCTGGTCTACCATGTTTGAAAGCATTGTTCCCTTTTTATGAAAAGAACCAAGGTACGGAACAGAAATGTGTTATATAAATGATTGATGTGTTATCTAAACCGCAAAACGTCCCTGTCCATTACAATATCTAACTCAAAATTGATTTCCCACAATAGGTCTGGTTAAAGATTATATGGTAAGATAGTCTGTGCTGTAGTTCATTTTCAAAAATATAATTATGAAATCATAAATAGATACATGCTAAATATCAGATTTTTACTCTTTTGTCTTCTCTGCACCTCTTCTCCACATCTCTCTCACCTCACCTCTCCTCTGACTCCCAGCATTGGGGCATTCCTATGGGCAGGAGGTTCCGCTCACTGAAGTTGTGGTTTGTGTTCCGCATGTATGGGGTCAGCGGTCTCCAGGCCTTCATCCGTAAGGTACACAGACTGAAGTATAGAAATATTGCTGTGTATATTATGAGTATGGTATATATTGGTACAAGATTTAATGACACAAGGCTACCATCTAGTGGATACATGTAAAAATACCTACTGCCATAATACTTATTTTTCTACTTTTCATTTGAGGAATTATATTAAATCTGCCTATTGCAGATAAGATACATATACATGTCTTAATCTTTTAATCTTCTTTTGTATTAACCAAAGTCTGTGATGGTTGTTGGGCGATATTATACATTGTTGAATATGATCTGAGATACACAATGTCTTCTGTTTGCAGCATGTGGAATTGGCCAAAGCATTTAAGATTCTGGTGATAGACAACAACAACTTTGAGATCTGTGCTGAAGTAGTCATGGGACTAGTTTGCTTCAGGCTGAAGGTAAAAGATGCATTCAAGATGCATTAAAATATGCACATTATGCAAGACATAATATACTATAAAACAGCGGCTAACTGGCCATAACTTCCAGAACAAATGACATAAAGGCAACTATTGTTTCTAAAATAAACATATACTTACTCTGCACTTGAAGATTTGTCTACTTAATCAATAAATCAATACAAACTACTCCTGTTGATTGTATCCAGATGGTATCATGCTTGTTCATTCTTCCAAAGTGTACCATCCGTTGTCTCTAATTCAACCTTCTCTATGGCTATGCGTTTCCCCCAGGGTTCGGATGAGCTGAACAAAGCCTTGCTGAAACAAATCACCAGGATGGGGAAGATCCACCTGGTGCCCTGCATGCTCCGCGGACGTTTCGTTCTGCGCTTCGTCGTCTGCGGGGAGACCACCGAGCTGCGCCACATCCAAGAGGCGTGGAAGCACATCACTGAGCTGTCCAGCGAGCTCCTGCAGAACCTCTTTGATCATGAAGGAAAGGAAAACTGACCAGTCAGGATAGGGAATATGACATCATTGTTGCCAAAAACTGGCAGGTGCATTTTCAACCAGAACGGAGAACGGAGATATATATTCACAGCATTTCCCTCACATATAGCCACGGTGCCTATGCCATTTTACCTACATACCTTACCTTTTACCTTACCTACAGCACATTTTATGGCAACATTTAGTTCTACTTCTCTTCTGAGTCAGCAGTAAGCATATATGGGTGTTTGAGAACCAGCAGTAAGGCTGCGAACATGGATCCATAACGCAATTTATATTTGCTCCATGATTTCAGTTGTCATCTTCATTTTTTGGGTGTGCGGTAACCACAAGAACAGGCTTGTGTTGACTTTTATATTTACTGTGCTGCAACTGTAATACTTGCAATACTTACACGTGGCTTCTGTGGCAGGGTGTGTTTAGTAGGTCTGAGACTTTTATTGAATTGAACACTTTGCTTTAATTGAAATTGAAACATATTTTTGGGGGGCCCAGATCTGTACGGCTAATTAAGATTTTTCTCCCCTTTTTTTTCGCTGTCTTTTCCCCTCAAAATTGAAATGAAAAAAATACATTTATATCTATGTATATATGCAAATACCTTGCATGACTCAGGGCCTTAATTTTTATTCTATTTTATATTGTCACACAAAATCTATTGGATTTGTATGTTCTGACAATATTTTCATATATTGATAACATTCTGTTAAATAATAATTCTCATTTGATCTTTAATCAACATTTTAATAAAATTGTAACAGCGAAACAATTTGAGAGCTTTCCTTATAGCCGAGGAGTTCACTGTTGATGCGTGAGAAGCCGATCCCTGGTGTGGCTGTGAAATGGACTGTATGAAATACAGATCATTCTTAATTTTTCCAACTGGCGGGATAGTAATCAAGAGCCATAGAATAGGTCAAGTTTTATATTATAATTTGAGCGTTTTTTTTTTCTCATCGCAGAGGGACCTTTCAGGCTCAGAGGCCCCTGGGTACATGCCCAGATAGCCCAATATGGTAGACTTGAAATTGCCTATACCTGCCAAAAGATGAGACAATGCTGTCTAAATGTATGTCTTTTTAATGTGAGAAATTATGTTGCTTAGAATAAAATAAACCTGTAGGCTTTATAACTAAATGAAGCGCAGCAGCGAAGAAGGTGCATTCACAGACTAAAGCAGTCCATAACCAAGTATATCTGCTATAACAGTACAATATTGGCCATCAGAGAGGGGTGATGAGCCCTTCATTTTCCCTCAAAACTATGCAGCCATCTGAACCTTGAGATACATAATAATAGTATATGAGACTGAGAGTCGACCCCATATCGTAACTATCCCGGTAAACCGAAACAGTTTGAGTCTCTTCCATTGCGCTGTGTACGCCATTTAGAGTGAGAAAAATAAGAACATGACAACAAACAACAAGGATACAACAACGCTAATTTGGAGCCACCCGTTCCTGACATTTTGGAACGAGATGAGCACACCTGTGTTGGGTTATAGCCTTTGCAAATATTCATTGTGATTTTATAATAGCTTATCATAATGTGGTTCGACATCTTTGATTGCCGTATTCAAATGGACAGGGGGAAGCGTCACTCCTTTATAAGTGGCTGCCTTGATAAGCCACAAATTTTTTTAAAAAAACATCAAAATTCTCAAAGGACCAACTATAGTGTGGCAGCTACACCCTTAGTACTGAATAGGACCACTGTTGGATTTAGCGGGTAATTATTAATCTAGTCCAACAGTGTATGAGGTGAGGGTTAAAGGGTTCGAGATCTGATTGATTGGCTTAGCCAGATAAGGGAGCTAACACAACACACAGGCCATTACCTCATTTCATTAGCGGCCAATGAACCATATATTTCAGTGATTGTTTATTCAAACATTAATAAAAATTACACGTGTGTAATTGTGCTACATTTATTTGTTGAATGTGATCTATTTGGAGCCTATAATTATTGATCCAGATTTATTATCAAGACTCAGGTGGTCCTGTATAATGTATGCTGATAGGGCCAATTACAATTATGAACATACGTGGAACATAGAAAAAAATATTGGTCCATTAAGTTATGACACAAGTCTACCATCTAGTGGATACGTGTAAAAATGCCATTATTTTCTACTTTTCAATTGAAGAATTATATTCAATCTGCCTGTTGCAGATATGATACCATAAAGTTGTATTATACTTTTATTTAATTTTGTATAAAGCAAAGGTACAGACTCTGGTGGTTGTTTGGTGATATTATACATTATTGAATAGGATCGGAAGAGATACACTATGTAGTGTTTGCAGCATATGGAATTGGCCAAAGCATACACGAGTATTGGGAGAGAGGACAATGTATCAGCTGACAATATTTATGTGGCTACATTGCATTAATGTAGACACATAAATATTGTCAGCCGATCATGTCTTCTCTTTATCTCAAGAGTTTTGTAAGTGCTTCTGTTGACATGTGAAAACTCTGTTGACAGTGACAGGAACAGCAAGCGGTGCAGCAAGAATTGCTTACCTATCTGATGGTGAGTCCCTGGATGTGTTATGGTGGAGGCTGCTAGGTAGAACCTAACCCAGAATATTAGTGGAGCACATTAATGAAAAATCGTTCACTTTGTGGTACAAGCGCCAAATTTGGTACACAAGTGCTTTTGGACCTACTATCTCATAAAAGTACGTTGCCCACTTGAACAAACAAAGTGGCCACCATTTTTCAAGATGGCCGCCATTCGAAGTGGTTTGAAACAGCGTTTGAACTATATTTTGATTGAATAGTCCTATTCTGATGGTTTATACATTGAAATATGTGTTTTTGCACATGAGAAATACAACTCTGCATTTAGAAAATCAAAATTATTGAATATTATGATGATACAATGCGAATTAAATGAAAAAAACACTCACAAACAAAGACATTAGTTTCACTTAAAGCTTTTGGACCTGTAAGCTACTTGTAGGGGAGGCCACGTAGAGGCTGTCTTTGTCTCCCCCATTTTTTTTTTTTTTTTTGTATAGGCTTTTTTTTATTTATTTATTTATTTTTTTTTAATTTTTAGATAACGGTATAAAAACACAGAAAAGGTGTCAAAGCATAGGCTGCATGTTTTACGATCCAGAACTTGAATCAACATAACTTAAAAAATAATAATACAAATATCCAACTCAAACATTCAACTTAAACTTGGTTGTTCTATTTTCTTAGCCCTCACATGCACAGGCACACAACTGTGTGCACTTCAGGCCGAAGCGATAGCATTTGCATCGTCCTTGGCATTCAGTCTTGCAGCCACATTTTGTCAACTGCTCACAAGTCTGAGCAATGGGTGGAAGGGTTGTCCAGAGAACTTGCCAGATCTGACCATCTTTTTGCCAGCCCCAGTTGGCAGGACTTTCAGTTTGCATTTTGCACACTGTTGCTTGGCCCCATATGCAGGCAGCTTGGAAAGCAGACCGTTTCACATGCTGAACGAGGGATGCGCTTGTTGGTGGAATTGCATCATAAGACCTTTGCTTTCGAGCAAACAAGTCCAGTCTTGCCTCATCAACCTTGCATGTAGTACTTTGCTTGTCATACATGGTGATGACAAACTTCTCAAGGATGTTGAGGTCTGCATCTTCTATGATAGGTGGGTATTGGCTGAGCTTTTTGAAGACAGGACTAACTTCAGGGCAAACCTCCCATGCTTGTCATGCACTTTTCTTGCTTTTACCACGGAAAGCTGACACAACATCGCAGCCAGTGAAGGCATGGAAGAACAGCATGCCACTGGATTTCTCTGGGCCAAGATTCACCACCATATCATGAATTGGCAACCACCTAATGGACTGACCCTGGCCAAATTCTATCCAGATCTTTTCCAAGCCTGCATGCTGAAGAGTCGCAAAAACATTGACTGCAACCACAAGAATATCTGTGTCGCATGCCTTAATCAACACAGACTTTATCTGTTGCTTGGCTGCATGAAGAGCATGTGTGAAGATTCTGGAGTCAGCTTCTTTGTGGTTGCAAGGACTTAAACCTTCAAGGCTGATGGGTTTGTTTGAAAGAGCCTGCTCTCCTTTGGTCACAACTACGACATTGTCAGGACACAAGGTCACTATCTTCTCTGCTAGGAACCCAAAGAGTTCAGTCTTGTTTTCATTGTCTCGCAAGAAGCTTTTCCAGTTGGGCGGTAGTTTGGTTTTGTCGGTCACTCTACGTCGACCTCCCTTACCTCTGTTTGACCTTGTTTCAGCCTTCAGGCTTGAAGTCCAGTAGACATCAAAAATTATGTCTGTTCGCTCATACTTTGATGAGTATGCCTGGATCTTTGGAACTACATCTTGGACAGCATATTCCTCAAAGGTCTTTGATGTCTTTGGAGACAATGAATACACAAGAGAGGAACCATCAATGATAATAGCACCACATTCTGGTTGTTTGTCAGGAGGAGAAATGGTAGCTTCCAAAATGTTTGCAAGCTGAGACTTCTGGCCGTAGTAGAGCTCAGTGCTGCAGGGAAAGACTGATTCTCATGCTTAAAGAACTCAAGCAGGTCACACTCTCGTGATTGGCAGGATATAAAGAGCTGTGAGAACAGGCGACAGTCATCTTTGAGTACCTGCTTCTTCATGTCACTGCAAGCTGAAGCTGCTTCTTGGCGAAAGAAGTCAACTTTGTTCTTTTTAGTCGGCCTATAGAAGGAAGTCTCATCACCCAGACCATTGAAAAAATCTCTGAAGGCAACTTGACCTTTCTCAAAGTGAGTTCTTACAAGCTCAGCAGCACTGGGATGTGCAATGTTTTTTGTGTCCAATGTGAGCAGATCTTTGGACTCTTCCTGAAAAGGATTACCCAGATCCTTCATCACAGCAAACAACCTCTGGACCTTGTCAGTGAAGGACTTCTGAGACTGACGAGTCTGCTCATGATGCCGGATATCTTCAGTTGCTTCATTGACCTCAGATGCCAACTCATACTGGTTGACTAACTGGCTAACTTCTGGTCCAGACACCATCCACCGCCTCAGTGCAGATGGATCCTCAGTAACTCCAATGGCACCACCATCACCTTTAACAACTGCATTAGCCTGCTCGTGAGCTTGGTCAATGGCTATGCCTGAGAACTCCCTGTGAGTCTTGTGGACCACAAACTTTCCCAGCTGAAATTCATTGAAAATCTGAGGGTGAGTTTGCTCCAAAGAAACCATGTCTCTGAGGTGAATGGGGAGCCATCGAGCATAGTTCACATTGTTGTTTGCAAAGAAGAAGGGGATTAGAGCAGACAGTGCTTGACAATACAAGTTGAAGTTAGCCTCTCTGAAAGACCTGACCAGCGAGAAAATCACCAATTCCATTGACAACACAAGCTCCCAGAATTGAAACTGAGGACTCTCCTTCCTGCACTTCTCACACCAGTCATTGAAATTCAGCGCTCCATCATTCTGTTCTGCACAATGGTACTCATATGCTTCCTTTCGGAGCATGTACAGACAGCATGCTGTAACTTGGTGCATGTGGCGTGTTCTTGTGACACTTGAGGCAGAAAGAAAGGAGTCAGCTGTTCCTGAAGAGGCCACCCCAGCCTCCACAAGAGCACCTGTCCACCCACTACTCTGAAGCAGGGTCCCAAGTGATCTGAATGCAGCCATCTCTATGTGGAGACCGCCAAACATTACAACAAATTTGTCCTCACCATACAGGTCAGGCCAGTGCCACTGGACTTGTTTGGCAATAGAATAAATAGGCTGGTCTGCAGTTATCACAGGGACCTGACCAGGGTTGAGGTGTGCAATAGCATCCCTGACTTTGTTCATGGTATGCCTCACTGTGGCAATAGAATGGGCCTCATCGTGAAGAAGGGGGAAGAGTGAGGTAATGCTCACATCAAATGCAAGACCTTGCTTCTTCTCTGCATGGTGAGCTGACCAAGTGATGTTAACCTCATCATCTACATCTTGTGTTAGGCTAACCTTCTGCAGCCATTCATATTCATTTGTCAGGAGGAGAGTTGGCAGAGATGCATATGTGACATTGCCCTTTGGAGGAGATGGCTTCTTTTTTGTGAAGAAAGCAGGGTGGACATTTGTATAGGAATCAGGAAGTTCCGGGACTTTCTTTACACTGCTGTTCTTAATAAGAATTGGTTCTCGAACTTCGCCTTGATTTTCTGATGATGTATGTTGGAAGATGGAGATGCTGGTTCCATGAAATGATGAAGTCGCAGTTGTAGATGAAGGATTGTGATCGATGTTATCCATTGCACTTGTGCAGAAGAGGCCTTTTCTTAGTTTGGGGGGACAAACCAGACCTTCTTCAATGTATCTGTTTACAACTGCATCTCCCAACTGAGCTGATATGTCAAGTACTCGATTATATGGAATACTAAGACCATGGTCATGCAGCATTTCCACAAGGTGTCTCTTTCTGGTCTTAGCATAAATAGACATCCCTATATAGACCGGAAATGGGGTTTCCCTGTCTCTGGAATGCCTTTGTGTGGCAGCACCTTCTTTGCACTTGGCAAAGCAGTTGTATTGAAGGAGCTGAGCCATTGCCAGATCATTTGTAGTCACTCCAAATTTCAGCTGAGATTTTATATCTGCCCCATGTTCAATCATACAGACAAACTGAAGTAGAGCTGGAGGAAAGGAATCGTGCACTGAACTCTCATAGAGATTGCCCTCAAACTTAGACTTGTGATTCACCATGTGCCTGCGCAATATCTGGGCAGCTTTGGCGAGAATAATGGCATCAGCATCGGATGACACTTCTGACAAGACTGGACCAACATCTTTTTCAAATGCCAGAAGTATATCTCGCCCTTTCTTGTAGGCTACAAGTCCAGGTATCTCTGCCAAAAGCCTTTCTTTCAGTCGGGTCGCATTCACATCAGGTAGGTCTGTCCCAAACTGCTTAAGTCTCTCCCTGTAAAGACTAACCAATTCAGCAAGTCGGAACACAGAAGGCCCATCACTGTTTGTTTTTTTTGCCTCAATGACATAGGTCAGAAGTTCAGAGAACACCAAATGAAAGGCTTCCTTTTCTTGAGACGACTGGATTTTTTCTTGTTTTTCCGCTTTAATGTGTGCCCTCTCTCTGTGATACAGGTCCGTTAAGCAAGACCAGTGGTATTTAAGTTCTAGGGCCACCACATCTCCGCCACTCAATAATGCCAGAAGCTTTCCGTCATTAAGGTTACGAGCACATTCATTGAGCCTCTCATTCAGCTGCATGGTCATGGCTTGTCGCATCTCTGATGTTGGTTCCATCTTTTCGCATAAGAAACACTGCTGTACTTCAGTGCTAGCCCTTCGAATTTTTTGATGTCCTTCACCAGGATCATTTTGAGTTTCAGCTGCTCTTTTAGTGGCACGCTTGAGTTTGTAGTTGCTAAACATTTTGCGACAATTTTGGTGACACATTGCACCGTTTCGCCTCAATGTATCCTCAATGCCACCTCCATCATCCAATCTGGATGTGTCTAACCTGATGGGCAACAGGTTGATTGCCTGAAATAGAGGTATGTTTTTGGCTATCATGGAATAGCCGTCAGAACTACACTCATAACGGGTAGGGGGAGACTTCAACGCTGCTTTTGTATCTGTCTGACAGAGGCAACACTTGCTCCAGTCAGTTTTAGTAGCACAACTCAATGGATTATCGGCAGACATCTTATACAGTTGAAGGTCGAGGGATTATCCTTTTACCACCCAAACATACAAAATATCATAGCACATTGGAATATGGGATGCAACTAGGTTCAAGTATCTGGTGCCCTACACCTAGCCCAATCGTTCATCCAGTGCCATAAATCCCGTGCGATCTGTACACCATCCAGGTAACTAAAGCCCCGTTACCCTTGGCTCGGCTATCCCGCGCTGGCACATCCTGTCAATTCAGGTGCGGCTATCTAACTACAATACTACAACTAACTAAACTTCTAGTTGAGTCTATACAGGGGCTTATTAGATAGCATTTGGGACACTAAAGTATACTACAACTACAGTGAGTACACCACTACAACAGTTAGTAAACTACAACTACAGTTAGTACACTACAAGCTGACACTGAACCCCATGCTGAGTCTCACAGCAGTGATGTCACCAGTGTGCCCTGGTTGTGCTTTGACATCACTCTTATAAAAAATTACTAACCAATAAATGTTGACCACAGAATTTTAATGAATTATCATTTATATTGCTAAATTAGTACTTTTATTTCAGTAAAGAACGCTTGTGTTGCTGTATGTGTGTGTGTGCGTGTGTGTGTGTGTGTGTGTGTGTGTGTGTGTGTGTGTGTGTGTGTGTGTGTGTGTGTGTGTGGTGAGTGACAGTCAAAAGTTTGGACACATTTTCACAAATGATTCACACAAAAAACACATCCCTCAGAATTCTGCTGATTTTCACTTAAGATCATTGCAGAAAACTGAAGAAAAAACGCGAAAACGCTACTTTTTAGTCATTTAATAGCCATTATCTTGAAAATTGGTGGCCATATTGGAATTCAATTGACACCATCGAGTTATTCCAGTCATAATACATTCATTTTGATGCTTGGATCATTAACATTCTTCTGTTAATTCAAGTTCTACCTCGAAAACCTTTTTTTGGCGTTTGACGAGGCGGCCATCTTGAAAACTGGCGGCCCTCTTGGATTTTCAGCTGGGCAACGTACTTTTATTAGAAGGTATGTCCTGGACATCATTTGTACCAAATTTGGTGCTTGTACCATGAAGTGAACGATTCGGCTCAAAAATGGACTTAAGCAGCCCCACTATATGGTCATGGTTTATCAACGCTGTAGATCGCTACAACACTCAATCCGAGATTGGTTTTAGTATTTATCTTTAACTATTTGCAAAGATAGAATATATAAACATATGAAACTATTGTATTGTGTTAAGTTACCCGGTTTGTATCACCACCCACTGTTTTTCTGGAATTATATCATACAGTATGAATGACTGAAAATCATACAGGATCATGGATTGATAGCCTACATTAGGTTTAAGGGTACAAATGTTATAAAACATGCAACATTCACATTATCACAAAGGGACAAATAAGGGACGTTATTTTCCATTATACATTAACGGTAGTGATTCATAAGAACACTAGGATTATCGTTATGACTATTTGTGCTATCATGTAGGTACACTATCGACTTTTAGGATAGTTTGTTTTCCAACAGTATCATCAAAATAAAATACTGTATTATATTATTACTGTTGTTAGTACTATTATCCAGATAAACTGAGTCCAGTGGTGCTTACCTTTCTAGTAGAACACATGCGAGATTGGCGTCTCTCTGTAGTCCAGATCCTCGCGAAGCTCTCCATCTATGGAATGCCGCACAAATGTTTACTCTCGTAGGCCTCTTCTAATCTTCTTGGGTCGTTTGATTCAACGGTAATTTTTTGCCATGGCAAACTGCACTGAATAATCGTTTTCCGTCGTGAGTGAGCAATTTAAACAACAGTAGAACGAAAAAAATATTAGTATTTAAGGGGAAATGACACGGTTAAAACTCAACTGCAATTAGGTTGTTGGTTAAACACTTGAAACTTCTTGTTATGGCAAAGCAGTGGTATGGCAAAGAAGTGAAGGCTGAACCCAATGGCAAATATAAATTTATCCCTCCCCTGTTGACATATCATAAAACCATTCTTGATCAAACAGCTACACAGAACACAGAACTTTCATATTTGAATTAGTGCTGTCAGTTTAACGCGATATTAACAGCGTTAAAGCAAACCAATTTTAACGGCGTTAATTTTTTTATTGCGCGATTAACGCTCTTTTGGCTTGGCAAACGTTGAAGTTTTTTTACCTGCTGTCTAGCAGGTAACAAAATTTTCTACTCACGT
This sequence comes from Pollachius pollachius, assembly GCF_949987615.1. Lineage (NCBI taxonomy): Eukaryota > Metazoa > Chordata > Actinopteri > Gadiformes > Gadidae > Pollachius > Pollachius pollachius. Next base: position 47,251,687 of record NC_136934.1, on the reverse strand, counting down.
TAGAAAAAGTTTTTCTACTCACGTTAGAAAAACTACAACAACATACCGGATCTAGCTACACCGGAAACAAAACAACAGCACGCCGCTCAAACTTGTTGGGGCAAGCAAGGATACGGAGCGGGTGAAAAACTCCTTAAAAGTGTGTGTGTGTGTGTGTGTGTGTGTGTGTGTGTGTGTGTGTGTGTGTGTGTTTGTGTGTCACTCTCTTCGAGCCTGCACGAGAGTTCAATGTTGTCGATAGCTGTTACGTCTTTCTGATCAATCGCAGTTCAAGGCCCACCTGGGCTGTACCAATTCGGGAGGGGCCTCTCAGTTTCCCCTCTAGACAAAATCGACTTGGTTGCGACGTTGACAGTTAGTGAGTGTTGCGGCTTTTGAGTGAGGATGTGGGCGCACAGCTCAGGCTGCCGGACGGCGCTGCAAGGAACTTTTATAAACGCAATATCGTTATCCCACAATAATCAGCCCGACAGCCCCGAAACGTTAACGGACCACCGGGAATCCTCCCGATTACCACTCCGCCACTGTGTGTGTGTGTGTGTGTGTGTGTGTGTGTGTGTGTGTGTGTGTGTGGATGGGTTGAATACACTGCGGGTCTCTCTTCTTATATCCATCTTACCAAATATATTTTATTATTGTCCTTCTCAACACTCTCTGATCTCTCTAAAAGGCTAGCAGCACGAAATCAAGAGATATTTAGAATATAAAAAAATGTGTGATTAATCGCGAGTTAACTATGACATTAATGCGATTAATCGCGATTAAGCGCTTGACAGCACTAATTTGAATACTTTGTGGAACAAGGCCAGTCCGTTCCTTCTCGCTTAATCTCTGATTGTCGTAGAGTACACAATAAGAAATCATCCGAGGATTAATATTCTCCTGCTGACATTCCACTGGACCTTCAGAAGCCTTTGAAACAGTAAACCACCAGATCTTCCGCTCCACTCTAACATAATACACATATCTGTGACATGCTGTCGGCCCACAATCATCAACTTGAATTCTCAAGGTCATCAATATGTATGTCACACTACACTCAAAGCACAGTACAGCCAGTACTCTAAGTAAGCTAGAGTACTGGCTGTACTCTACTGTGTGTTTTGGGTAATCATTACCTGATATTATTATTTACACCTGCTTTGTTGGGAGGATGTGAAACTGTTTAAATAGCTCTGTCTAACTGTATCCTGGACTCACTCTGCGAGAGCTAAAATAGGTTAATTGTCAATACCTATTGTGTACATTTTTGCATTTAGAAGTCTTATCTGCCCTAGACAGAATATCTCTTAAAGAAATTGCCAGGACACCTCATCATGGTGTGAGTGCACCTTTATCTGTCTATCTGAGAGGAAACAGAGAACAGGCTCAAGACCCTCAGAACCCACCATGTTTCCACCTGTCATTTGTAAGTACTATACCATTACTATTACCATTATACCAGTACCATGCATCAGCAATCAGGAGGACACAGACACACATATCTAATATATTTACAGGAGTATGTAGTGATGGACCGATCAAGGAGAGGAGTGAGTGTAACTGAGTTTAATAGATGGTTCTGTTTCAAACAAGGTATGCTGGCAAAGCAGTTTTTTATAGGTGCTACATTGTTGTTTGGACACACCCGTACCTTGTGTCCTTGAGAGGGTTTACTCTAGAGCAAGGAGTGTAAAACTAAAAAAGCTTTTTTTTCAACACAGTATTATAATCATTCCAGTACCATTTATTTTAAAGAATAAGATAGCCTATCTGATATCACATGATATCCCTGCCTAGTATATTAGTCCACTAAAGCCTTGGTTGACAAGTCTGACAAGGCTTTTTCATCCTACACGAAACAATAATACAATACTCAAAAAAAAAATTGTTTCTCAACTCCAGAGTTCAAATGGACGCAGCAGAGTTCCGTCGCCGGGGAAAGGAGATGGTGGACTTTGTGGCGGACTATCTGGAGAACATTGAACACAGGCAAGTGTACCCAGACGTGGAGCCCGGTTATCTGCGCTCCATGATCCCCTCCGAGGCCCCGCTGGAGCCTGAGAGCTACGAGGACGTCATCAAGGACGTCGACAGGGTCATTATGCCCGGAGTGAGTCCACAAATGTTTTTATTCCCCCTCTTTATCCTTCTGGGGATAAATAAAGGTAATCTTGCAGTTATGACTGGGACATCAATTTGGCCCTAAGAATTCACAATTTCACCATCTAACGGATTGACTTCTGATTTATTACATTACAATATTTACTGATTAATATATTGAGTACCTCAAGCTTCCATAGCTTGTTTTTCCATGTCAATTTCCTTTCGTTGATATTTGGAAATAGAGACAGCGCAGGACAGTATTTTTTGTTAATGTTTTTTTGTTAATTGATTTTTGTTAAATACTATTTTATGTTAATTGTAAGATTCAACACTATATTTCAAGATTGATTATTTTAAGATTGATTTATTATGATTTATATTTATTATTATTTATTTTGCCAATTGATATTCTAGGTGACCCACTGGCAAAGCCCACACTTCCATGCCTATTTCCCGAGTACCACTTCATTCCCATCTATATTGGCTGACTTGCTCAGTAGCGGCATAGGAACCGTTGGATTCACATGGGTAAGGCCGAAACACTCAGACTGTGCTGATATTTACTAGAGAAACAAGTGCAACCAGAAAGCCCTTCTGATTGGTTGAATAAAGTAAAAATAAAGATGGCTATGAACAATGAGATATAGAGCGGGGTAGACCGCAGTTCAATTGTTTTTATTTGATGGTGTATTATGGAATGAAGTGATGGACAACAGAAATATTGAGTAACATTGAGCAATTTAAGGCAAGGGTGGACTCAAATATTGAGCAATTGAGTTCACCCTTGCCTTAAACTGACACAGATAGAGTGGAGGGATAGCTGATCTTTAAAATGTCTCCATAATATGCAATATATATGTCATTTATATATTATATTATCATTGATTTTGTTAAGGCTGCGAATCCAGCATGTAATGAGTTGGAAACAGTGATGTTAGACTGGCTGGGCAAGATGCTCCAGCTTCCAGAAGACTTCCTTGCAGAGACACAGGGTCAGGGAGGAGGAGTCATTCAGGTCAGTCATGACACAACAGCTTCTTTCTCAAAGTATATATTTCCTTTATTTTTAAGGTAAGAGGGATACACTGGCCCCTACAGGTCAAACCAGTTTATGACGTTTATTTTATTTTGTGTTTACTCTGTAATTGTCTTTTGAGTATTTAGAAAAGCGCTATACAAGTTTAATGTATTATAATTTGTATTATTATGTTTCAACACATGCAGGTTACTCTTTTATATTTAACTTTTTGTTTACTCATACATTTACAGCAATACATGTATGAGTGTTCAGATGGCTCAACTGTTATATTATCACAACAAAACAATCGGAGGGTTTATTTGAAAACAAACCAAAAAACCAAACCAAAACCTATCCCGATTATAATTTAGTTTTTAATTTAACAATGTTGTAACATGAATAATTATTTATTCTTCTAGGGTACGGCTAGTGAAGCAACTCTGATGGCGTTGCTTTCCGCTCGCTTCAAAACAGTGAAATGTGTCAAAGAATCCGATCCTCAACGATCAGAGGCTGACATTATTTCAAAACTGATAGCCTACACCTCCGAAGAAGTACGATTTGCTCAGTGCTGTTGTTATCTTGCCAGCTTGAAATACTTCAAAATACATATAAATATATGATGGGTTCCAAGATGGAGGCTATAGTAACTATAGAATCTTTGGTCCTTGCCTTATTCCTCAGGCCCACTCATCAGTGGAGAAAGCCAGTGTCATTGGCGGAGTGGTGATGAGGATGGTCCCAACAGATGACAACTTCTCTGTCAGAGCAGAGACCCTGGAGAAGATGGTAGCTGAGGACAAGGCTGCTGGATTCATACCCTTCTTTGTAGGGAAACGTGCACACAGACTAATGCACATATATATATGGAATGATTGGTGGATTAATCGATACTTCGAGCCAAGATGCTTAATGATGAATCATAATTGTTGCTTTCAGCTCTAGTAAGAGCTGGATGTTTATTTTGCTTTCATTCTGTGCTTTTCAGTTCTGCGCTACACTTGGCACGACTCCCTGTTGTGCGTTTGATAAAATTGATGAGCTTGGGCCCATATGTGAGTTGGGCACAAAGCAATGCAATGGTTGTGTTGCAGTTACTTTTCCAGGGGAGCAATATTTCCTATTTCTCCCTTTTCTAAGCAAAGTTAATATTTCCGCTTTAGTTTGAGTCCGGAGTGAAGTGGCCTCTAATCATTGTTTTTGCCCGTCTGTTCCAGGTAATGCAGAGAATATCTGGATGCACATTGACGCAGCCTATGCTGGATGTGCATTTATCTGCCCAGAATTCAGACCTTTGTTGAATGGCGTCGAAGTGAGTCATACTACTACTATACATATTTGTAATTGTATTATGTCTATTTGTGATTTGTTTGATTCCGTTTCAATGTTTTCATTTATCCTTCCCTAAGCTATTCATGAGCGAAAAGATACAAACGCATGTATTTTAACAACTGGCGGCTTACATTTTCTGTCGGAAATGGTATGACAAACAAGTCCGACCAACAGGTTGGCATGAGTAACCGATAACCACAGCAAGAGAGAAAGCATCAATGTATTAGAGCTGTATGTATCCAGCTGCCGGTTCTCCGCCTCCAAGACAGACAAAGAGAGACAATAGATCAATAGATGAGTGCAGGATTTCCTGAGGCAGAGTTAACGCTTTGGATGAGGTCTTCCCGATAGATGGGAGAGATGGAGATCAAATTGCAGCAGGTTGAGCTTTTTTTTGGAAAATTAAGCCTTTCAGTATCTTATTTTTAATTATCTGTCTAATGTGACTGTTCAATTAACTAATTGTGATAATAAAACAAAATAGTACAAAAGCAAAAACTTTTGTATCAACAATTTAAGATATAAAGGCTTACATTATTAATGATATCCTGGCAAGTTATTCTTATGAAATGAATATTTATTGATAATATTTCCTTCCTTTCTATTTAAAGTTTGCAGATTCATTTAACATCAACCCCCACAAATTTCTTCTAGTCAACTTTGACTGCTCGGCCATGTGGTAAGTAATCCGCCCACAATACCTCAATATCCAGGTAGAGTAAATAACACTGTGGATCCAATACACAGTGTCAGTTTAAAGTAATTTGCACCAATTTCAGTGCCAGTACTATCAGGCTTATTATGTATTCATGTGACCCAAATGTGACCTAATAATAGCACATGGTTTCTCATAGAACGTAGAAGATTTTAAGTTGGGAATTGACAATCCACACTCTGATGTGAAATGCAAACATTCTATCACAACTATTTAAACAAATCTGTATTTTAAAGACTGAATGGTCATTTATGGTATTCAGGCATTAAATTGGCATTATATTTTGTGTCAAATTTTGCATTTATTTTGCTTCAGGGTCCCCTTCAGGGTCATTCAGGACTCAGGCCTCAACGTCAAAAGGAGTTGGGGTTATATATAAATATTATATATAAATTGGTTACATACGCGTTCAATTGGATTTCCAGTTTTGAATCCCAGATATAATCATTATAATTCTTTCTCGGTATGGGGAATGTATATATTTTTTATACGTCTTCAATTCAACAAGCACTGCATTTGTGTTGTTTTAGGGTAAAAAAAAGCGCAGACCTAACCAGAGCTTTCCAAATGGACCCAGAGTACCTGAAACATGATAACCAAGGGTCAGGTAGGTGCATCAGCCCTACTCTACCCACAAAATAGCTTACTTACTTAAAAATAGTTGGTCTAAAAAGGATCAACTATAGTGTCAGCTACACACTTAGTGCTGAATAGGCACTATTCAGCAAATTAATCTTAATCCAGTGCAGTCCAACTGAGTATGATGTGGGTGTTAAAGGGTTCGAGATCTGATTGATCAGGCCAGGGCCGCTGCTGGCCGTTTCAGTGCCCTGCGTGAGAGGGGAGGAGCCTCTTTTTATATATTAGGTAAAAACATCTAATTTGCCGAAATTGATTGATAGGTTATAAAATTAAGAAAAAACAACGGTGGGCCTCTTCATAACTAATTTATATATTTTTTTAATTCAATAATGTAATATTATTATATATATTTTTTTTACAAACCTTAATTTTTGGAGCCCCCCCAGGTACTTGGTGCCCTACACTCTGCGTCCTCTGCGTATAGGGAGCGGCGGGTGGGGGGAAACTCATCGACCCAAGGACTGATTGGTGTTTCGAGATATACGGCAACTCGAATTCTGAGCTACCCTGTGTATTAGTTTGTGTTTTCGGGTTCATTCAATGAAGACAAGTTATTGAAAGAGTAGACGTTCTTTACTGGTAGGATCTGAAGGTAGTTGCAGGAGGGGCACAGCAGCTATGTTTACTCGCTGGCTTTTCTGACATGAATCTGCTCAACCACCGTCTTGCGCATGCTCCGCGTCTGGCTAGGCATTACTAGTCAATCGATGTGCTGATCAACACAGGCCATAGTAATCAAGCAAACAAACATGATATGCTCATATCATTACATCTCCTTTTCTTAAAATAAAAGTCTTACTTTTATCAAATGATATAAAGTATTGCAATCTGCATTTTAACAGTAGCATTCACAAATCACAAACTGTGTTACTTTCAATGAACTTAAAGTCACAGTATTTTTCTTTTCTTCTTTACAGAAAATACAAAAATGAACTTCAATATAGAACTTGTATAAGCATTAATCTTTGCAAAACAAATAAACAAAAACAGAGTATTCAGTTTTCACAATTCAATTTTTCTTTTTTTCCTCTCTGCAATAATAAGTCATTAAATGGTCGCAACCAGTCTCTTTGGAGGTCTTACAGTCCTTGTGGACTTTCTGACTGATTGACCTTGATTCTGAGCTGTTGTTTCAGTGGATGGATTCTCAGCTGTGTGCTGAGGTGGTTCAACAGTCTCTGTTCCTTGACCTGCTGTGGCTGGTCCTTTGAGAAGGTCTCGGCGGTTTCTGCGCAGTACAGCGCCCTCCTCTGTCTGAATGGTGTATGATCTTGGTTGGACCTGGCTCAGAACAGTTCCTTTCTGTGACCATGTGTTTGTTTTGTCTTTGAACCTTACTTGGTCACCAGTGCGTAGTTCAGGTAGGTCCCGTGTTCCTCTGTCATAATAGAATTTCTGCTTTTCTTTCTGTCGTTCTTTGATTATCCTCACTTTCTCCCCGTCTTTTGTCTTGAGCAGGTTCTCTGGGATGGGTAAGTTTGATCTCAGCAGACGTCCCATGAGGAGCTGGGCTGGAGACATACCACACTCGAGTGGCGTTGTGCGGTATACCAGCAGGCTCTGGTAGAAGTCAGTTCCACTGTCTGCTGCCTTGTACATCAGTTTTTTCACTGTTTTGACAGAATTTTCGACTAATCCATTGGATTGTGGAAAGTGTGGGCTTGAGGTTGTGTGCTTAAAGTCCCACTCCTTGGCAAAGGTTCTGAACTTCTCATTAGCAAATTGTGGACCGTTGTCCGAAAAAACCTCACTAGCCACACCGTGTCTTGAGAATATGGCTTTCATGCATGTTATCACTGCTTCTGCAGTGGTGGTGTTCAGTCTACAGACCTCAGGATACAGGGAGTAATAGTCTGTGACAACAAGATAGTCTTTACCTTGACATGCAAACAGGTCAGCCCCCACATTCTGGTATGGTCTGTCTGGTGCTTGGTGTGGGTGTAGTGGTTCCGCAGGGTGACTTGCTTGATATTTGAGGCATATTGTGCAGTTTGACACTTCAGTTGTGACATCTTGATTTATTCTAGGCCAGAACATCACTTCACGTGCTCTCTTCTAGCACTTTTCGATTCCCAGATGTCCTTCATGAATCCTTTTGAGCATCTCCTTTCTCAGGCTCTTTGGAATGACAATTTTACTGCCTTTATAAATAATGTCACCGACCTCAGATAGCTCAGCCCTGTAGTTCCAATACTCTGCTGTTTCTGGTGAGCAGTTTTGTTTCCCATTGGGCCATCCATTTCTGATGATTTGTCTCAATTCTTTCAGTGTCTCATCTTTGTTAGTCTCAGTCCGTATGAGCCCCAACTTCGCATCTGCTACTGGCAGTGCACTTGTGATCATGTGTACATAATTATTCACATCTTCATCCAGTTTAGTGTTTGCACACTCCTTTGGGTCAACTGCTCTGGATAGTGTGTCAGCTGTATACATCAGCTTACCTGGGGTGTATGCAACATTTAGTGAGTAGCGTTGCAGCCTGATCATCATTCGTTGTATGCGGAGTGGACAGTCATTTAGTGGCTTTTGGAACAACGCAATCAAGGGCTTGTGATCTGTCTCCACACTGATTACTTGTCCTGACACAAACTGATGGAATCTCTCACAGGCATAAGTGATGCTGAGCAGCTCTTTCTCTATCTGTGCATATCGCGTTTCTGGGTCTGTCATAGAACGTGATGCATATGCTACAGGTTGCCAGTCCTCATATTTTTGCAGTAGTACTGCACCGAGCCCACTCTGTGATAAATCAGATGATATTTTGATAGGTTTGTCTGGGTCATAGAATCTCAGGACCGGTTCCTCTGTGAGCAGCTTCTTCAGTTCAGTCCATGACTTTTCATGCTCATGATTCCACTGCCATTCTATGTTCTTTTCAGTTAGTTGTCTCAGTGGGGCCATGTTTTCTGACAGGTTGGGTATGAATTTTCCCATGAATGTGATCATCCCATTAAATCTTTGCACATCTTTTTTGCATTGTGGCCTTGGCATGTTTTCGATAGCAGACACTTTTCGTGGGTCTGGTCTGACACCTTCACTGCTGAGAATGTCTCCCACGAATGTTAACTCTGTCACACCCAGCTGACATTTCTCTTTATTCAGCCTCAGGTTTGCTTTCTTTGTTGCTTCTAGCACGGCTTTCAATCTTCCATCATGCTCAGCTCAGGTGGCACCCCATATTATGATGTCATCCATTGAGGTATCAACTCCTTCTACACGCTCATAGATCATGTTGATTGTTTTGTGATACACTTCAGGAGCTGAAGCAATGCCAAATGGTAGTCTTAGAAATCTATATCTGCCAAATGGGCTGTTGAATGTGCATAGTTTTGAACTTGGCTCGTCCAGCTTCATCTGCCAAAATCCTGAAGACGCATCTAGCTTGCTAAAATACTTTGCATTTGCAAACTGTGCCATGATGTCTTCACGGGTAGGAAGCTTGAAGTGTTCTCTCTTAATAGCTCTGTTTAGGTCTCTTGGATCCAGGCATATTCTGAGTTTTCCATTCTTTTTGTCCACTACAACGAGGGAACTCACCCACTCAGTCGGCTCATCTATCTTCTGAATCACGTTCAGGCTCTCCATCTTGTCCAATTCTGCTTTCAGTTGCTTTTGCAGTGCAAATGGGACTTTTCTGCATGGATATATGACTGGTGGCACACTTTTGTCAACTCTGACAGTGTGTTCTCCTGGCAGGCAGCCTAGACCCTGAAACAGGTCTTTGTACTCCTCCATGAGTTCATCATATACAGTCTCTTTTTTCCTGTCCACGACAAAGACTCTCTTCACCAGGTGTAGTCTTTCACAGGCTGACAATCCTAATATGGCCTGCACATCCCTGGGTACTATGATAAACGATAGTTTGTGCACTTTGTCTTTGTGTGTCACATTGACAATGTATTTTCCTTTCTTTGGTATATCTGCACCTGCATAGGCTGTCACTTTCATGTTTGCTCTATGTATTTTTGGTCTGGGTCTTATTTTCATGAAATTAGTCTCTGACATTCACATTTGCTCCAGTATCCAATTTGAATGGTAGATGTATGTCATTCACTTTCAGTGTAGTGATCCAATCATTTTCTCCTTTATCATCATCATTTACAGCATCCACGTAGAACTCTTCTACTTCATCATCATCATCGACTGCATCTACCTTGCCTTTCTGGGCTTGGTTCTTGCAGCAACGGGCATAATGGTTGTCTTTATTACAGTTATTGCACTTTTTCCCATATGCAGGACACTGCTTAGGTGGATGTTGTGTACCACATCTAGTACAAGATTTCTGATTGGCCATTTTATTTTTGTATGGTTGTCCTGCCCCTTTTTTCCCATCAAAGGTCTTATTCTTGTGGAATCTGTGTGTGTCTTTTTTCACTGCATCCACGTTGCAACTAGTGTCACTTAACAGCTCTTTAGCCTGAGATTTCACTGTCTCTGCAGCTCTACACAATGCTAAGGCTTTCTCCAGGTCCAGATCTGACTCACTGAGCAGTCTCTCTCTCAGACCATTATCTGTGATGCCACACACAATCCTGTCTTTTATCAGTGATTCTGTCAATCCACCGAACTCACATGTCTTGCCTCTGTTTCTCAGCTCATTTACATACTGATCAATGTTTTCTCCAGTTTTCTGCACACATGTGAAGAATCTGTGCCTTTCAAACGTCACGTTGCGTTTTGGAATGCAATAAGCGTCAAACTTTTCCATTATTTTGGGTAGCTTCATTTTATCTGCCTCAGTAGCAAAAGTGAAGTTATTGTACACTTCTAGTGCTTCATCTCCCACGACATGCAAGAAAACTGCTGCTTTCATTTTAGCACTCTTTTCATCCGCTCCAATTGCAGCTAGATACAGTTCAAAACGCTGTTTGAATCTCTTCCAGTTTTCAGCCACGTTACCTGTTAGCTGAAGAGCTGCTGGTGGACGTAAAGCTTCCATTCTTGCTGTGTTTACAGTTCTCAAAGGTTAGTAACGATGTCGTCTTTTTCAGCCGGTTTATTGCATCAGCTTACATTCCTCGCATTCCTGTGTCTCCGTGGATTGTATCGTTCCAATTCTTTTTAACGTCCTCTTCTCTTCCAAGCCAGTTCTGACACCATGTATTAGTTTGTGTTTTCGGGTTCATTCAATGAAGACAAGTTATTGAAAGAGTACACGTTCTTTACTGGTAGGATCTGAAGGTAGTTGCAGGAGAGGCACAGCAGCTATGTTTACTCGCGGGCTTTTCTGACATGAATCTGCTCAACCACCGTCTTGCGCATGCTCCGCGTCTGGCTAGGCATTACTAGTCAATCGATGTGCTGATCAACACAGGCCATAGTAATCAAGCAAACAAACATGATATGCTCATATCATTACACCCTGGGCGGGATTTAGCGTGAATATTCATTACGGAGGTTGTAGCACACAATACAAAGGAAAGATTTCAAATGACAGACTTGGATGCAAAATGTAGCCCTTTATTATACACAAATTTGGCGTTGGTGTATTAGCCTAGGACAACACCCTTGACAGATTATTTATCTAAATAGCCCTATGTTGTTAGAATTTACTAACTTTATGCAAGGTCTACGTTCGTGCAGTACTCGGCGTTGACTGGGTCCTACAAATACAATATTATTGTTAATTATATCACATCAAAAAAGCGGTAGCTAACGCTAGCTGAATCAAGCAAACAAATAGCTGTTGTTTTTGCTCCAAAAAGCTTGACTTATCTCGAATTTAACATAAGATAGTTCCTTCAAATAAGGGCTGCACGGTATGGACTGAAATGTATATCACGGTATGATTTGAGGCATAGACAGTAACGGTATTATATCACGGTATGTTAATTTTATCTGTCTGATATGCAGAGATAGCTTTACGCTACCGTCTGTCTCGTACGGTGTGGAATGAGAGCTCGTGAAGGGACTACCGGAAACCACTCAGGCGCGCTTGCTGCAATAGACCAATAAAATGGCGATTGTCGCCGAAAAGCGACATGTTTGCAGGTGTGGTATATAAATGATCTGACTGTTTTCCCATAGCAGTAGTACCGACTCAATGCTGGATGGAGAATCCAGTAACAAAAACATTATTCATAAGGGCCTCAAACCGCAAAAAGTCCATGTCCATTATAATCGATTGGAATTATAATCTAACTCCAAATTGTTTTCCTACAATAGGTCTGGTTAAAGATTATTTGGTAAGAAAGTCTGTGCTGAAGTTCATTTACAATAATATAATTATAGTATCATAATTAAATACATGCTTAAAATCAAGTTTTTACTTTTTTCTCCCTCTGCGCCTCTTATCCACATCTCTCTCACCTCTCCTCTCCTCTGACTCCCAGCATTGGGTCATTCCTATGGGCAGGAGGTTCCGCTCACTGAAGTTGTGGTTTGTGTTCCGCATGTATGGGCTCAGCGGCCTCCAGGCCTTCATCCGTAAGGTACATAGACTGAAACATAGAAATATTGCTGTGTATATTATGAGTATGGTATATATAGGTACAAGATTTAATGACACAAGGCTACCATCTAGTGGATACATGTAAAAATGCCTACTACTATAATACTTATTTTTCTACTTTTCATTTGACGAATTATATTAAATCTGCCTATTGCATATACATGTCTTAATCTTTTAATCTTCTTTTGTATTAACCAAAGTCTCTGATGGTTGTTGGGCGATATTATACATTATTGAATATGATCTGAGATACACAATGTCTTCTGTTTGCAGCATGTGGAAATGGCTCAAGCATTTGAGGGTCTGGTGAGAGAGGACAAAAACTTTGAGATCTGTGCTGAAGTAGTCATGGGACTAGTTTGCTTCAGGCTGAAGGTAAAAGATGCATTCAAATATGCACATCATGTAAGTTATACTACACTATCAAACAGTGGCTAACTGGCCATAACTTCCAGAACAAATGACATAAAGGCAACTATTTTTGTAAAATAAACATATAATTACTCTGCACTTGAAGATATGTCTACTTAATCAATACATCAATACAAACTTCTCCTGTTGATTACATCCAGATAGTATCATGTTTGTTTGTTCATTCTTCCAAAGTGTACCATCCGTTGTCTTTAATTCAACCTTCTCTATGGCTATGCGTTTCCCCCAGGGTTCGGATGAGCTGAACAAAGACTTGCTGAAACAAATCACCAGGATGGGGAAGATCTACCTGGTGCCCTGCATGCTCCGCGGACGTTTTGTTCTGCGCTTCGCCGTCTGCGGGCGGACCACCGAGCTGCGCCACATCCAAGCGGCATGGAAGCACATCACCGAGCTGTCCAGCAAGCTCCTGCAGAACATCTTTGATTATGAAGGAAAGGAAAGGAAAACTGACCAGTCAGGATAGGGAAAATGACATCATTGTTGCCAAAAACCGGCAGATGCGTTTTCAACCAGAACAGCCCCATAGAGATATATATTCACAGCATTTCCCTTCCATATTGCCGACGAATGGCTATGCCATTTTTTTAATCTTACCTACAGCTCATTTTATGGCAACATTTAGTTCTCTTCTGAGTCAGCAGTAAGCATATATGGGTGTTTGAGAACCAGCAGTAAGGCTGCGAACATGGATCCATAACGCAATTTATATTTGCTGCGTGATTTAAGTTGTCATCTTCATTTTTTGGGTGTGCGGTAACCACAAGAACAGGCTTGTGTTGACTTTTATATTTACTGTGTGGCAACTGTAATACTTGGTGGCTTCTGTGGCAGGGTGTGTTTAGTAGGTCTGAGACTTTTATTGAATTGAACACTTTGCTTTAATTGAAATTGAAACATATTTTTGGGGGGCCCAGATCTGTATGGCTAGTTAGGATTTTTCTCCACTTTTTTTTCTGTCTTTTCCCCTCAAATTTGAAATGAAAAAAAAAACATTTATATCTATGTATATATGCAAATACCTTGCATGACTCAGGGCCTTAATTTTTATTCTATTTTATATTGTCACACAAAATCTACTGAATTTGTATATTCTCACCATATTTTCATATATTGATAACATTCTGTTAAATAATATCTCTCATTTGATCTTTAATCGACATTTTAATAAAATTGTAACAGCGTAACAATTTGAGAGCTTTCCTTATAGCCGAGGAGTTCACTGTTGATGCGTGAGAAGCCGATCCCTGGTGTGGCTGTGAAATGGACTGTATGAAATACAGATCATCCTTCATTTTCCCAACTGGCGGGATAGTAATCAAGAGCCATAGTCAAGTTTTCTATCATATTTGGAGAAGTTTTTTTTTCTCATCGCGGAGGAACCTTTCGGGGTCAGATGCCCCGGGGTACGTGCCCAGATAGATAGCCCATATGGTAGACTTGAATTTGCCCATACCTCCCAAGAAATGATACGATGTCTGTATGTATGTCTGTTTAATGTATATTGTGAGCCATCTTGTTGCTTAGAATGAAATAAACCTGTAGGCTTTATAACTAAATGAAGTGTATCAGCAAAGAGGGTTCATTCACAGACCAAAGCAGTCTATAACCAAATAGCCCTGCTATAACAGTAAAATATTGGAGATTTTAAATCAAAAAGCAATCAGAGAAGGGTGATGAGCCCTTCATTTTTCCTCAAACCTACAAAGACATCAGAACCTTGAGATACATATTTATAGTATTGCTATCTGGACAGCCCTCCCATATTATAGTACAGGAGAATGAGAGTCGTTCCCATATCGTAACAATCCCGGTCAACTGAAACAGTTTCGAGTTGCTTCCATTGCGCTGTGTACGGCATTTAGAGCGAGAAAAATAAGAACATGAAAACAAACAACATGGATACAACAACGCTAATTTGGAGTCACATCATTTGATGAGCACACCTGTGTTGGGTTATCACCTGTGCAAATATCCATTGTGATTTTATTATAGCTTATCAGAACCTGATCTGACATCTGTGATTGCCAAATACAAATGGACAGGGGGAAGCGTAACTCCTTTATAAGCGTCTGCCTTGATAAGCCACACAAATTCAAATTAAAAAAAATATCATAATTCTAAAAGGACCAACTATAGTGTGGCAGTTAGACCCTTTGTACTGAATAGGACCACTGTTGGATGTAGCGCATTAATCTTAATCTAGTGCAGCCCAACAGCGTATGAGGTGGGTGTTAAAGGGTTGGAGATCTGAGTGATTGGCTTAGCCAGATAAGGGAGCTAACACAACAAACAGGCTATGGCCTGATTTCATTAGCGGCCAATGAACCATGTATTTCAGTTGTTATTTATTCAGACATTAATAAACTACACTTGTGTAAGTGTGCTACATTTATTTGTTGAATGGGATTTATTTGGAGCCCATCATTATTGATCCAGATTTATTATCAACCCTTAGGTGGTCCTGTATAGTGGAAGCTTTAGCTTATATGGCCAGTTTCAATTGTGAACACACGTGAAACATAGAAAAAAATATCGGCCCATGAAGTTATGACACAAGGTTACCATCTAGTGCAGTGATTCCCAACCGGGGGTACGCGGAGCCCTATGGGTACGTGAGGGTATTGCAGGGGGTACGCAGAAAGATTATGAATTGGCCTACAGCATCCAAAAATATATATATATATATTATGAATTTTAATAAGCCCATAAGTCTATTTTCGCATCCGCGATTAACAGTTCTTCCTCAGTGATTGTAACACTACAATGCACATTATTTCAAAAGTGGCGACATCAGACCTATGCATCAGACGTCTGTAGTTCACGTTTGCGCTTTAAAAAGGTTCACGTTCTTGCTGCGGTTGCGCGCGAAGCTATGTAACTTTAGCTGCAAACCGACTGTAAACATGGATGCATGGCTAGGCAGGAGTAAACGTCCAGCTACCGCTGCTGCTACCGTCGCCCCGGATGCGGGCACAGAGGAGCCAAGTGAAAAAAGGAATAAAGAGAACACCACCAAACACCGGCAGTACAACGAGAAATACATTTTGCATGGATTTAATTGTACATCGTCTGATCCACCTCAGCCTCAGTGCTTTTTTGGCGGTGAAGTCCTGTCAAATAATTCAATGAAACCAGCCCATCTGCAGCGGCACCAGAGCACCAAACCCGCGGGAAATGTAGGTAAGACCGAGGACTTCTTCAAACAAAAAATGTCTGAATTCAAGTCAAGTCAGACTACACTAAAGAAAGCAGCAAATGTGTCAAGCAAAGCATTGGAGGCCTCCTATTCTGTGTCATTACTTGTGGCTCAGTAAAAAAAACACATTCAATTGCCGAAGATCTGATTCTCCCTGCCGCTATACTTTTGGTTGAAACTATGCTGGACAAGAAAGCAGCAGATGCGCTGAAAACCGTTCCATTATCAAACAACACAGTCAGTCGTCGGATCGATGATTTGGCCACTAATATTGTTAAGCAGGTGTTCAATAAAATGAACAGAGCAGGTCAGTTCGCTTTGCAGTTAGATGAAATGACGATGTGAGTGGGGAGGCTCAGCTCTTGGCCTTTGTGCGCTATAAAGAAGAGTCGGACATACGTGAGCATATTCTATTTTGCAAGAAGCTGACGGGACAGACAACCGGCGAGGAAATATTTCAGTTGATTGACAGCTTTTTTAAAGATAACAATCTGGAATGGAAGTCATGCAGTCACATCTGTAATGCAATGACAGGGAAAGTGCATGGGCTGCATGGGCGTGTCATGATGATGAATCCCGAAATCAAGTGGAATCACTGTATTATCCACCGGGAGGCTCTTGCAAGCAAAAGGATGAGCCCTGAGTTAAGTGCTGTTATGGATGACGCAGTTAAGGTGATTAATTACATTCAGTCCCGGCCTATGAATCACCGATTGTTTCAGTCTTTGTCAAGACAACGGGGCGGAGCACGATCAGCTGCTGCTTCACACGGACATTCGCTGATTGTCTCGCGGCAAAACCCTACGGAGGCTTTTCGAACTTCGCGCCAAAGTGTCTGCTTTCTTGAAAGAGCAATTGCACCCTCTTGCGGTTGTTTTTGAGAACACAGGCTGGGTTGCACGCCTTGCATATCTTGCCGATGTCTTCTCCAAGCTGAATGAACTCAACCTGTCACTTCAAGGCAAGGACTCACACATACTTAACATGTATGACAAAGTGAATGGATTCATACATAAAGTCACCTTGTGGGAGAAGAAATGTGACAATGGAGATGTGAGCTGTTTTCCACTGGTTGTTACCCATCTTGCCACCACTGATGCTGAAAAAAATTATTTAGTCAAAATCATGAGAATGCATCTCTCCAAACTCAAAGCTGACTTCAACCAGTACTTCCATGACATTGACGAAAAGTCAGAGCAACTGGACTGGGTGAGGAACCCCTTCAGAGGGACTTAGGGCAGCAGCAGCCTTCCTGCCAGACTGCAGGAAAACCTGGTAGATTTGTCCTTTGATCGTGTGCAAAAAATGGCACATGCTGAAAAGTCACTGACTGAGTTTTGGTGTGAAGTTGAAAAGGAATATCCTGAGCAGGGGAAATGTGCATTAAATTAACTATTGCCTTTTAGATCAACTTACATGTGTGAAGTGACCTTCTCAGCCCTGACTCACATCAAAACCAAGCAGAGAAACAGACTGCATGTGGAGAGCAGCTTGGTGGCGGTTGTTGCCACACTGCCCCCAGAACTGTCAAAGCTTTTGAAAGACAAGCAAGCGCAAGTGTGTGGAAATTGCATTAAATGAAGGATACAATTTCGCACGTTGAGCACACAGTTGTGTGACTCATTTATTTAGTTTTTGAAAACAGGAATCAAAACGTGCTGCAAGAGAACATATGCCGCATCGGGCTCCGCTTCATGAGAAGCTCGTAATCCTTAAAGGGACAGCGATCCCTGAAACACAGAGACAGTAAAAGACATGCCTAACACAGTGTAAAGAACAACACATAACAAAATACTGTAGGTGAATTATGTAACACTCACTACAAGTGTCTCATTAAACTGACTAAAAGGTATTTTTTTTCCACTCACAATAATTGTATATGGTATTATTTAAATGAGCAGTTGAGTTAGATATAAAGACAAAAGATTAAATATAAGTACACATTAAGGCGAATAATCCACATGAGAGAGGGGGTACTTTTAACATGGAAACCAGCTCAAGGGGTACACTGGTCAAAAAAGGTTGGGAACCACTGATCTAGTGGATACATGTAAAAATGCCACAAACAGTTATTTTCTACTTTTCAAATGAAGAATTATATTCAATCTGCAGATAATTGCAGATATGATACCATACCATATAGGTGTATTATACTTTTATTTTATTTTGTATAAAGCAAAGGTACTGACTCTGGTGGTTGTTGGGCAATATTATACATTATTGAAAAGGATCAGAGGAGATACATACACAATGTATTCTGTTTGCAGCATACGGAATTGGCCAAAGTATACAAGAGTATTGGGAGAGAGGACGATGTATCAACTGACAATATTTATGTGGCTACATTGTATTAATGTAGCCACATAAATATTGTCAGCTGATCATGTCTTCTCTGTATCTCACGAGTTTTGTAACTGCTTCTGTTGACATGTGAAAACTGTTGACAGGGAAAACAGCAAGCGGTACAGCAAGAATTGCTTACCTATCTGATGGTGAGTCCCTGAATGGTTTTATGGTGGAGGCTGTGGTAGAACCTGACCCTGAATACGGTCATGGTTTATCAACGCTGTAGATCGCTACCGCACTAAATCCGAGATTGGCTTTAGTATTTCCCTCTAACTAATGCAAAGATAGAATATTGTGGCGACCACGGGTGTGGGCGCCATGTTCCGGAGCCGCGGGGGATTCTGGGAGTTGGGGTAGTCAGTTGACAAAGGGGGTTTTGTTGATTTGTTCTGTTGTTGGGGCTAATGGTTCGGGATGTTGTGTGTTAATTGTGTGTTGTTCCATTGTTGTGTGATCGGGACCATTAGTGAGAGTGTTGTGTGTGTTGGTCAGGTGTCCCGTGTTTCTGTTACGTTCGGGTGGTTAATAAAGGCAGTCTGTAGTCATGCGGTGTATGGGGCACGGAACTGCATAATTGTTCAACCTGGGCTCCCGTCTCGTCCTTCCCGTGCTGCTCGCCACAATATGTAACCATATGAAACCATTGCATTTTTTTTTTTTTAACTTACCCGGTTTGTATCACCACCCACCGTTTGTCTGGATTTATATCATACAGTATGAATGACTGAAATCCACACAGGATCATGGATTGATAGCCTACATTAGGTTTAAGGGTACAAATTTTATAAAACGTGTAACATTCACATTATCACATAGGGACAAATAAGAGACGTTCAATTATATATTAACGGTAGAGATTCGTAAAAACACGAGGATTATCGTTATTATGACTAACATTGTGTTATATAATATTGTTATATTATCGACGTTGAGGATATTTAGTTTCCAACAGTATCATCAAAATAATATAAAGTATGCTATTATTACTGTTGTAAGTACTGATTCCTATAAACTGAGCCAAATAGTTCTTACCTTTCTAGTCGAAAACATGAGATTGGCGTCTCTCTGTAGTCCAGATCCTCGCGAAGCTCTCCATCTTTGGAATGCCGCAAAAATGTTTACTCTCGTAGCCTCTCTCCTCTTATCAGATAATCTTCTTGGGTCGTTTGATTCATCAGTAATTTTTCTCTTTTTAATGGACAGCTTCACGCGATAACCTAAAAGCCCGTGAAGACCTCAGGCTCAGGGTACAACGAACTCCGTTCAACTCCTGATACGTCCAATGTTCGCCCCGTGCATCCGAACTAGCAACCATGCTTTCCCGGCTTACCTCAGCGTCAAACTCTTTAAGCATTGTAAATCAGCTCGAAACCTCGGGGAAAACGTTCTTATTGAACGAATCCTGTCTCCTGTCTCAGTTCAAGGTTCGTCTCTGAGACACGAAGCCTCCCACACAGCAAAAGGACTCCGCGGGGCATCCGCCGCGGAGGTATTGCGGCTTCCGGAACGGACCCGCGAAACGGACCCGTATCGGCGTCCACTTGCCCTCAGTGACGGATCCGCTACGAAGGCGGATCGCGGATCCGCAGTGGCTCCGTGCTGCATCCGCTCCGGATCCGCGGTCAAAACCTTACCTCCGTGGCGGGTCCGTTTTGGACCCGCAAATGTATACAGACATCCGCCGCGGATCCGCAACGGACTCATAAAGATCCTGGCTCATCTGGCCCGGGTCCGTTTTGGACCCGTTTCTTATTTTCAATATCCCTTCTGTTCTTGCTGTAGGATAAAATAGGAGAAACTAAACTATAGGATAAAACTAAAAACTATCACTAGGCCTAGCCTAGGCTACTACAGCAATATAGGCATAAGTTTAAATATGCATTGCCTTGTATTTTTAACCTAACAATATTGTCAATAGGCATAATAACAGAAAAGGTTCAAGTCAAGACATCAATTTACTGTACAAAAGTAATCACTACTCAATAGAAATATAAAATTGACCTTTACATTTATGGAAAAAAATAGGTTATAGCCTATTCTGTTGTTAAGTAGTCTACGTTGGCTAGGCTACTTTACAACATTTTGTGGTCAAAGCCTAATTTAGTGCTTTATAGGCATAGACATGCCTATAGTGCAAACATAAAATGTTATCTATTAGGCTACAACATGAAATGCTGCGCTATATACAGCTAAAATATCAGAAAATGAATAACTGGTGGAAGAAGTACAAGAAGTTCAACCAAAAGATTGTTTAATTATTAATGGGTGGAGGAGGGACACGTCTCCTCGCCGCCCGATCCGCCGCCAGGTTGAACCACCTGATTTTTTGGTGACCTCCGCGTGTAGGCGTTTTTGGTGACCTCCGCGTCCGTGGCTGACCGTGTCGCCAAGTTTTTCCTCACAGCACCTGTAATCAAACAGACAGATTTTATGTAATAGATTTTTACTAACTTTAAGAAGAATGCACACATTTGGTGAACAGGGTGCATTAATGTCAACTGTTAGGCATGCAAACATGCAAAGTGCTTCGATTAACCAAGTCTTTTGTTTTGGGCCTACTGTAGCAGCAAGGAGAAGACTACTGGAGCAAGCACCTTGAAACATTTCGAAAATGAAGCAATAAACGGCAAATAGAACTAGCTGAACAACCGCAGCCGGTATTATTGGATAAATTAAAACTGTATAAGACGATTGGGTGGGTTTTTGGTTGATTGAAAGGTTTTTAGTCTATAGTTCAGCTGGAAATTGCCAACAGAACAGCACAACTATTCTATATTTTACCTCAAATGTATTCAAACTTGATAACATTAGCTATTTGTAGCTATTTTCTGCAGGAAATGCATTGTGTAGTTATTATTAGTAGTTGTAGTAGTAGCAGTAGTAGTATCATTATTTGTTATATGGCCAAGTGCTCCAAGTGCTAGAAAATGTGTAAGCAACATTACATTTTAACGAACCAGAAAGTATCTTACTTGAGGAAGCGAACCCAGCAGAGGCAATTGTAGGGGATGGGCAACAGTCAAATCCAGATGCTGCAGAACACACAAAATAGAAGATGGGGACCAAGTTCCATACAGTAGCATAAGAAATCAGAAACAGGCGCGAATAGCCATTAGTTGTATGAACCGTATCCCTTCACTTGATTTAAGCCATTTAACAGCTAGAAAAGCATCCAACTGCTAGAAAATGTGTAAGGAACATTACATTTTACGAAACCAGAAAGTATCTTACTTGATTAAGCGAACAGTCAATGGGCAACAATCAAATCCAGATGCTGCATAAGACACAAAATAGAAGATGGGGAACAAGTTCCATACAGTAGCATAGGAAATCAGAAACAGGCGCAAATACCCATTAGTTGTGTGAACCGACTTAAAGTGATTAAAATGGCAAATTTTCATTATAAAGAGGATGGCAGATAACCACTACACATGAGACCAAACTTGCCAAAATGTTAACTTGCTGCAATCTATTTGTATGGTACACATGCCTGGAATTTCGTGATATGAGGGCAAGGCCACTTGGCCTGCATCGGGGCAATTTTCTTGAGGGCACAACGAGTACTCGGTTGCTAGGCTATTTCTCTGCTAATCAACACTACGAATGCTGGTAACAGATTGTAAAAAGACACACCGTGTGAAATTATTTTTTTCGTTTTGGCAAATAGCCATGTAATAAACGGGATAATGTATAGAACGTCGCCAGTCATTATCGAAAATAAGCCCCTTCAGGGCGAAGCAAGACACCTCCGCTTCGCGTCGGTGTCCGGTTCGCCCTGTCTGGGTTTATTTTCCCGATTATGACCGGCGTTTTATACATTATTCCTTACATAACAGCGACACATTAAAACAGACCAGGCCAGACCAAATAACAATGTGTGTTTTTTTAATCTGAGTGTATGTGTGTGTGTTCACCGGCTCCCGGATGAGTCAAAAGCAGCGAAAGAATTTCCCCCAAAAAGGGACAATGAAGGATAACTTAACTACCATAACATATTCTGCCGAAATTACTATTCCATTTTAAATCAAATAGGCTACAGACTGACATGATAATCGCCTCTCAGCTAACTAGCCTGCTAACTAACTAGCCTACTAGCTAGCTAGCCTGTTGCAAAAAATGATAGCCTAACTGAAAAATGATTTAGGCTTACTGCTAGTCCTAATATCAAACAACGTCATTACAATCATACGTAAATGATGATTAAAAAAACACAAAGGCCAATGTTTATTGTGAATGTCGTCAATAAATAATTACATATGTAACATATGGGACGCTAGGACCCAGGTCACCAGGTGGGGAACCTAGCAACAGCAGCCTCACAGTACATGAGACTAGGATCTCGCGGGACTTTGCAAGTCCACGTTTGTTCTCGTAGCTCACCCTCGTCCATGCTCCTGTTGCCGGCGTCGCAGGTCTGAGAAGAAAAGAGATTATTTACCTCTCCTTGCATTCTTAGTGTGTCGGTTGGTGCCATGAGGGTTAAACTGCATGGTACCTCGTACCTGTAGGCCTTACCTCGTAGCAGTTTAAGATATTAATCATCAGCACTTTATGACAAGCAGCATTAGCTGTCCCAGTCAATCTACTGTATTACCTGGATGCGCTACAGCTTAGCTCAAAGCAGGCTGAACTGGCGACACACGTCGGCAGGGCAGCCACTGTTCTCTCCTCCCAGAAATCCTTATAATTAGTGTCTCCATTTTTGTTTTGTTGCGCTTACCTTGATAGTTGTGACCATCCACCTTTCCATGGTGTCGTAGAATTTAATGTTTGCTCTGGAAGTGTGCAGTGCCTTCGAACCTATAAGTATACAGTGTTTTGAGCTGTTTAAGTGTGCAGTGCCTTTGAACTTTTAAGTGTGCAGTGTTTTTTAAGTGTGCAGTGTCTTTGAAGTGTGCAGTGCCTTCGAACCTTTAAATACATAACAGTATTCACCTGGTTATGTGTGTGTCCAACTCTAGGTATCAGCCTTATCAAATACAAAAGTATTGATTTTATTGTTGAGGGGATATTGTTAAAATAAACTTTATTTTTGTACAACTTCAAGAGCCTCTGCTTGTCCTTGCCCTAATAGGTATTAACCTGAGTGGGGAGTGGTTGCTGTAGATTAGTCACACTGCGTGTAGTCCAGGGTCTCTCCCCTTTAAAGAGAGTGGCGTTGTCATACACAAGTAATCCTAGTGCCGGTCACATTTGGCGTTGACGGCAGGATTAGCGGAGGCTTTTTTTTTTTTTTTTTTGTGTGTTTTTTTTTTTTATTTTTTATTTATTTGGAGGCACTAAGGTAGCAAAGGTTGGGGGTGGAGGAGGAGGACAGTGGTTGCCCAAGAGGACATCCACCGCACTCTAGCTGCAACACCGCCCTCTAGCTGCAACGCCGAACCACCAGCGTTTTACAAACACAGTGGACAAAGACATTATTCTTGGGGGGGGTTCGCTTACCCATGTCCAAGAATTGATTGTTGGGTGTGTTTTTTTTTTTGTTTTTTTTGAGAGTCAATTAAAATGTCTGAATCAGAGGAACAAATCAGAGCCTTGACTGAACTTGTTCAGCAACTAAAAGCAGAAAATAATAGACTCAAAGATGGGGGAAACGGAACAGTAAATGTAGAGGCCCCTGGGCCATCTAGCCGTGTAGTAACTAATAATGTCAGTAGTGATTCAACGGGGCGGGTGTACATGTATGCACCAAGAGAGAGGAAATGTCCACGGTTTTCAGGAGATATAGCTCAGGATGGGTTAACTGTAGAAGACTGGGTAGAAGAAGCAAAAAAGTCACTGTCTGTGCAGCACACACAGGTTGAACAAGCAACATTTCTTTGTGATCTGCTAGATGGGGAAGCTAAGCGGGAGGTAAAATTTAGCTCTCCAACTGATAGAGCCACACCAGAGGCTATTTTCACAATACTGTTTGATAATTTTGGGTGTGATCAAACATATGTGAGCTTACAGAGACAATTTTTTCAACGCCGGCAACAGGATAATGAGTCCATACGTGAGTTTTCCCATGCTTTGTTGCATTTGATGGAACTACTTGAAAGTAAAGATCCAAGGGGGGTTTCAAATTCAGATTTGGTGATTCGCGACACATTCATTGAAAACGTACGTGACACCAAATTACAGCGTGAATTGGCCCACTTGGTTCGGCAACATCCTAACTATTCCTTCAAAGATGTACGTAATGCAGCTATCAAATGGGAAAAGCGAGGGCCCACTGCTTGTGGACAAAGAGCACGAGCATACTCCTGTGATTCAAATGCTTCAGGATTAGGTCAAGGTGATGTCGACACCAACGCTATTGCTGCTAGGCCCAGTGATGAGCTGGCAGAATTGAAGGAGTGTTTACGTAAACAGCAAGTACAGCTAGATGCCATTCTTAAACACTTAGGCTCTTCGTCCACTGCCCCTAATTATACAAGCCCCCAGGATCCCCCCAGCAGCAGCAGGCCAAAACAATACCAGTTCCAGCCAGATGGAAAACCAATATGCATGCGGTGTCACAAGGCAGGTCATATTGCTAGATTTTGTCGGGTTGAAATGGGTGGGCTCCCTGGGGGGGTGGGATCACGGGGACGGGGCCAATGGGTGGGAGCAAGAGTGAATGCAGTGGAGCAGCAGGAAAACTAGCGCCCTCTGGTGTTGGGAACCCGATACCAGAAGGGGGATTTGTGGGTTCTAAACAGGCGAGTCTGGCATCCCGGCTAATTGGACGCTGCCCAGTAGTAAAGATCAGAGTAGGGGGGGTGGAGGTGCCGTCCTTACTTGATACTGGATCAATGGTAACTACTGTAACACAGGCTTTCTTTGAACAGTATCTGATGCCACAAACAAATGAGCAACTGAAATCTTGTACCTGGCTCAAATTAACAGCAGCTAATGGATTAGATATTCCATATTTGGGGTATGTGGAGTTAGATGTTGAAGTCCTCGGCACCACCCTTCCACAGATGGGCATCCTGGTGGTAAAAGACCCTCCTGATCCAGCTTCCCAACAAAGGAAAACTGTAGTACCTGGTCTGTTGGGAATGAACATTATCAGTGGCTGTTACTCTGTATTATTCAGGGAACATGGTGACAATCTCTTTTCTTCTCCTCTAGTAAAACAAGCTGAGAGGGAATGGGGGCGTGCATTGTCAGAGTACCAACAGATAGAACGCCTCTTGCAGACCGGCCATGTAGGGGAGGCTGTGACACCACCGGGACCGGCAATCCGGATACCAGCGGGCTCCCTACAGTTTGTCCAGGCCACCTGCAACCAAGGCCCAGGCCCAGCCCTTGGTACTGTATTGCTGGAGCCTCTGCCCTATGGAAAAGGTCGGTTACCCATGAACCTGCTCATATCTAGCGCCCTCCTCACTGTTTCCAGAGGAACTGTCAACATCCCTGTTGTTAATGTTGGTGAGGAAGACCAGTGGCTGAGGTCAAAAACAGTGTTGGGGACGTTACATTTGGCCGATCTACATTCCTCTTCCCAGGCTGTACAGGTGGAGGAGCAGACACAGGACGAAGGCCGACAGGTGGTATTCATCCAGTCTACGGCAGTAGAGGCCTCTTCCCCCCACCCCCTCCCTGGCCTGAGTGAACTGAATTGGCCCGATCTCCCTGTTAATGATGCACAAGCAGCCAAGAGTTTGCTGACAAAGTACCGAGATGCATTCAGCCTGGATGATGGGGATTTGGGCTGTACTGACCTGATTTACCACGAGATCCCATTGATGGATGACGTCCCTGTTCGCCAGCGGTACCGCCGTCTCCCCCCATCTCAATTTTCACTGGTCAAGTCCCACATACAAGAACTGTTACAGCGAGGGATTGTGAGAGTGAGCTCCAGCCCTTACTCCTCCCCCATCGTAGTTGTCCAGAAAAAGTGTGGTGACATCCGGCTGTGTGTCGATTATCGACAACTCAACGCCAAGACGAGGAAAGACGCATATCCGCTGCCGCGCATTGAAGAATCTTTGGATGCTCTTACTGGTGCCAAATGGTTCTCAACGCTCGACTTGGCAAGTGGATACAACCAGGTGCCAATGTCAGAGAGAGACAAAGAGAAGACGGCATTCTGCACCCCGTTTGGCCTCTTCGAGTTCAACAGAATGCCATTTGGACTTTGTAATGCGCCAGGAACTTTCCAGCGCCTAATGGAACGTATCTTCGGAGATCAGAGTTTTCAGTCATTGCTGCTGTATTTGGACGATATCATAATTTTCTCCACATCCTTCAGTCAACACCTGCAGCGGTTGGAGATGGTCCTGAGTCGGCTCCAGCAGCATAACCTGAAACTGAAGATGTCTAAATGCCATTTTTTTCAGCGGGAGGTGCGATACCTTGGTCATATCATCTCCCCTGCCGGTGTGGCAACCGACCCAGAGAAGACCAGGGCAGTGGCAGAGTGGAAGCGCCCATCCACCGTCACTGAATTACGCGGCTTCTTGGGTTTTGCCTCCTTCTACAGGCGTTTTGTAGAAGGGTTCGCAAAGCATGCAGCCCCGCTTCATCGACTGGTTGGAGAGCTAGAAGGAAGCAAGAAAAAACCAAGGTCAAAGGTCAGTGCCAAGTTGGAAGGACAGTGGAGTGAGTCATGTGAAAAAGCATTTCAGACACTTAAAAACAAGCTTGTCACTACTCCTGTCCTTGGCTACGCGGACTTCAAGAAGCCCTTTATCCTAGAAGTGGATGCCAGCCACCAGGGCCTGGGTGCAGTACTTGCTCAAGAACAGGATGGAGCCCGTCGGCCAATCGCATTTGCCAGCCGGGGGCTTAGACCAAGTGAACGAAACATGTCAAACTACAGCTCCATGAAATTAGAATTCCTTGCTTTGAAGTGGGCCATCACAGAAAAGTTCAGGGAATACCTTCTGGGGACGGCTTTCACCGTGTACACAGACAACAACCCCCTGAGCTACCTCCAGACGGCCAAGCTAGCAGCTGTAGAGCAACGGTGGGCATCCGAATTGGCCAGTTTCAACTTTGACATTAAATACCGCCCCGGAGCAGCCAACCGTAATGCTGATGCCCTTTCCCGTCAACCGAACACCCCAGCCGTACATTCCATTTCTGACATCGTGCCTGGTTTTAACATTCCATCACAAACGACTGGCTCCAAAAAGTACTCTCCCACACAACCACAGCTCACTGGTAACGTCATGGCAGTGGACGCAGCTCCGGTGCGGGAGAAGGCTGATCTGCAGGCCCTGCAAGCCACAGACCCAGTGGTCAAAGCATTTCTCCCCTACTGGAGGAGAGGACGCCCCCCAGACAGAGCAGAACGGTCTAGAGAACCCAACCAGGTTTTGGAGCTTGTCCGACAATGGAGGAGAATCAAGGAAAAGGGCAATGTGCTTTACAGAGAGGTACAGATGCCCCCAAGCCGACAGACAGTTCACCAGCTGCTATTACCAAAAGCACTACAAGCAGAAGTACTGACCAGTTTACATGACAATCACGGCCACCAGGGGGCAGAAAGGACGACAGCCTTGGTCAGAGAAAGATGCTACTGGCCAAATATGCGTTCAGACATTGACCAGTGGTGCAAAGAGTGTGAACGTTGCATCATTGCCAAAGCAGTGCGGCCCTCAGTCCGGACATTCATGGGACATCTGATGGCCTCCAAACCTTTAGAGGTTGTTGCCATTGACTTTACCACCTTGGAAAGAGCCAGTGATGGGAGAGAGCATGTCTTGGTCGTGACCGACGTTTTCTCCAAATTCACTCAAGCATATCCAACATCGGACCAGAAGGCCCATACTGTTGTTAAAATCCTCACGGAAAAATGGTTTTACACCTATGGAGTGCCTAAAAGAATTCATTCGGACCAAGGCCGCAACTTTGAAGGTGAACTACTCAAACGCCTTTGCCAGCTGTATGGGATTGCAAAAAGCAGGACGACCCCTTACCACCCAGAGGGAAATGGACAATGCGAGAGGTTTAATCGAACCCTTTTTGATCTTCTGCGCTGCCTCCCAGGAGAGAAAAAGCGAAAATGGCCTCAATTGCTCCCCCAGTTGGTGTTTGCTTACAATACAACAGTCCACCAGTCAACAGGTCATTCACCATACGAACTGATGTTTGGTCAGAAACCCCAGCTACCTGTTGACCTACTACTGGGGCAAGCGGATGAGGAGCCAGCTTCAATCACACCAGATGACTGGGTCACCAAGCATCAAGATCACTTGGCTTCTGTGTATGTGGCAGCTAAAAAGCATTTGGAGGCAGCTGCCACAGCCAGAGAGCAGCGCCAACCTCCAACAACCACAGCCATCCTTCCAGTTGGCACTCTGGTCTATCGGAAGAACCATGTACTAGGACGTAGAAAAATCCAAGATGTCTGGGAATCAACAGTCTACCAAGTGGTGAAATGCCTGGATAATGTCGGTACAGTATACAAGATCCAGTCCCGATCCAACCCAGAACAGCAGAAAACTGTTCATCGCTCTGAACTAAGACCAATCACTGAGAGAGGCGTGCTGGTCTCAGAACCACTAGTGGCCCCCCCTCCCCCCAGAAAGAGGGATGAAACCCCCCCCTTAGGAAACGCTAGCGAGGATGAGGACAGCAACAGCAGCCTTCTGTCAGGTTTCATCAGCTACCCCTGTAACGTTAGCTCTATTGCCGAACAGGAGCCAGCCCCAGACCCCCAGCCCCCAGAGACTGGCCTTGTGTCCATGGAAGAACCTGAAGGTCTCCCAGAGAGCAATCCACCCTCTCCTGAAGGGCCAGAAACAGCCCTCCAGTTCTTGTTGGGACCAGAGATGATACGACGCTCCCACCGAACCACAGCTGGGCAGCATTCAAACCCATTCCGTCTACCCCAACCCCTAGCCCAACGGCCCCCAGACCCTTTAGCACACAGGCCACGAGACTAATGTTCCTGCTAAGTAAAGTGAGTTATGTCACCGGGACGGCGACCTTTTAAAGTGGGGGTGTATGTAACATATGGGACGCTAGGACCCAGGTCACCAGGTGGGGAACCTAGCAACAGCAGCCTCACAGTACATGAGACTAGGATCTCGCGGGACTTTGCAAGTCCACGTTTGTTCTCGTAGCTCACCCTCGTCCATGCTCCTGTTGCCGGCGTCGCAGGTCTGAGAAGAAAAGAGATTATTTACCTCTCCTTGCATTCTTAGTGTGTCGGTTGGTGCCATGAGGGTTAAACTGCATGGTACCTCGTACCTGTAGGCCTTACCTCGTAGCAGTTTAAGATATTAATCATCAGCACTTTATGACAAGCAGCATTAGCTGTCCCAGTCAATCTACTGTATTACCTGGATGCGCTACAGCTTAGCTCAAAGCAGGCTGAACTGGCGACACACGTCGGCAGGGCAGCCACTGTTCTCTCCTCCCAGAAATCCTTATAATTAGTGTCTCCATTTTTGTTTTGTTGCGCTTACCTTGATAGTTGTGACCATCCACCTTTCCATGGTGTCGTAGAATTTAATGTTTGCTCTGGAAGTGTGCAGTGCCTTCGAACCTATAAGTATACAGTGTTTTGAGCTGTTTAAGTGTGCAGTGCCTTTGAACTTTTAAGTGTGCAGTGTTTTTTAAGTGTGCAGTGTCTTTGAAGTGTGCAGTGCCTTCGAACCTTTAAATACATAACAGTATTCACCTGGTTATGTGTGTGTCCAACTCTAGGTATCAGCCTTATCAAATACAAAAGTATTGATTTTATTGTTGAGGGGATATTGTTAAAATAAACTTTATTTTTGTACAACTTCAAGAGCCTCTGCTTGTCCTTGCCCTAATAGGTATTAACCTGAGTGGGGAGTGGTTGCTGTAGATTAGTCACACTGCGTGTAGTCCAGGGTCTCTCCCCTTTAAAGAGAGTGGCGTTGTCATACACAAGTAATCCTAGTGCCGGTCACCTAGTGCCGGTCACACATAAATAAATCAAAATCAATAATAAATCATACTTACGTAACGCAACCGTGTTCCAGCAAAGAAAACCTCAACTGATATGATCGTCTCTGCTCTAGGCTTTCAACGTGTTGGCGCGTCCGCGTTCGCGGATCAGACACGGGTCCACTCAGGATCCGCAATATATCAATAAATAATCAAATAAATAAATCAAATAATAAATAATAATAATGAATCAATAATAAATCATAGCTCAACTTACATGATCGTCTCAGCTCTTGGTGTACTTCCAACAGTTAAAGGCGCATCGGATCCGCATTCGCGGATCCGACACGGGTCCTCTGGGCGGCGCCAACACGGATGTGACAGTTACGCGGGTTTGGCGACTCCTATGCGGATCCGCATAGGAGTCTCCTGCTGTGTGGGCTTTCTGTTTCCACTGTCTAACTCCTATTAAACGGTTATTTGAAATAACCGCCGGCAAAGCGCAACACAGTCCGCGAAACTCCCGCTCAAACTCCAAGACGTCCGGCTCATTAATCCAAAGGTAGGTGCGGGAAGAATTAAATGTCAAGCTTTATCGCCCCGTGGTTTCTAATCACCGCACTTTCTACCTAATTTGTTCTCTCTCTAACTCAAAAAAACTGTTACATTTTAAGTCATCAAACGAAAACTCTTGATATGTCAGCGTAACCATAAAACACACATTCTGATCATTCTGATCTGATCAAAAGTTCCCTAGACATGTCATCAGAATAACAGCTCCCAATAATACCTTACATATCACACCCCAAAATAACGTTGCTTTGTTCATAGAATATTCTAACGTTTAAAATTCCCAACGTTAATGGATCAGATCCTTAATCGATCTCAAATCAATCCAACGGCGTTGGGCATTGTCAGATTGACAGTTCTCTAGCCCAAAGGGGGATCATATTGTGGCGAGCAGCACGGGAAGGACGAGACGGGAGCCCAGGTTGAACAATTATGCAGTTCCGTGCCCCATACACCGCACGACTACGGACTGCCTTTATTAACCACGAACATAAGAGAAACACGGGACACCTGACCAACACACACAACACTCTCACTAATGGTCCCGATCACACAACAATGGAACAACACACAATTAACACACAACCAATAAAGACCCCAAACCCGTTAACCCCACTTAACCTAACAGAATAAATTAACAGAACCCCTTTTGTCAACTGACAACCCCAATTCCCAGAATCCCCGCGGCCCCAGAACATGGCGCCCACACCCGTGGTCGCTACACAGCCCCCACCTTAGGGGTCAGACGTCCCGTCGACCCCAACACCCAACACATAGTCCCGAATGTTCAGGGGGTCGGCGCCGCCGCCTTGGCCCCTGCAAGCGGCGGCCCCGTTGCGGCGCAGACTTCCTCCCTGGTTGGGACGCCCGTCTCCAACAGTCTCTATTAGTCCTGGGGGTGTGGTCGGGGACCACCGCCATCGGGGCCCCCACCAGTTCCACCAGTTCCTGCCTGGAGCGCCGTCCGTTCACCCCATCCTCCGCCGCCCTCCGACGCCTGGCCCTCCGACGGCCACGCCGGCGGCTGGGATGGACTGGACGCTGTCCAGTCCGCCCGCAATCCTTGACCCACCGACACTGCTCCGGCTCGAGGTCCGGTGGCCTGGGTTTCCGGACCCGGTCCTTGTCCT
Source organism: Pollachius pollachius (assembly GCF_949987615.1). Classification (NCBI taxonomy): domain Eukaryota; kingdom Metazoa; phylum Chordata; class Actinopteri; order Gadiformes; family Gadidae; genus Pollachius; species Pollachius pollachius. The sequence goes on along the minus strand of NC_136934.1, from coordinate 47,219,932 downwards.
GCCCGGACTGGAATGCCACTGGCATTGTGCAACGGGAGAGGGCTGTCCCAGCCGCGTCCTCCCGGGCACCACAGCGGCGGCAGCAGTACTTGGCCGGACCACACTGGTCCTGGCAATCATCCTCCGTGGACGGCTGCAGGCTGGGTTGCTCGCAAAACTCCCGCTCCGCCCGGTCCGCCACCTCAAGAGCCACCTCGAGGTTCGGAGGCCCAATATAATATACGCTCAATATTTCGGGGGTACGGTGCCACCCAAGCTCCTCTTTTTGACCCGTCCCTGCTTTCATCACACTCTATCAATACAATTAGTATGTTCAACATTAAAATAGCTCACACAAATTGATAGCTTATAACAGATCAGTTCGTTGTTGATGCAGCCGATCGCCGATGAGATTTTTTCCAAATAAGTGGATAATAATAAAGATCCATAAAATTGGTCAAGTTTTATGTCATATTTTAAGCAATTCTTATATATTTTTTCTCACCGCGGAGGGCTCTTTCGTGCACAGAGGCCCCTGGGTCCATTTGGTACAATATACGCGTCAAAGGTTGAAACGATGATGACTGAATGTATGTAGGTTCATTGTGAGCGAACTTGTTGCTTATAATAATTTTAAAAAAGCAGTATGAAGCGCTGTGCTATAACGGTACAAAATAGGATATTGTTTATCAAAAGGCCGTAATTCCAGGGCAACTAGCTCTTAATATTTCATCAAAGGGGTCTGGACCTTGAAATACATTATATTTATAGTCCTGAGAGTTGATCCCATATTATAGCGTTATCCCGGTCTACCATCACGCAGCTTCCGCCCTTCCACTGCGGTCTGTTCGCCAGACTGAGCGATACAAAATAAGAACACGACAAAGAAAACAACAAGGACAGGGAGATTATAAAATATATATATCTACTCTATAGATATAAAATATCGAGTTTTAAAGAACATTTTGATAAAGCGATATCCAAAATATGTAACGGAAACGGTCAACGTATATCTCTTTATGGAAAGTCGTTTATATTATAGCTTATCAATAACCTGATCATGACATCTAACGTTGATAATTGTCTGCCTTGATTAACCACAATATTATATATTCCATGATCTCCTTCCCCCATCTAGATAAAACTTGGATTATGCTTTGATATTATAATATAACAAGCACCGTGGGCGTGCACGTAGGCGGAATACTCATGCATCGCGTATACGCGTTTCCTACATTGGTTTGCGATGAATTTATCTAATGCTATGTTGGTTTTTAGAACAGCTATGTTATATTTTCCATCTATATTGAACATGCTCGAAATGTATGTAGCAGGCACAAAACGTAGGTATAGCTGTAATTTTACTTTCTGTAGGCTTTTAATGAAAGCAATCACACCGATACCGAATTGCAAGTGATGTACTGAGCATAATTTATTTTAAGAAGCAAACAACGAATTTATGTCATTAAATAGCACAAGTCTGAGATTCGTGTGTTTGATCCCGCCCCCTGAAGTGGGGGAGTGTGTGTGTGTGTGTGTGCGTGTGTTTGCGCGCGTGTGTGTGTGTGTGGAGGGTGGGGGGTGGGGGTGGGGGGGGGGCGCTCCTGATATAAACCAGCGCGTGTGTTTCTCGTGCTTACTATCCGTCTATCCACGAAGGGACAGCTTCCAGGCGCTCAGATCCTAAAGCCAACTGCTGTTTCACCTGCCTCACCTTCAATATGTAAGTACATAAACACACACACACACACACACACACACACACACACACGCACACACACACACACACACACACACACACACACACACACACACACACACACAGAAAATCGATTTACAGATAGGAGTAGGAGAAGCAGCCAGATGTAGATGACAATACACAAATGAATGACACTTGTTGAATGGCCAGGGCTGCTGTGTCAATGTTCTTGGTCAATGTTCACGTTTTGCCACCTGCAGTATATGAGGATCATGCACCTTCTCTCCTCAATGTTTTTATGGTCAGCATGCTTATTGGGGTCACGCTCTGTAGCAAACAAAATCACGGCCATAGGATTACAAGCTTTAGGGCAATAATCTCAGAGTGAGAGTGTGTCTAGAAGATTTCTGCCCTGGCACCCAGTTGTACGTTCACAATTAGCCAATTGTGCTGCCATGGTAGAATGTTTGATGTTTGGGATATACAGTGTGTTAGTGTTTTCTTCAGGGCATGAACTTGTGGCTTTAACGGACCTCATTGTTAATGATCAATATATTTATACAGCTCTGGCTGTTTTGTGAGAGTTGCAGGAGGCAAAGGTTTGGTTATTTTCTCTCCATGTTCATACTTGTGGATTTGCTCTAATTTTCACAAGGGTGTACTGTACAGTGTTCTGCCATGAAAAATGCAGCCTTTGTCTCTGCTCTAAGATGAAGTTAAGAAGCCCTCATGGTAGGCAATTATCTGCCAAATAGTAGATTGCAGAGTCGCTCACCAGCTTCCGCAAAAGACTCAAAACTCACCTGGTCAGAGTTCACCCTGACTCTGCACAGCAACCCAGCCCCTTCCGGTCACCATTGTATGTTGTACGTCCTGGCACTTAATGTACACACTTATTGTACGCACTTATTCATAGTACTTAATTGTGTAGCATCTGCAGTAGCTGCGATCACTGCTGTACACGGGGAATGGGTTAGCCTAGCGATTTTTAGTACTTGCACTTGGTTCTATGAACATCTTTACTGTTTCACTTCTTATGACAAATGTACTTATTGTAAGTCGCTTTGGATAAAAGCGTCTGCTAAATGCTCTAAATGTAACTGTAAATGTAACTGTAAAAACACACACACACACACACACACACACACACACACACACATACACACACAAACCGTGATTATACCACAGGGAGTCCGATTTACTTGGCCACTAAATACAATACTACAAAACCTGTTGATTCAAAATAGGGTAAACAGTATTGGAGCTGTGTAACCAGGGTTGGGCACAAATACATCAAAATGTATCTCCAAATAAAATACCAAATACCAACCTTAAAAATGTATCAAAATAAGCTACAAAATACAGCAGCCAAAAAATGTATCAAAATAAAATACTGTATTTTTGTATTTTCAAAATACTACAAAGTTCTTCTTTCTTTCGTTTTTTAAACAACCTTTCTCTAATAGCCTTTTTCATCTATCCCTTCACTTGTACACTCCGTGGAAAAACATCTGAGCGCAAGAGACTCCTTCCATTATCAGTCAACAGATTAGATATGCTGACCCCTCATGTTAGAGACATCCCAATATAAACCTCTGCCCTGAGAAATGTTCGGTAACTCAAGGAACCCTACCTTATTTACTCTCTTGGTGTAATAGATTGCCCACTACGAATCAGTGACAATACCTCAAAGACAAACAATCCAAATGGACAATTAGTTCGAAATTTAAACTAGGTAGCATTTTAACCTTTTCAGTTATTTAACACCATCACCACCAAAGTTACGGTGAGTTGCATCACAGTTGAAACATTTTGTATGCACCTGAAACTGGTGTGTGCACAACCTCTATCAATGTAAATACAAAGAAAATGTAAAAAAGAAAACAATCTGGTTGTCAGATTAATACCATCCAATCAGTTAAGCCAATTAACTGATTGGCTTAACCGAGATCGAAAAATATGAATGGGTTTCAATGGAGAGAAAGTAATTGTTTTCTGTTCCAAGTCTTTATATGCCCCGGATTACACATATTTGTGGATTTAAATGATAATTTTTCATGTCAAGAGCTTGACCGCTTATTGTGAAATTGTTCAGTTAAAGGCTGTAGAGAAAACACAATGAGAAAGACTACATGTCTCTCCGTGACGTCAAGCTCCCTGAGACTGGCGTGGACAAGACCGACAATCTCCCCATCGGCATAACTGAAACTCTCCACATGCCCCGACTTATAATGGTTTTCACCTCTTTCGATGCTTTCATCCTAACCTTGGAAAAAAGCCGCTAAGTGGAGCATTGAGATCGACAAGTTCCAAGTGTGGGTGGTGACGTATATCATTCGCGTCGAGAGCAGCTAAGAGCTGTAGTTCACAAAGCGGCCTCACACAAAACCTAACATTATCAAACTTCTTCGCGAAAATGTTTAGTTTTCTTGGCATGAAAACATATCATTTAAATCCACAAACAACATATGTGTAATCCAGGGCATATAAAGACTGGGACCAGAAGATAATTACTTTCTCTCCATTGAAACCCATTCATATTTTTCGATCTCGGTCTCATGGGCTCTACCGGAAGGGGCGTGACTTCACCACTCGATCGATCGATCGATCGATCAAGCGAAAGATGTCATCACGTGTTTGACAGAAAGTATTTTGCAGTATTTGTAGAATACAAAAATACACAACACTGAAGAATTTTGATACAATATACGAAGGCATTTTCATTTCAATAACATTTCAATAAAAGTGTGTGTGTGTGTGTGTGTGTGTGTGTGTGTGTGTGTGTGTGTGTGTGTGTGTGTGTGTGTGTGTGTGTTCCTCACCTCCAGAGTAACCATGGACGCAGCAGAGTTCCGGCGCCGGGGAAAGGAGATGGTGGACTTTGTGGCGGACTACCTGGAGAACATTGAGCACAGGCGAGTGTACCCAGACGTGGAGCCCGGGTACCTGCGCTCCATGATCCCCTCCGAGGCCCCGCTGGAGCCTGAGAGCTACGAGGACGTCCTCAAGGACGTCGACAGGGTCATTATGCCCGGAGTGAGTCCACACATGTATTTATTGTATTGCATTTTTTTTGAAAAAGTTTGGGCTTGGTTATTCATGTTATAACACTGTATTTGATTGATCCCATCTTATCTAACAGAGAGATTATCGTTACAAATGTTTATTCATACGTACCCCCTGAGATGGGGGGATTGTAATGACATCTTTAACTTTGTGATAACAAAGTATTTTTTAAATGTTTCACGTTGAATTTCTTAGATAAATATTGTCCAGTTGATTAGAAAATGTATCTTGAAGACAGTGGGCATTGTCCTCTGTTGCCAGAGGTCTGGCATTCTTCTTCTTTAAAATGATTTCTTAATACTTTTGTCAAAGTTAGCGTCAAAGGGAATCTAGCATTTATAATAGGTCTGGCCACATATTTACAAATAGCTGCACCCTAATGTACTTAACCTCCAGCACATTGTGTGATTAATTATATATTTGTGATTAATTATGAAAAAATAAAACCAAATACCGAAAATTAACAGAAGTGGCTAGTTTTAAAGTTGAACGTTTCCCTCCGAGATTGACAGAGTATCCCTCACCATCGAATGATTGTATGATCTCACTAAATGTTTTGTGAATGGACATCTGGCAAAGGGGCTCGTTTGTCTGGGTATAGTGGATTACTACTACGAGAAGCAGGGATGCAAGCAGCCTCTGGCTCTTATACACACACACACACACACACACACACACACACACACACACACACACACACACACACACACACACACACACACACACACACACACACAGGAAAGCAGATGTAATACAATGGAACAGCAGTCAGTCAAACAGTACAGTAGCCCAATTTTCTCTAAATACAGTAATGTTATCCGCTGGGAATACAACAATTGACAAATCGAATGAGCATGATATGTGCTCTGCCACAGTTTACATTTAAGAGCATAGCTTCAACCAGAACACAAAAAACAAAAAAAAACAAAGTAGTTCTCCATCTTTTGTTGTCGCTCATAGTTTGTCTTATCTGTTGTTTTTCCAGATAACCCACTGGCAAAGCCCACACTTCCATGCCTATTTCCCCAGTGCCTCTTCCTACCCGGCTTTGTTGGCGGACATGCTCTGCGGTGGTCTAGGGTGCATTGGATTCACATGGGTAAGGCGGAAACCCTCATGCTTCCTGCAAATGCTGAGAGTTTCTGTTGTTACAATTCTAACAAATCTAACAGATGACACTCAAATGTTTGTTACGCTCAAATGTTTGTTCTGAAATCCTCCCTACAACACCTGTAATCAAACTAAGTCGAAGTCAAGATGTATCCTTTTTTACGCTAGCATCTTTTGTTGTTTAGGCTGCTAGTCCCGCCTGTACCGAGCTGGAAACAGTGATGTTGGACTGGCTGGGCAAGATGCTCCAGCTTCCAGAAGACTTCCTGGCGGGAACAACGGGTCAGGGAGGAGGAGTCATTCAGGTCAGCCATCACAGGATTAACACATTTTTTCGACATTTGTTTAATGTCAAAAGGTAAGTGGGATACACCAGTCCATACAGGTCAAAGCAGTTTATATTTGCCCACATCCAGCTTCGGCTACTCTTGCGTTACTCTGATACCCATAACCATACTCTTATGCTGTTCTGCCATACTTTTTGTTTACAGTAACGGTTCAGATTGAGAATGATGGCTCAACTGCAAAAAGTTTTCATTCACAGCAAAACCATATAATATCACTCGTAAAGACCAAACCAATTTAAGCTGAATGCTTAATTGTTTACTATTATAAGTGCTGCAATCGTACAAGTTGCAAATCTCAGCCAAGCCCAGCATTACCCAGGCAGGAAGTGAAATCACCAACCTAACACGCATTATGTATTATTACAAGCTTGAATGGACATCAAGGCACTGTGAAGGTTGTTCCACCGTTCCTAACAACGTGAGCGCTTATACGACAACAGTCGCTATTGATTTGTCCTTTCTCTCGCGTTGCGGAAATTGGCAGGAAATTGCCTTTCAATATGTCAGCCACAGACGCCTGCTGCCTTTTAACGCCGCCGGGATTGTTTTGTGTGTGTGAAGGGGCTGAGGATGAAGGTTGTCTGACACAAACACGGCAAACCCCGGCAGCCGGGTCTCACCGCCCCCCTCTGCATGCGTGCATGCAGGTGTTTGTTTTGTGCTAAGTGGTGGCGCGTGAGTTTGTGCCCTGATGACAGATCATTTCATGTCAAGTTATTGTAGCTGTGTGTGCACACGCACACTTTACCCTCACACAGCCGGGAAGTGTGTGTCTGTGTTTGTGATTGCTTACGTGTGAATGTGCTTATACGTTTGTCAACCTTACCCCACCCCCCACCCCCAACCCCTCCACACCATCTTTCTGATGCTGCCTCTCTTTTTTTAAGTGCAGATCGCTATGGTAACAAATGGGCCCCCTCTCACTTCAGCAGTGCTAATGAGCGTTGTGGCAGCGGTGTGTTGTAACAGCCTCACAACAGAAGTGGTTCATCTATGATGACCCGACCAGAGCAGTTATCAGCTGTAGCTATCGCGATTGTACCGGTTGAAAGCACGTATGACTGCTCTTTCAGTCATCTGTGCTTCATCATTATCATGGAATCGTATGTGTTTTGATGTATTGGTTAAGCGTCTTTGTGTGCTTCAATGGTAATGAGCTCATTTGGTCCAATTGTGTCAGGCCGTCCTCTTCAGCCAGTCGCTGTCTCGTCCTTTACCCACACACCTCTGGCCGATCTTTCTCGTCAGTCTGCAGAATATAAACCCTGGTTTCCCAGTCACTCCTAGTCAGACCGTTGTCTTCACCTCGTGGTAGCTACCCCAAAAATTCGGGAGAGATTATCAGCAGGGCCTTCGTTCGTTTACTGACTCCTCGTCTGTCTGACTACCTGTCTGTTGCGTCCCCTCGCCTGTCTGTCTACCTGTCTGTTGCCAAATCCTCACCTGTCCGTCTACCTGTCTGTTGCCGTCCCCTTGTCCGTCTGTCCAGCCTCCTGTTGTCGACTCCTTGACTGTCGGTCTTTGTCGTGCGTTTTGGGTCCCCTCATTCTCAGAATCTTAACAAAATGATTCTGAGCATGTGGGTGGATGCCAAGGAAAATATTGGATTTTATCATCGATCCATCATGGTAATTTATACCGACAGCTAAGAAGTCGTGATTCATGTTTCCCGTCTGAGTTTTGCTCAAAGCCACAAATTAAAGTCTGTTCTACTTCTCTTGTCTGGTTTGAATGCTTTATTGGTTTATGTATTTCTAGCCATTCCTATTATTCTACTAATGGTGCTTTAGATATACAGTGGGGCAAAAAAGTATTTAGTCAGCCACCAATTGTGCAAGTTCTCCCACTTAAAAAGATGAGAGAGGCCTGTAATTTTCATCATAGGTATACCGCAGCTATGAGAGACAAAATGAAAAAAAAAAAATCTAGAAAATCACATTGTCTGATTTTTAAAGAATTTATTTGCAAATGATGGTGGAAAATAAGTATTTGGTCAATAACAAAAGGTCATCTCAATACTTTGTTACATGCCCTTTGTTGGCAATGACAGAGGTCAAACGTTTTCTGTAAGTCTTTACAAGGTTTTCACACACTGCTGCTGGTATTTTGGCCCATTCCTCCATGCAGATCTCCTCTAGAGCAGTGATGTTTTTGGGCCGCACGGACTTTCAACTCCCTCCAAAGATTTTCTATGTGGTTGAGATCTGGAGACTGGCTAGGCCACTCCAGGACCTTGAAATGCTTCTTACCAAGCCACTCCTTTGTTGCCCAGGCGGTGTGTTTGGGGTCATTGTCATGCTGAAAGACCCAGTCACGTTTCATCTTCAGTGCCCTTGCTGATGGAAGGAGGTTTTCACTCAAATTCTCACGATACATGGCCCCATTCATTCTTTCCGTCACACGGATCAGACGTCCTGGTCCCTTGGCAGAAAAACAGCCCCAAAGCATGATGTTTCCACCCCCATGCTTCACTGTAGGTATGGTGTTCTTTGGATGCAACTCAGCATTCTTTCTCCTCCAAACACGACGAGTTGAGTTTTTACCAAAAAGTTCTATTTTGGTTTCATCTGACCATATGACATTCTCCCAATCCTGTTCTGGATCATCCAAATGCTCTCTAGCAAACTTCAAACGGGCCCGGACATGCACTGGCTTTAGCAGGGGGACACGTCTGGCACTGCAGGATTTGAGTCCCTGGCGGCGTAGTGTGTTAGTGATGGTAGCCTTTGTTACTTTGGTCCCAGCTCTCTGGAGGTCATTCACTAGGTCCCCCTGTGTGGTTCTGGGATTTTTGTTCACCGTTCTTGTGATCATTTTGACCCCACAGGGTGAGATCTTGCGTGGAGCCCCAGATCGAGGGAGATTATCAGTGGTCTTGTATGTATTCCATTTCCTAATAATTGCTCCCACAGTTGATTTCTTCACACCAAGCTGCTTACCTATTGCAGATTCAGACTTCCCAGCCTGGTGCAGGTCTACAATTGTGTTTCTGGTGTCCTTTGACAGCTCTTTGGTCTTGGCCATAGTGGAGTTTGGAGTGTGACTGTTTGAGGTTGTGGACAGGTGTCTTTTATACTGATAAGGAGTTCAAACAGGTGCCATTAATACAGGAAACGAGTGGAGGACAGAGGAGCCTCTTAAAGAAGAAGTTACAGGTCTGTGACAGCCAGAAATCTTGCTGGTTTGTAGGTGACCAAATACTTATTTTCCACCATAATTTGCAAATAAATTCTTAAAAAAATCAGACAATGTGATTTTCTGGATTTTTTTTTTTCATTTTGTCTCTCATAGCTGAGGTTTACCTATGATGAAAATTACAGGCCTCTCTCGTCTTTTTAAGTGGGAGAACTTGCACAATTGGTGGCTGACTAAATACTTTTTTGCCCCACTGTAGACAGTCAAACATTTCCCCATAATGTAAATCCTGTAATAGCCCTAATATTCTTTATGGCTTCACACATTAGGATAGCATTTATATTATTATATAAAAACAATGTCTTGTTAATGTTTAATTCCTTTTCTTATAGGGTACGGCTAGTGAAGCGACTCTGATGGCGTTGCTGGCTGCTCGCTGCAAAACGGTGAAATGTGTCCGCGAATCCGATCCTCAACGATCGGAGGCTGACATCATCTCCAAACTGATCGCATACACCTCCGAAGAAGTATGATTTTCTTTTTTATTTGAAAAATCAATGTTTGTTTAAAGGGTCATATAGTCAGTTTCAATAAGATAGACTGAAACTTCGTTAATGTCTCGTATATTATCCCATTCATCCTTAATCTGTTATTATTCAGCCAGTATTACTAAAGACATTCAGAAGGTAGCTGGTAAGATGTCGATCCTGACATTTAAAAACGTATATTTGCGTGGAGCAAGCAGTGTCTTTGTAGCTTGACAACCAGTGTGGTCCGGGGGGAACTGCAGTGAGTCTGCACCATTCTATAGTAATAGTCCTGGAGCAGGTCAGGGTTAAACAGAGAGAATGGGTCACTGGCTGGATCTAATCAGGTTTAATACAAGACCAGCTCCGTGATCGGATTAGAGCATTGCCTGGGGGCCATACAGACCTTTACAGACAGAGATGCTTTTTTTCTAACCATTCAAGTACAATGCTTGCTAGCTTACAATTTCCAAGGCGAAAACGATAACATTTTTACCATTGTAAACCACCACCAGAATTGTAATTCCCCATACTCATTTAATCGTCAACATCTCAGAGTGGTTTCTGACCACCATTCCTAAATATAAGTGACAGACTAAAGGATCTACCTCAACCTCGGAAACATAAAAGAATATCGCAAAATTTGAGAGGCTGGGGGTGGGGGCTGTTTGGTAGAAGACCCTAACCCTGAATCTCTGGTCCTCACCTTCTTCCTCAGGCCCACTCTTCAGTGGAGCGAGCCGGCCTGATTGGCGGAGTGGGGATAAAGATGGTCGCCACCGATGAGCACTTCTCGGTCAGAGCAGAGACCCTTGAGAAGATGGTGGCTGAGGACAAGGCCGCTGGATTCATACCCTTCTTTGTAGGGAAACGTGCACCCAGTCTGACGCATCCATGCACACACACTACACATGCATAGATCGTAGTTTGTTTTCGTGCTGTTTCTTGAGGCTTAATCTTGCTAATGAAAGTTTTCAGACTCTGTAACAAATGGGCACACGGGCAATTTCTCGCTAAACATGATTATTTTAATTGTAGATTAACGATGACGAAATCCTTCCACCACATCCATGGTGCTCTCTCGCTTGCAGCTGGGTCAAAACCTGCGCACGGACCCAGAGCTGGAGTGACGCGATACTCCCTGAAATGGTGCTGCTCGTAAAAGGAAACCAGTCCGACCAATAAAAAAAAAAAAAACAAGCGCAGAGCAGAGCGAATTAAAAGCACTTCACCCCAGGATGCCTCACCTACCATGGCAACGGCTGTGATGATGATGATGATGATGACACACTTCCTGGGGGTGACTCAACGTAGTGTGCTCTCAGGACGGCGGGTTCTTTGTTGGGCAGCACACTTTATTGTTTCGTTCGCGGTTAATGAGAGCAGATCTTGTAGACCCCCCCCTGCCCCCACTCACCCCACAGATCCCTATCAGATGTGCTGACTGTGAAGTAATTGGTCAAAGCCCTGGGATCCCTTTGGCACAAGCACTGCAGCTCTAAATCATGTGTCATTATGGGGCCACACCATCCAAGTCTGAATCCAAATGAGAATGGGGATTTATGGTCTTGTGTGGTAGATATTACATGTATGATATATTAATGCCAGGCTTCGCCTTCCCCAAAGGGATACATCAACGATGACGACTTTGATTATGGATCTAATGTGTTGGAACAAGGATATGGCATAGGACCTTTACAAAAAAAGAAGGTCATGCGTATGTTCAGGAGCCTTTCATTTAGGCCTCGCTGACAGTTTCTAAATCCCCTTAGGGTTCTTGAAGAAAGTCAGTTTAGCACCGTTTCAAAATGTACATTTACATTTAGCAGGCAGTTTTCTCCAAAGCGACTTACTATATGTACATTTGTCATAAGAAAGTGAAAAAATATATTGATGTCGGTACAGTATGCATGTTCATAGAACCAAGTGCAAAGCAAAACAATCGCTAGGTTAAACCATTCCCCATATACAACAAAGATAGCTTGAATAACACCCTATATATCTAAGTACTACAACTAAATACGACATAAATGGTTGCCTTCAGTTCCATATACAGTACTATACTTTATAATGAGGCAGACATGGAAGTGCTTCCATGAAGGTTGTCAAATCTAACCCTAATTTGTGTGAATTCTGCTTTCTCTGTGTCTTTCAGTTCTGCGCAACTCTTGGCACCACTCCCTCTTGTGCGTTTGATAAAATCACTGAGCTCGGGCCACTATGTGAGTAAGACCCCTAGTAAATCCAATCACAGGGACCACCAGCTTGTGTTTGTGGTTCTTAGCGGGGCTCTCAATTCTCAGCCTCCCTGTGAACATTCTGTAGTCCTCCAATTGTTTGGCCTTCTTGCATTTGTTGGATTAAATGCTGCTTGTTTATTTCATCTTATCGGAAGAGAATTTGTCACGGCATACGTTGCTTCTACTAAATGACGTTTCTCTCATTGTTCCTGCTTGTACGCTACAGGTAACGCAGAGAACATCTGGATGCACATCGACGCGGCGTATGCTGGAAGTTCATTTATATGTCCAGAATTCAGGCCTTTGTTGGATGGCGTCGAAGTAAGTCCATAGCAACACATTATTTATCTTCCTCGAAGCGTTTTCATAATTTGCATTCATGAACGTGTGTCTGCAGAGCAAGAAGATACAAACGCATGCATATTAACATCTGGAGGCTAACATTTGCATGGTATGACGTTAATGCCAACCAACAAATGGGTGTGCGTAGCCGATAACCATAGCAAGAGAGAGAGCGTCGTTGTGCCTTTTAGAAGCTGCCAGTGCAGCTGCGACGTCCCACCTCCAACACAGACAGAGAGACACACGAAGCAATAGATGAGAGCAGGAGTAATTTCCTGAGGCAGAGTTAGACCTTTAGATAAGGCCTTTCCCCTTCCTCTTCAGAAGAACATAGCTGTTTGTTCAGAGGGAGAGAGAGAGAGAGAGAGAGAGACGTAAAGAGATTGGTAGAGAGAGAGAGAACCATAGAAATAGACACAGAGAGAGGTAGAGAAAGAGAGAGAGAGAGAGAGAGAGAGAGAGAGAGAGAGAGAGAGACTTAGAGATAATCCAGTACAAACAATTCAGTCCTTAGTGTTATTTGCTGTAGCATGGAGGACCAAATGACTGGAATTGGTCGGTCAAGCATTAGGACTACAACAGACCAATGCCCTGTAGAACATAAAGGGTCACTTCAGGATTGACGGGCTGCTGCCCTCCTTTCCTCCTCTGGAGTGCTGGTTGCTAGGATATGAGTGATGGGCAGGCAACAGACCCCCCCTTTGAATCTGTCAGCATGGTAACTGCCAGCCAGGAGTGCCGTATTGTCTCTCAGCCACCGGTTATTTAGATTGGGTTTTTGCGAAGGCAGATGGAGAGGAGGATATTAGAAAGGAGATAGTGATCAAATTACAGCAGGTTGCAAATACGGGCGATTCCTCTTTCTTTGAAGGGAAAATCCTGCTCCGGCGAATGAGGCGATTCATGGGCTGTTTGTGAGGCTTTGGTGTGTAGATGTGGCTCTTTTTTATCCATCAAAACAAAAAAGCGGCTGTTTTAAAGTAGATAATGGCTGGCCGGAGAAGGTCTGCCTCTCTGCCAATTGGTTGGTTTTTTAAATAGCAAATTATGACATTTATAAATGGACATTTAAATAATACATATTTTGAATGGAAACACTTTAGACAAAACTCCCTCTTTGAATATTTCAAGGATTGAGAGACAGACATGACCTGGCTGGGTAGAGGCTATATACAGTATATTTACAAATATTAACAAATATCGGAATGAATATATCGGAATATACACCAGCTTATTCTTAATACAATATCTTAAAAAATAAAACAACTGAAATGTTGATTAAAGTCAATGAATGCCTTGACTTCTGGAAGTTATTTGTTAACTTGCATAACTTCTTGTAGAACTTTGTTATAAACTAACGTTTACCGTCCTTCTTTTCATTTTATTAATTTTAAAGTTTGCAGATTCATTCAACTTCAACCCCCACAAATGGCTTTTAGTGAACTTTGACTGTTCTGCGATGTGGTAAGTTACGCTAAAATGTATATACTGTATATATTTGTTGTTAGTATCTTTTCCTCAACTTAATATAGCTACGGAGTAATCGACACAGGTACAAAAAGAGCAGTACCATCTGCTCCTCTGTCAACAGTTCACAATGAAAAAATCAAACACTCTTGCTTCATAAGCTAGGCGGCTATAACAAAACCACCTGATTTGGCAGATAGGAAATGAGAGCCACAAGGCTAATATTGGCAATCGTTACAGTACAATAGTATTCATGACCTTCACCTTTGCGGTATGATTTCAGGCAACATTTCAAATTCCAAAAGGTTGAAAGGGAAATATGGCAGCGGTCCATATTTTCTCGAATTGGCCTATATATTAAAGATAACATTGCTTCCCCCACATGTTGAGCTGAGTTTACAATCTGTGTTTAGTGATATATTAAGTATAAAGTGATGTATTAATGGCAGCATCTGAGGAAAATAACTTACTGTATTTACTTCTTGTTTCCATTACGTTTGTCTGAGTATCTAGCACAATTATATATATATATATATATATATATATATATATAGACGTAATATATGATTTAATGTATATTGTTATATATGAACTGTTCACATTGGACATGAATCATACATGCTGTTACTAAACACAAGGAAGGAGTATGTATTTTACTGACAGTGATTCTAATGAGAGATGGCTTCTTCATCAATTGCCCATGAGGGCAGTTGATGTCTGACAGACTTAAGATCAGAACTGTTATGATGAACATATGTTGAATTGAATGGTCGCCTGCTTTGGAAAAACCTATTTGTCTTTTTGTGATGTACAACGCATCCTCTGTCCATTTTACCGTGTTGTTTGGTGGTTCACTTTGACACAGCTAAACTGTGTCAATCTCTGTAGTTAACGATATTACAAGATTGATCCCTGCTAAATATCCTCCTAGTATTCAGTTATCCAATACTAAATGATATTATTTATATTATTATATAGCTTAGTATATATATAATAGTATTATATGGTTATGAAATGTGCAGTTGTCTCCGGGGGCCCAGAACGTATTTTTAATGGTTTGATGTAAGATAGGAGCCATTCACATTTGACTAACCCTCGTGATTAACTCCACTAACTAACTCGTGACTAGCGGTGTAACATTAAGATCAAGCTTAGACCCAATCCAATGCAAACACATAAAAGAGGTATCTAAGAAAACCACTACTGAACAAAGTAGTTCCACATAAGAGGTGGCTTTTGGTTTCAGCGAACTATACCACCATTGTGTTTTCATCCATGGCTTGGGCTTCAGCGAGTCTCACAAATCAGACTTTAGATTAAGGTCCAAAGTCTGATGGCAGACTAGGTCAAATGTGTCTCAATGGGGCCGTGCAACTTTCTTTTACATCCTATTAGGTTTGACCATCGTTGCGAGTGGCAGGTAGCCTATCTGTAATTTGGTAACAGGCGAACAGAAACGTAGCAGTAGCTAACTGTGAAAAAAGGTTGCAAACAACGCTGTAGACTGGTCACTGTAGAAATACACACAGTAGAGATAGAAATAAATACCAAGCAGCACCTTCTGAGGGCTTCATCCAACCACCCTAGTGGGTTTTCTTCCGTAGACCATCTGTAGCGAAACAGGAAACGAGGCATAGCGCCGCCCCTTGCAGTTTCTGAGCCCAGACTCTGTGCCGTCTCTTCCGGACGCTCTGCTATAACCCGACCGGACATGACGTGTCCTTCTCTGCCGTGGCACAGGGTCAAGAAGCGAACCGACCTGATAGGAGCGTTCAATCTGGACCCCGTCTACCTCAAGTACGACAACCAGGAGTCAGGTATGTGCCGCCCTCGTCCCACCAATCAGACCTGGGAAAAGCATCTGGCTATCTCAAATCTGACGGCCGACCGGCTCAAACCTGGGGGTACACATTGTTTCACGTTGCACCGTGCCAAATTTGTCTCGACCAATCATTTCGCTGGAGGCGGGGATCTGTAAGCGCGTGATTGACGATTCCGAAATTGGTACAGCACTAGTTGACTGTGAGAACGTTTCTATAAAGGTTTCGAATAAACGTCATGCAGACTTCCAACTGTAGAAACACGCTGATAAAACCCACTTCTAAAAGATTCGCACAAATAAGTTTTCTTTCGGTAGAATATCTCTGTAACGGAACAGGAAACAAGGCTTAGCTCCTCCCCTCGCGGTTATTTGTTTCCTTCCCAGGCGCTATAAATTATACTATAACATAGTAGGACGGCTGGACCCGAGATTAGTGCAGCGCAGTTTTAAAAAAAATACATTCACATACCTTGAATATGTGAATGAAAGGTTTTACCTTTCTTACTTTGTCTGAATTATTTGGGTATTATTTCTTCTGCTTGTGCAAGTTCCTCGATGAACCCATCCTTCTTGAGGAACCAGCCATGGCAGGGCAGCGATAGTGCTGAGTAGGACCATCGTTGGATGTAGCTAGGGATTAATTCGTAATCCAGTGGAGTGTGAGTGTGAGGTGGGTGTTAAAGGGTTTACGATCTGAGTGGTGACTTAGTCGGATTTCAAATTATGTTAACACACAAGACGATGGCCACGTTTCATTCACCACCCAACCCTGTTTGTGAATGGTGGTTATTCATTTAAAAAATACAAAAGTTTTGACCTCTGCAACATAGTTAAGCATTCGTCAAATGTACAAAAAGTATACTCAACGCTATAGGCTACTACTATACTACAATAAACAATACTAAGGAACACATAACAAGGTAAATATACCCAATGATAGCAAAAATAACTAGATAAATATACCCAATGATAGTCTGTGTACATGCATGCGTGTGTGCGTGCATGCATGTGTGCACAATCATGTGTGTAAGTGACGTCACTCACACACACGTGTGCGTGTGTTTGTATATGTGTGCGTGTGAGACTTTGTGTCTTCCACCATTTCCCCACTCTCTCGCCCGGCAGATGTGCTGAGAGATGCACCGTGATCTATTTGACAGACAGGACGGGAGCGATGAGACAAAAAGAGTCCACCCCCTCCCATTGTACGGCCCCCAACGACTCCTGGCACACAGGCCCTGAGCTCTCCCACCTAATAAGCGGTTGTGGGGCAGTTAGCTTCGGGGGGGCCTCTGAGTCAATCCGTTGCCTAAGAACTGGGCTGAGCTGAGCTAGCCCACAACAGCGTTCAACGTGTGTGTGTCTGCTCAATGCTAATCGACTTACTAACAACTTCTCATGTTTTTAACAGCACAATTCATACTGAATCGGGAGAGGTTTGAAACTGTTTTCCGGGGAATATATTTAAAATCTGTCAATGATTGAGACATGAACTTTGAATGTAAATAGGCATAGGAATAGAGCTATTAGATATTCGAGGGAACGTTCCTTCGGATCACCCTACAGAGGTCCGGGCTAAGCCGAGCATGCCCTCAAATTCGAGTCGTCCCCTGGGTATAGCAAAGGACTGATCCTGTGGAACAGTCTTGTCATGTATGAGAGGGTTTATCCTGGTTACGGTGGAGTGTCAATGCACCGTGAGGGATTTAGATTGCATTAACAATATGGAAGTGGCTATGATCCTGTTAAGGCGATACAGCGTGGCAGCCAGATGTGAAACATTTGTTTGTTGACTTAGGTCGAGCGTGTCACCCATGATCCAGATTTGTTGTTTATTTTTAGCTCAGGTGGGATACTGTACTGGGGTTTGATCGATGGTATAGTTCCCTGTTTAGTGAGAAAGGCGTGTGTTTGTTGACGTTCAAGAATATAAAATCAGGTGATTTTATAATTGTTTTGACTGGCTCTCCCTCCTGGCACTGTACAAAACAAAAATCCACTTTAGTAGAATTTATAGTAAAACAATATACAAAGGCCGTTATGTGAGACACATAAGAGTGTCCATGAGTGTATCATTATTATATACATTTAACAAATTATTTTTCCACTATAGGTCTGGTTACAGATTATAGGGTAAGATAGAGTTATATTACCTTTTAATCTTTGTTCATTATCATTTTTTGTCCGAGAGTGGCTTTGGTGTCGTGCTTAATATTATGTTTTTCCACTACTCTCCACTGCATCCTTCCTCTCGACATATCTCCCCTCTCCTCTCCTCTCCCCTGCTCACCTCCTAACTACATCTTTCGTTTCCTCAACACCTCTCTTATCCACATCTTTCCTCTCCTCTTCACCTCCTCTCTTATCCACATCTTTCCTTTCCTCTACTCTCCTCACCTCCCCTCCTCTCCGCATCTTTCTCCTCTGTACACATTTCCTCCTCTCCTCTCTCCTCCCCTCCTCTCCCTTCTTTACTCTCCTTTCTCCACCCCACTCCCCTCCTATCCCTCCTCTACTCTACTCCTCTCCTCTCCTCTCTCCTCCCCTCCTAATCTCTCCTCCTCTGACTCCCAGCATTGGGGCATTCCACTGGGCCGGAGGTTCCGCTCTCTGAAGTTGTGGTTTGTGTTCCGCATGTACGGGCAGAGCGGCCTGCAGGCCTACATCCGTAAGGTACGCTACCGACCAGCACCGAACCTTAAAAAATATATAAATAGTAATAACAAAAAAGACAGTGCCTTATACACATACAACAGCATCGTTCACTGATATTCATGTCTTAAAGATGGGAGGTTCCGATGTAGCTAGGAGAATGGACGAAAACATTTAAAAGGCCATTGTGCGTGGCTTTTCTGGACTTTAAAATCCCCCTTTCTCCCACTTCCTCATCCTCACTTAATGTTCCTCCTGCCTCGCTCTTGCCATCCTCACTTAATGTTCCTCCTCGTAAAGGAAACAACCGATACACTATGTCAATTTCGCAATAGAGTGGACGATGAAGTGGAAAATGGTCCCTTCAAATGGCAGGTTGAGACATTAACAGACTAGCGAAGCCTTCTATTTTTATTGCCAAAAAAGATTTACAATGAATTGATTTGCGTTGTATATGTCAAAATGGGTTTTCCCCAAATCTCCAAGGAAAAAAGTAGATGTGACGGTAAAATATGAATCACGAGCAGCAATAAAATAGAAAGAGAGGGAAAGCAGGAAGCATGGCCAGCCAGCCTTGAGACTCATCAGCGCTTTCCAAGTTTGAGTTGTTTTGGACCGAATGTTTTCAAGGGCGATGGTGATCCACCAAAGATTGTGTTGAAGATTGAAAGGCAGCAGTAAAAAGTGGGCTTTGATCAATCCAGTCAGCAGCCCCTTATGCTGTTTTACTGCAGCTTCCTCTTCATTCAAATCAGCCTGGATTTGTAGCACCCCTGTAAAAGGGGTGAAATAATCATTAGATGAATTAATACTCAGACGACGCTGTGTCTCTTCTTCATAACATGAGTTGATCTGAAGAGCAAACACACTGCGCCCCCTACAGACCGGATGCAGACCAGAGCAATTGGTCGCCGGCTCACCAAAACACACTGATCACAGGACGATAGATCAATCATGCACTGCCTTTGACCATAGAATCCCGCAAACTGCCAGAAAACGAAGTCACAATGACACACAAAACAGGGAAATACCGAGAATGGCCCATGACCAAAATAAACACATCAAATAAATACCTTTGACCCAAAACAATAGCTTGTAAACCGTTTTTTGCATCAATCAACACTACCATACAAATCAAAATATATTCAGCCTACTACAGATTCTCCATGATGAACCGTGTTCCCTTAGCTCCTTCCATAGCCATACACGGTGCCTCTAGCCACAGTACGTGCCATACTACATTTATCTTATCAATTGGACGCAAGAGGAAAGAAAAACAGACGTGCATGGAAAATTACCCTCGTCTTACAAGGACAAGGCTGACAGCCCGTTGTGCCTGTCAGGGCAAAATAAATGACGTAAATAGATGTTTACTTATTTATACAGCACAAATATACTCATGGTGTCTGTATATGTAATGATGTTTTTATCTGTGATCGATATATATACTGTATATAATTATGAATGAACGTTTGTACTAAGGTGGAGGGACTCTCAAATAAAATCCATCCATCCATCTTTACAAAGACACCTAGCCATGCTTTTGTGCCTGTAATGAACCCCTCCTTGAACAAAATTTAACAAACTAATTGTAATGACAGGACAGCTTTCAGGTTGGAGTCACAGCCTCACAATTATCAGGTTACCTACCCCAGGTTGCCTAGACACCTCTAATACTTGTAGCTGTGAACTAAATCTGGATATTGGTCATCAGGGACGGGCACAAATACATCAAAACGTATTTCCAAATAAAATACCAAATACCAACCTTAAAAATTTATCAAAATAAGCTACAGAATACAGCAGCCAAATAATGTATCAAAATAAAATACTGTATTTTTGTATTTTCAAAATACTACAAAATACATCTTTCCCCAAGGCAGTTTTTTAAACAACCTTTCTCTAATAGCCTTTTTCATCTATCCCTTCACGTGTACACTACCTGGAAAAACATCTGAGCGCAAGAGACTCCTTCCATAATCAGTCAACAGATTAGATATGCTGACCCCTCATGTTAGAGACATCCCAATATAAACCTCTGCCCTGAGAAATGTTCGGTAACTCAAGGAACCCTACCTTATTTACTCTCTTGGTGTAATAGATTGCCCACTACGAATCAGTGCCAATACCTCAAAGACAAACAATCCAAATGGACGATTTATTTAGAAATTTAAACTAGGTAGCATTTAACACCATCGCTACCAAAGTAACGGTGAGTTGCATCACAGTTGAATAATTTTGTATACACCTGAAACTGGTGTGTGTACAACCTCTATCAATGTAAATACAAAGAAAATGTAAAAAATAAAACAATCTGGTTGTCACATTAATACCATCCAATCAGTTAAGCCAATTAGAAGCCAATAATTATGTCATTATCAATCATTTCTTACTTGAAATGTGCACCCAGGACTCAGTCCAATCTGCAGCACCGCGCATTTTGTGTTGTGATGACTAGTGCATTCATTTACCGCCCGTAGCGTGTGCAATGTGCATGCCCATAGCAAGTGTGAAACAGCGCCAGAAAATCACAGTGGCTGAGGGCGGTATCACAGGGGCTTTACCATGCGAGGGTGCCACAGACAGACAGAGACAGAGATTTCGTGCTTCATAGATAGATATATAGACGTCATCACGGTGTTTGACGGAAAGAATTTTACAGTATTTTTAAAACACAAAAACACACATTACTGAAGTATTTTGATACAAAATACGAAAGCATTTTCATCATCTCAATAAAATACATATTACAAAATAATATTTTGTATTTGAAATACCTATTTGAAATACATGTATTAGAAATACTGCATTATCATTAAAGCTCTTGCTGTGGGTGATTAATTGGGTGGGAATCAGGAAGTGATGCTCTGGTAAGCTTGCTCAGTGTCTCAGCACGGTTTGGCTACATCAAAGATGTAGATCAGTCCTGACCGCATTCTGGAACCACTTTTATCTATTAAAGTGTAAGTGTACCATTGTTAAAGCTCGAAATTGAACACTGAGAAAAAACAAAAATACTAAGAGTTCCAGAACAAAGGGTGAGATTATATATCCCAATGGAATATACTTACGGCACTTCGACGTTCGTATAAAATAACGCTACCTGAAATAATGCTACCTGCGTTTGGAGCCGAGCAACGTTCCCAAACTGGTTGCTAGAGAATGGCAAAAACCAAAAAAACATTTACTCCTGTTTTTTGTAAATCAGGGTTTATTTGAGCAAGTGAAGCAAAATGGCAAAGATGACTATATTGTAAGACATATTAAAACGTTTAAAGAAAACTAAAAAACTATTATGTGTTCACGACCCCTTTAATTCTTCTTAATAATTGTTTTTTACTGAATTTTTAGATGTAGAACAAAAGATTTATACAATGCAAGACTACCATCTAGTGGTGTAAGCAAGAATTGCTTCCGTAATGACAATCGCTATAATCTGTATAGAGCCTGTTGCATATAACCTACTATACAAGGCCGGGCCGCTATTGTTTTGTCTTTTTGTAACACTCTGATTGTAAGAGTACAACCATTTAAGACATTTAAGTGATCTGAGATCCACACTATCTTTTGTTTTGCAGCATGTGGAACTGGCCAAAGTGTTCGAGACTATGGTAAAAAAGGATAAAAGGTTTGAGATCTGTGCAGACGTCGTCTTGGGACTCGTCTGTTTCAGGCTGAAGGTAAACATCCACTGTAGATTCTTTTTCTTTCTTTCTTTCTTTCTTTCTTTCTTTCTTTCTTTCTTTCTTTCTTTCTTTCTTCCTTCCCTCCCTCCCTTATAACTCACCCCTCTCCCACCGTGCGTCGTCCCCAGGGTTCGGATGAGCTCAACGGGGCCCTGCTGAAGGAGATGACTCGTCTGGGGCGGATCCACCTGGTACCCTGTAAGCTGCGCGGGCGTTTCGTCCTGCGCTTCGCCGTCTGCGGGCGGACCACCGAGCTGCGCCACGTCCAGGAGGCGTGGACGCACATCAGCGAGCTGTCCAGCGAGCTCCTGCTGAAGCACCATTCATAATCATAAGAGCAGTGTTAATGAGGGTGATCATAATGACCCTCTGAGTGTTGAGACGGGGAGGGGGTGGGGCCAAACAGGGGACCTTGAATCCCAAAGGAAAAGGAATGAGGCTTGAAACGGGGGACCAAATTCTGAGACTTTATTGTTGCAAATGTTATGTTGTTTAAGGTAAGAAAGATTTAAGAGCTGTCATTTCAGTGTGATTTGTCTGAAATGCCATTGCTTTCCGTCGGCTTGAAGTGGGTGAAATGCTCTGTGAGAATATCTGTGCTGGTGACTGCCTGCTTCTGTATCGTGAGACTGTATCCGGCTTTGACCGCTCACGGCTCATTTCCGACCAATCAGGAACTCTTCCCCCCCCCGATTGGTTCAAGGAGTCCATCTTGCCTGTCAATCACACTGCGTTATCATAGCCCTACTACAGGTGGAGCGAGTGTTCTGCAGATGTTTACTTTCAAAGTATTTTTCGCTGTGTAATGTTATGCAGTGTATTCTTGGACTTGGGTACATGAATACATTACATGACTTCCTGTTTTCAGTTCTCCCCTTGCTTCGTTGGGTGTGCGTTCATGACAAGAACAGGCTTATGTGCGTTAATTGTATCGCTGTAAAAGGTTTGAGGTGGCTGTGTGTGTGTGTGTGTGTGCGTGTTTCTCAGTCTGTTGTTTGATGGGGTGTATTCAAATGCTTCCTAACCATGCGTCTTTCATTGAATGTACAACACGCTGCTTTAAGGGAATTTTACACAATGTGGTAAAAGTTTGTCCATATGCAGGCAAGTGAAGATCAATTAATTTTACCTGCAAGCTTTTTGCAGGCGTGACATACATTTAAATAAGAATTTAAATCACTCAAGTAATGAATCTGAAGGAAACCCCAATTATCCATGATGTAATAGGCGGACATTACCAATGAGGGGGACATTGATGATGCAGAAGTCTTCTATCACACAAGATATATTATCTTATTATTTATATTAGCTGTTATATTGATTAACATTGATTTAAATGTTTGTCTTTCATCCTATCTTTCAAGACAAACAGAAATTTCAAATAGAGGGATAATCTTAGCCTGGACCTCTGAGAAATGCAATTTATTCTCATCTGAATGTGATGTTTTGTCTGATGAACTAGATTTAGAAAAGCGTTGGTAAAGGTAATCTGATGTGGGCGATATTTAAATGTTCAATCACCCATACCACACCCTTTAATCTCTTATTGTTTTACCATGACTGAATTAACGAGTCTGATAGATAATGGTCGACACTGTGAAATCAAAGAAAAAAAAAAGAAAAACTTAAGTATGGGTAAATGTAAAGCCTCCTTCACATCTTAAATCTATAATGTGTGACCCTTATAAGCACATTTCAAAAGCCTTATAAATAATCTTTAAAATATACCAAAGGAAGCTTGTGCTTATCCATCTTGGAATTTGAATAATACCTTGGGTTGAGGATATATTAGTAGTGCCAGTGTATCTTAATCTAGTGATCCCTTAGTTTCTGTAGCCCTGGTTAGCCGTAACCCTTGCAGATGAACACTGTTCTTGAGGATTACACTAGCTTGTTGAAGCTGTACTATAATTATGTATAGTGCTCGTTTAGGCTGTACTATCATTATGTTTAGTGACCATAATAGTTATTGGGCGCTTGTGGGATCCTGGTACTGTTGAATAATTAACTTGTACTCGATAAATTCAATTGCTATGTGCTGGACAGAGCGACGGCTCTGGTATGGTATGGTTAGCTAATGCATTTGTATGTGTCTTGGTGTGTTTTCGCTGTGCAGAACTATGAATTAAAATGACACTGCCATAGGAAACATGATTTGAGTTTTCTTATCAAAATAATATTGAGTATGTAGCCTAGAAAAAATACTAAATAAAATCAGTTTCCTCTGCTATTGCCGCATACGAAGATAATATAAATAAAAAAAGAAATAACATACATCCTTTGTGTCATATACACTTTGTCACAAATCAGCAACCCATTTCCTGACAGTTCCAGTTTCCAGAGTCAACCACAAGAGTACGCCACTGCTGCAATATAGTTTGAAATTAAAACCACGTTATCGCTAATGCCTAGCTTCGTGGGTCCATGCTGATCTCGCGAGTTCACCACTAGGTGTTGAATGAATCATCTTGAATACACATTTTGCCAGAAGTCCTCAAGATTGATAGGAGAAATTGTTAAATATTGATCAGTTAAACGAGAAGGGTTGAAATAACGAAACATAAACAGAATCATGCAGAGTTCATCTACCAAATGATGTAATATATGAAAACTACCAATCTCCATTATTAAATATAGTTTAATCATTGTATTTATGTATTATTGCAGGACCTATTGAAAGTATATAGAACTACTAGCGACATTGTAGGAAGACTAAAGACAAACTTTACTGGTAGATTCCTTAAAATTGTCTTAGTCCTGTTGATGAACACATTGTATGTATAGCCCAGTGTGCTGTTAAAAGGTCCAATATGATTTGAGGGGTCTGCTCACGGAAACCACAGTAAACACAGGGATGCTAATGCATGTGTCATTGGTCTTCTCTACTACTGGCTTTAAGCGCACATACAAAGCACAGGCCAAAATGTTTTGAAGACCAGTTGTCTGTGACATAGCAGGAGCATAGTTAGGCCTACTATCTACAACTTGTTTAAAGCTTCTTGAGTTCCAGGGCCCCTCCCTAAGAATACGGCCTGCTGGCCAAAGGAAACCTTATCAATGTTATGAAATGTATGTGTTGCTAGCTTTTGATGTTTGCCAGATGTGTTCAGAACATAAACAAAGTACCAGAAAGGCCTTTAATGAGTTTAAGGATGACTCATTATGTTTGATAAATGATCAAAACCCAGGATTAAATAAAAAAAAAGTTTGTAAAAATATAGATTTTTAAAACCTATTATTATGAGAGATATCCAAGTAGTAGAATTAGATTCTGCTTCCTGCTCCAGTGGCAGCTTGCCCCATTTGTTTTGACCCACCCTACTTGCTAGTCTTGCTGCTCTGATAGTCAGAACGGGCTCATACACGTTGCCTCCCGTGGTACGCTGGGCTAGATCTTGGCACGCAGAGGGAGATGGTTGAACATATCAGGGTGAGCCAACACAGGCAGAGTAGGACTCGTCATTAGCCATTATCAGTAGAAAATATTCATCAATGCTGTCTTGTGCTTCTTTTCCGCATTTATCTTGAAAGGTGATAATACTATCCTGAGACATTCTTATAGCTGTATAATTTGTGGATTTGCAATGAAATATTTCAGTTTCATCCATGGTTACAACCCAGGCCAACTTTATGTTTACTCTAAATGAAAAATGGCAAAATGGCATGAATTACTATGTTGATAATCATATAAGACATATAACATTCAAAAAGTCAATTTAGAATCTTTAAGGCATACCACTGCATGCTACTTCAAGGTGATATCATGCAGTCGCCTATGAAGATAATGGGAAAAAGTGTTGAAAGCTGTTTAAATCTGCTGTAACAGATTTGTGAACGACTGAGCGACAGGTATATCAAGTGGCCATTATTTACCGAAATCTTGGCTCTCTGTCTTGGTAAATAGATGACGATTTTTTTCCAGATTTGAAATTAAAGACTTTGTACACTCATATAACACAATTACGATCCCTCAGATAAGCTCGACGACAGCTCATTTGTTATTTTACATAATCCAACGGCACACACACACACACACACACACACACACACACACACACACACACACACACACACACCTCTCTCTAAATGAACTTCCCTTGTAAATATTAACAGGTGGGGTGGGAGATGATGTCATCTGTGGTCGTATTGGGCCCCACTTACCTCAGCATCCTTTATCGTGCCCTCTGAGCTTGGAGGGTTCGGAGCACCATCCACCATTTCCTCTGTGAACGGGATGAAGAGAAACGCATTACTGTCTGGCCGGCATCATCATCACGTAATTTAATCCCAAATCCCAACTATACTCAAGACTCTCGCAGATCCCATTACATAGCCAGCGTTTAGCACCCAGTGTCGGAGGGGGCTTTTAAGCCCGACGTTGGCATTTTAAACCCGATGAAGAAGATAAGTGTTTCCCCCTTGTAATACAATATCAGCCCTAATGAGCGCTGGTCCTCAACTTTTACCAGGCAGGAGTCGAGGTGATGGAGAAATATAACAACACAGCATTGAACGTCCTGCGATGGCCAATGTGGTGGTTGTGGTGGCCCATGCACTCTGTTTCTTGCATTTGTTTGCCACAAGGAATATTAGAACAAGGTGGTGGGGAAAGACGCAAAAAAAACCAACAAGGCTTGCGTCTTAAAGACTTCCCCGATCTGCACATTAGCGGTCTGTTGGCGGGGTAGACATCTACTGGTGGCGTGTGGCCAGGAAGACGTCATTAGTGCTTCTGCTTTGTGCAATACTGAGTGCTGAAACCAGGGCCATTAGCTCAACATGCAGGGTTTTAAGAGACGGAATAAGGAATCACTCTATGCCAAGTTGTACAACAAAGCCGCCTTGGGAATTCCCCTCAAAGAAATAATAATATGTCCTCCACCTAGAGGACTTTGGCTTGGCTCCTCAAGACGAGGACACAGGGAGATGGTGCTGGAAGCCGGTTCATTGGAAGGTTTGCCGCCAATGATAGGTGAAGCTGGAGTTCCATGTTCCCATGCAGGAGATCTCTCTCTAATAAGTGTGTGTGGTGACGGCTGGTTTAACCTGTGCACATTGATTCCACACTGATTGCTCAATGTGCAACAGGTGTGCAGCCTCCCCCAGCCCCAGAGTCCAATCAGTCTGACTCGGGCCAGGTGAGGCTGCTTAACCCAGCTGTCAGCCGTACAAACTCCTCAGTAGAACGGCTATCCCCACCGACCCGGCTAAGCAGGTAAAGATGAGACGTAGATTCAAGGTCTGATCAAAATCGAGGAGTTTTTATTTATTGATCCAAGCAGCGACATCGCCTGGACTTGATTTTCAGGAGGGGGTTTGAAGACAATACGTGAACCCTTTTCTTTGTTTTGCATATATGATCCGGTCTAATGAGGGACACGCCCACTTACATCTGTTGTGTGTGTGTGTGTGTGTGTGTGTGTGTGTGTGTGTGTGTGTGTGTGTGTGTGTGTGTGTGTGTGTGTGTGTGTGTGTGTGTCTGCCTGCCAGCCTTTTTGTCTGTTTATCTATTAATCTATTGATCTATAGATCGGCTTGGTTATGAATGGCTAGCTCCTGGAAGAAGGCATTACAAGTTACAAAACCTTACATAATTACAACATACAAATGCATTATTTGTTGTAGATATCCAGTAATGTTGATTGGGCATTCAATGCATTTTTCGTTGAATGTTATATAAGCAACAGTAGTTACATACTCCATGAGGTGAGAAGTACCACACTAGGGTAAAGAGACACATCCGGACAAACACGGGTGCAGGGATATTTTCCAGATGCTTCACTGATACCCTTGACCTGACCCTTGACCCGACCCTTGACCCTGAGAGAAGCATTGACCCCTGCATGCTTTACAGAAGCACCACATCCTATATCAATGCATGTTTGAGGTGAAGAGCTATTCTTTAAGTGGAATCTGTTAGAAAGGGCTTGGCCAATCTGTTTTGAGTTGATTTCATCTGCCTCTGTGTCTTGCCATTTAGATTTTAGACAATTCATGGCACATTTGTGACCAAATTTTTCCTGATTGGTTCAACGAATGTCAATGTCAATGTCACACCTGTCAATCACAGGTACGTAAACACTACACTTCTCAATAGCTGTCAACCATAGGGAGGGGAGAGGGTATCTTTATTTACAAATTTTCTAACATACCAACTCCTATCAGCACACATTGCAGTACGCGCATATCACATCCCAGTCACTGAGTTCATGTCGTGGCCGACACCTTATGCGATGCCTGGGTTACACTAATAACGTTGAAGCAGTGGCGGGGACTGAAGGAGCAGGATGAAGCAAGCAGAGAGCTGGAAACAACTGACCGCCTAGCGCGTGTGCCCCATTATCAACCACCACCAGCGAGGCTCTCATTACATTGTACCAAGACAGGGTAAGGCGTGGCGTCAGCCGGCTGCACGATGAGTGCCTGGGCTCTCGCTAATTGTCGCGGCCACAAGACGGCCACAACATTTCCTCCCGGAGCTGACATGCAGAGCATATTGCATTTAGAAAGCATGAAAGCAATTCGTTTTTTTTTTTCCCGTTTTTTATTACCCTCGACGGGCTTACGGGTCAGATCGTGTTTTGTGGGATGATGGGACCATGAGTCCGTCCGGGGGGGTTTGAGGCCTACTGTAAAAGGCGGTGTACATCATTCATTTTGGCATTTAAAACGTAGAGCACAGTTCTCGCAGTGGTAATCAGGGAATACTGCGATGCATGATGTAACGTGGCTGAGGCCCAGTAGTCAATGCTGTGATGCTAGACTTTGTAGTGCTATGGTTTGCTGTCTTCATCGCACGCCTCCATAAAACCTTGATTAAATCTCTCTATTGAATGTTAATGGCCGGACCAACATTGCCACTCTCTCTCATGGGCGAGTCAGACATTATTGTTCCGGCATAAAAGGTTGCGGTCGACATTGATGTGGGGAATACCAAACGGCTGTTGTGTTTCCTGTGAGAGCTCCTTTCAGTCATTAATCTCAAAAGTCTGGTCTAGTCAACGACGCTCATTCACGTCGTGTTAAGGTTTCAGTGAGTGTTTGTTTGTGTTTTCCTTCTCAAATGTTCAGCTCTTCTATTCTCTGCGTTTTCCGGACAATGGGACCAGATGTGAGCGCTGAAAAGAGCGAGCCAAAGTGGGTGTGAAAAACAAAACTGTTCAAGCTTGCCGTTGGATCTGAGCTCTTCTCTGCGGCCAGAGGACAGGTGGAGGAGTTGTTGCTCGGTCTTCTTTCTCTTCCCTTTCCTCCGTGCAAACACGATAATTGTGAGTCTGCTCAACGGACTCTCTCCAGGACCGGAAGGTTTCACATTGCCCTCTGGACAAAACGCTAAAAATACATAAATCTCTCTATCTGGCTGTGGCCCACTGAATCACACACATTATTCCCTTTGACTGCACCCCCCCCCCCCCCCCCCCCCCCCCCCACCCTCCCCCCCCGGGTCTTTGTTGTCCCCCCAGAGGCCAAGAGGACCACCCACTCACTGGCTGGGGTGTGATGGGATCCATGGCCGGCCAGAGAGCAACAAACCGGTGGTAACAAGCACAGCCTTGTGCTGGATAATGAGTCCTTGAACTGAGTTACAGATGTAGAATATGTTGGGGTCATTAGGGAATGGTGGGGCTCTCTGTTGGGATGGATCTGGGCGAGGGAAATTAAACTCACCCAGGCCTGATTTGTATACACTACAAATATGGAATTTGCACATTTCTATACATGTGCTCTATACTCCTTACAAAGATCTTGCTTTTGCTAACTTGGTATAGTGCAATGCTAAATTGGGCTTGTGTATAGTACTACAGGCTTTATACTTAATAATTTATCATGCAAATCACATTTTTTGCGCTGTTTCGTTGTTCTGCACATCTTAGTGGAGTCTAATATAATCTTGTCTAATTAACAATTACTGCAATGTATAGATTTCTTTCTCAGGGTTGTATAACGATGCTCTATGGTGTAATTAGATTAACTTTGCTTTTATCTTGGAGTGTATGAGCAACGTGACAAAAAAATAGTTTTAGTTACTTGGCCGCGATGCGAATAGACAAAGCAATAGTAATGCCCCCAACCTGAAACCTAGCTTATTATTGGTTGAACACCAATGGGCTACGTCATAGAGGCTCAATTTTTCTGTGTTCTGTGGTCTAGGACCTAGACCACGTACTGGATTTCCTAACCCTGCCTAGACGCTAGACTGTCGTTATTGCCATTTAATATCTCTATTTGCTTTTAGGCGTCTTTATCAAAATAAAGTATCATGTCTGTCGAATTAATACAATTAATGATCATCATAATTTCCCTGCTCAAGCGTTGCCTACTTGTCGAGATGTTTCGCTTATTCAAAGACATTTTTTAATGTGAACTTATTCACCAATTTCAAACATACAATGTATAAAATTCACTTCCAAGCCATCGTTCCAATCTCCTCCTCTATGACAACATTTCTTGCTCAATTGTAGCTCTTCTAATAATGTTGATTTATGCGTTAGCGGGTGCGTAACTGCTTTCGTATATATCATAAGCATAATTATAGGCTTGTCTAGAATGTATATACTGTAGTTCTCCGTGGAACGTAACTAGACCGTCTACTAGACGGTTCTGCCGGTTCCTCAGGTTGAAACGTTCCTATTGGTTTGCATAATCATACACGTCGTCCCCTTTTATCTTATGCCTGTAAAAACTGCTGACATCTGTCCTCCCCTTAAGACCTATATCAGCCGTTCTCTGCAAATCATGGGCTGTAAAAACAGTTGGCCGGCCAGAGCATATCAGTTGGCGCGCGTTACTAGTGTGGGTCAGTGATGGGGATAGCGGATTGTTTTAAAGGCGTTGCTTGTTCTATTCGTCCATTCCCTGACACCCGTTGGCCCAGGGCCTGCTCACAGTATCCTTCCCCTATCACACACTTCATTAAGACCCAGTGTTTAGTCTTTGTCCCTCAGTGAGGTGCAGGCTGTGCTTCATTGTGTTTACTGTAGTGTGTTTAAACACCTCTGGTGGGTCTTTACTGGCCTATTGAAACGGGTTAGACAGTTTAGATACACGCTGTTCACTGCAAGTCTTTCGGTGCCGTCCGACAGACTTTACTGAAGTCAGTATTCTGTCATTCGGCACTTCACACACATAGCACTACTTAAATGCAGTCCATTCACCTGAAAGTGGCCAACAGGTGAAATGTCGGACTGAAGTGATTGTTCAGTGTAGCATGAGTGAGAGAAAGTTGATCATTGAAGTGTCCTGATATTGGTATTATTTCAGATGGGTGGTGTCAGCGTTTTTTTCTGAGTGGTGTGTGTTTTGTTCCCGTATTGATCCACCCAGACTGTGAACGTTGATGTGCCCGAGACTCTTCACTAATGTAACACAGTGGCCTGGCTAATTTTCTCCATTAAATAAAACCGCATATTTCAAGAATATGCTGACACAAACAAAAACACACACACGCACGCAAGCACGTACGCACACGCACACGAGTGTGTGTGTGTGTGTGTGTGTGTCAGTTCCTCTTCCACCTCTTCCTCTTCCACTATCATTTCCTCTTCCATCTCTGCTGAAAATGACTTAAAGTGATGTCTTCCTCACTTTAAGAGAGTGAGCAAGAAAGAGCTGGGAGAAGTATTTATCTTGGGATTCATTTTTTTTTTTACATCGTTCAAGTTATTTATTATCACTGGGAAAACAAAGACCCCGTTAGCTGTTGCAGCCGTTTATCAACGTGTCTCTTCACACTGTGTCAATATACTGAACACTAGTGGCTCAGGGTGCAAACCTCACTGGTTTGTACCCTAAGCTGACAGGAAGTAAACACCCCCGAGAAGAAAACAAAAAGCCTTTCGGATTTAAAGTCTTGGCATGGCTACAAAGACAATGGGGATGGCTTCAGAGGGGGACTATACAGAACCAACCAGGGGAAGAGGCCCGGGTTCCAGAATGGAAGAGGTAAGGAATTAAGTCAGCTGTGAAATGAGTTTGCATAACCCTTATCCCTAGCTCAGATGTAGTCATAGGAATGTACACAGTGTGTGCTTGTGTGGACATGCATTTGTGTGTGTGTGTGTGTGTGCATTCACATATCTGGCCATGCATGTGTGCGTGTGTGTGTGTGTGTGTGCGTTTGTGTGTGTGTGTGTGTGTGTGTGTGTGTGTGTGTGTGTGTGTGTGTATGTGTGTGCGTGCGTGCGTGCGTGTGTGTGCGTGCATGTGCGCTCATGCATGCATGTGTGTGTGTACGTGTGTTTGTGTGTACACACAGCCACGTGTATGCCTGGCACAATGTCCTCCCTCGGTGTAGGTGTGGCATTCGGTCGACCCTCCTCCTCCCTTCATCCACCCCTCCCTCCGTCACTCCCTCCTGTCCGTTTGGGGCGTGGAGGGGGGAAGGGAGGCAAGCCTAGTCTCCTCACAGGCAGATCAATGAGGAGCTACCAACCCTAGACCACTCACCAGTCTGCTCTCTCTCTCTCACTCTCTATCTCTCTCTCTCTCTCTCTCTCTCCCTCCCTGTCCCTGAACCTCTCTCCACCGCTCTCCCCTCTTCTCTTTCACGGCTCAACTTGGCCCGAGCGCAAACAACATTCTCCCTGTTCCCACCCCAGGCTGCAGAACCTGCTCCAGAAGGTGAGTGACGTCCCACCGCGATGGGGAGATATATCGTGGCTCCACGCAGGGCCGCTGCATGTGTTTACTTGTAGGTCGAGGATGATGTTTACCCAGGGCGTCGATCCACAGCATAGATTATAACTCCCTAACGAGTCCTCTCAGGCCCGCCACCTTGGCTCATGTTATGGAGACATCGCCGGGGGAGTCCCTTGACTACCTGACGCTTCAGAGGGGCTTGCTTTGTCGGGGTGACAGAGAGACACACACACACACACACACACACACACACACACACAAACACACACACGTGGACCGCCGTCGAACTCCTACTGCTGCTGTTGCAGTTTCTGTTGCAAGGCGTTCATGTGTACCAAGAACGACTGATCACCTGCCAGCCTTTGACGGTGTATTTGTAAAGTGTCGCTGCTGACCTTACTGTGATGTGCTGCATGCGTCTGTGCATGTGTGCCTGTGTTTGGTAATGGGAGGGTCCGTCTGTGCATGTTTGCCTGTGATTGCGTGCGTGTGTTTGTGTGTGTGTGTGAGTTTGTGTTTGGGTGTGACTGTGTGTCTGTACGTGTGTGTGTGTCGGTGTGGGTGAGTCTGAGTCTGAGTGTGTGTTTGTGTTTGTGTGTGTGTGTGTGTGTGTGTGTGTGAGTGTGTTTGTGAAAGTTTGTGTCTGTGCGTGTGTGTTTGTTTGGGGGTCAGTTTGTGGGTGTGAGTGTGTGTTTGTATGTATGGGTGTGAGTGTGCATGTGTTTGTGCGTGTGTGTGCATGCATGCGTGTGTTTGTGTGCGTTTGGTTCAGCCAAACATGGGCTGAAAGAAAGCTTGAAAGAGGGAGGGAGGAAGCAGGAACAGGCAAAGTAATGGCGAGAAGCAATCGGTGTGGTCGTAACAGCGTTAGCCATTAGGCAACCGGTGCAGGGCTGCGTTGTTTTACAAG
This sequence comes from Pollachius pollachius, assembly GCF_949987615.1. Classification (NCBI taxonomy): domain Eukaryota; kingdom Metazoa; phylum Chordata; class Actinopteri; order Gadiformes; family Gadidae; genus Pollachius; species Pollachius pollachius. The sequence continues at coordinate 47,186,312 of NC_136934.1, read as the reverse complement.
AACCGGATCCTCTCTGAACCCTGCTCTTAAGGTATCCCAGCGCCTTCCACTTAACGTTCCTGCCGAGGAAAAGATGGTCCATCGGCCATTAGTTAACGTAGTTAACATACACTAGGAAACGTTAACCGTATCACCGCCAATTTCTGCATCCCTTCCACTGTTCCCTTTAGGATTGAGGTAATAATTATTTGATTCATCTTCAAAGCCAGGCAGGGGGTAGGGCCTCCCCGACACCTCAAGCTTTCATCCCGGTACCAGCCCGTACGCAGCCTAGCATCCTGTGGCCAGGATCCTCGTATCGTTTTGAAAGGCTCGGCTAAAAGACAAAGGAGACGAGCCTTCCTCCCCCTCGACCGCGGGCAGGCCAAGATAAGGCTAGCATAGTCGGTCGCCCGTTATCGTGTGGCTTAAGACCCATCTTGACACAATGCCTTTTAGTGTGGGATGTTTTTATTTAACTGCATTCTATCTGTGGTTTTAGGATTTACTGCTGTTTTTAGTGTATGTATATTATGTTTTTATTTGTGCTGTATTTTTAAGCAGTGCTTAACCTGCTTCTGACAGGTGCGATACAAATAATGTTTTTATGATTATTATTTAGTCTAAAGTCCGTCAGGAGACACATTGGCAGTGCTGTACTGCCATAGTTGTGTGGTATATTTGCAAGAGAGAGACAGAGAACAGCAGTGAGAGGATGTATCAGTGTACAAAACCACAAAACCTCAATGCTTCAATGTAAATGCAAGAAGACGTTCATGTTGTGACAGTTGGTAACACGGGGTGAGGTTTGGAAGGCATTTCTGCCACATCCTTTCGACAGAATCAAGTATGCAAGCATTCTTACTTCTTCTTAATTATTACGTTGTCTGTAGCCAAGCACGCGATTTCAAAATGAACCTGACTTTCATGTGCTGTTTGGACGTATGTTTGCACAGACATGTTTTTGTATGCCGATACATAAATATTTCTGTATGACTTTTTCGACATTTCAGTAAGTGACAGAACTTACTGAAAATCAAATCGGTGTAACAATGAATTACATCACATAACATTACATTACAATCACGTTGAACATAGAATTCTCCAATATGACCTCATCGTTGTAGGGCGTGATTTGAATTCCTGTCATACATTCCTTCACTCTCTCCCCTTCTTCGATGTCAGACGCCAACTACTGCGTACCCGGTCAGCGCGTTCAATCACATCGCATCGTGAGCTTTTGTCCGAGGATCCCTTTTTTCTCTCTCATAGTTGCTAGACATGTGTGTTTGATTGACAGCTGACATTGTAATAGCCTAATCACGTCATTTAACCTTTGGAGCCAGAGAGTGTTCAAGTCCCATTAGCCGGTGATTGGGGTTGGGCAGAAAAACAAAGGACCCACCACATTCATGCTCAAGAGATTAGCTCAGCATCTGTTGAAGACTTCAGGCAGATTGTATGCAAATCCTCAAGCCTCATAATAATCACTACCCTAACAGGACCAAATGACTTGACTGATGACAGATTAACATTTAAATAACACTAAAAGGACACATCACAAACGTCACCTGAGGACTAATCTGATAATTACATGTTGTTTTTTGTAATAGCTGTTATTATGTCTGTGATGAAAGGTGGCCATCACACTCTGTTGAAACTGCAGATGACCTTATGACCAAAATGGGAATAACAATGTTGTTACACTTTTTGTAGGTTTTGTGGTGTAAGACTGGTGTAAGGCCAGAAAGAAATGACCCAAATCACAATCGCATAACATCAGGTGTGTGGACAAACATCAGCCGCTGTTCGAAGGCCTGGCTGTTTTTCTGTTCCCCGGGAGATGATGTGAAGCAGATAGGTACACGGTTCTGAGATACTGGACACACGGACGTGTTGCCGTGGGAGATGAGTGGCAGGCTGGGGGTGGGATAACGACTGGAGCACAGCCCTCAAGTACGACCCTAAACCATCTCCCACCAGATGATTCTGCCGGCCATCATCAAGAGAAACAATCGACCAATCTCAGAGAAGGCTGGTGAAAGGATCAACACACAAAGCCTACACAAAACCGATGTTTTTACTGGAGAGGCTCATGTGATGATGAACTGGCTTCCAAATACACAGAGATTATACTGTAGTCATTTGGAGTTATACTGTGTATGTCATTGTCTGTAGAGAAAAAGCTGATACCACATGATTGAACGAAATCCGTTCAGACGCACGTGACACGCAAGCACTCTTGGTTGGTGTTTTAAACCATAATTGCCAACTAGTGCAAAGAGAATGAACACAGAAAACCACACGATTTGTTAATGCTAACTTCCTCCTACCAATATTTTCTTTGAAAAGTAGTCAACCACGCTAAACTCTGCAACATGTATGTTTACCCTTAATTGTAACGGATTGGTTGATCAATATAAAAAAGGATTTGCACATGAAACATGGAAAGTGAATGAAGTTGATGCAGCCTTGGCTTGTAGTAGTCAGTGCCGCAGTCATTCTCTGTAATTCCTCTACATTGGTACTCCTTCAGGAAAAGATAGACTCCAGCGATCGAGCAAATACTTAAGTCAGAGGGAAGATCCTTTTCTGCACGAGTCGTGTAAGGACAAGGGGTCCAGAGTCCAGACATATTGAAACCATTACATCATGGGGGTGTGTGGGGGGGGGGAGGTCACTGGGGTAGCATTTATCGTCCCGACATGAGGAGAAACATGTGTGGTGAAATCAGGACGCAGGCTGGGCTCGCGATTTGGCTGAGGTACCACTGGCGTGTGAAGCATACTTCCTGTTACAGAAAGGAGGAGACGCTCGCACTATTCAAACCGGAGCGGAAACGCAGTGGTTTTAAGCAGCACGCACACGTCCTAAATAACAGATGATAATAAAGAATAAATTCTGTAATGATAGAATACAAAATTAAGTAAAGGGTTAGGTTCAGAATTCCTGTATTTTCGTATATGAACAGAATATTTATTTTAATAATAGGCCTATATGATATTTTGAGGATGGGTTATCATTGTCAATATTATTATTTAGATATTAAAGTGCAGTATGTTAATTGAGTGATTAAAGCAGGAAAGACGTTCGGCATTGTAAAACTTCTTCTTCAACCTCCCTCTTGAATACCTCTCGGACCCTGAGGGCTTTGTCAGATTGTATGTCTTCATACAGCTTGGCCTGAGAAAACTCCCATCACGCAATTCGCCACCTCCCACAGTTGTCACCTGAAACCCATATGTCTAAACCGGTGTTTGCTCTCCTATTGACTTTTAAAATGTAATCCTTTGTTGACCCTTAAAAGGCCACCTCCAGCTATAGACAGGAGAGCAAACATGAGGTAACCAGCTGTTTGTCACCTTACAGGAAACAAGACATAAACCAGCGGTTTGTCACCTTGTGTTTTTCTAATCTTAACTTCAACCTCAACGTTTGGCTTGCCAACGGAATGAACTGGGCACAGATTAAATGGGGGTAAAGGGGGGTAGGGTATACAGAGTCGAGAGGCAAACTCTGAGTCAAGTGAGTCTTTTGAGTCTTTTGCGGAAGGTTTGATTCATGAATTGCAAAAGGGGTGATTCTGGTGACGTTTGAGGATAAATCGCTAGGCAACGTGGAGCTCTTCATGACTACTCACTGCAGCGCACGCGATCAGGCTGGTTTTCTGACTGGGTTTCTCCTCTGCAGCGGGCCATGGCCTCCAAGAGGAAAACAGGCTGCCAGTGCCGTACGTTCTGGGTGGCGGTGCTGCTGCTGGCCAGCATCTCGGCCATTATCACCATCGCCGTCATCCAGAGACACTGGAGGGTGCAGGAGTACGGTCTGGAGGTACGCATTCCCCCGTGCACACACTCACACACATAAACAAACACACACATGCACTCACATACCCATAGGCACACACCCAGTGTGTGTGTGTGTGTGTGTGTGTGTGTGTGTGTGTGTCCATGTATGTGTCCGCGTCCACATGTCTGTGTTGTGTGTGTTTGTTTCTATGTGTGTGTGTCTGCGTGTCCATTTGTGTGTGTGTGTCTGTGTATGTGCCCGCGTGTGCGTGTCCTTGTGTGTGTGTGTGTGTGTGTGTGTGTGTGTGTGTGTGTGTGGGCCTGTCAGCTATGCAGGAAGTCAATAGCGGGGTCAGGCGGAGGAGTCCAGAGGGCAATCAGCTTGACTTCCTGTCTTGCTGAGATAATGTACAGCGTAAACAGACGGCCGGCAGCAGGGCAGAGGAGAGCTGGAGAGAGAGCGGGGGGAGGAGCCTGCTGCATTCTGGGAACGTTTGCTATCCCACTATAATGCTCTCTCCTACTGTGGTGGTGGTGTTGTTGGTGGTGCTGGTGGTGGTGGATGGCACTCAGTAAGCCTTAAAGGGGGTGATATTGTGCCACCAGGTATGAGTGGGATGAGCCGTTACAAGCCATTTGAAAATCAGCCTTTTCCTGTGTTTACAACCACAAGTGAGGCGCGTCCACCTAGATGTAGGATGAATAGATGAGCCTCGTTTTCAGCGGCCCACTGGGTAGGCCGGTAGACTGATCTATCCAGCAGACATCTAGGCGGACACTCCCACACAGGGAAATGCAGATTTTCAAACGGCTTGTCACGCTCACACCGGGCGACATAAAATCACCCCTTTTACTCTTTGACAGTTGAAACATAAATCAACCTTCATGCGGGTGGTTCACCGAACCACCTGGCGGACCACCGTGGGGAATGCTGCAGGAGTTTGGCAACAGCGCAGTTTCTTCGTCTTGTGTCTCAATGCACTTTTATGTGATGCTCCCCTTTCTGTCCGTCTGTCTCCCCCTCTGAATAAGTCCATGTCTCTGTCCGAGTGGATTTGAGACATGAGCACTAACGTCCTGATCCCCCATCTACAAATCAGTGGCTCCGCCCCTCTCCTCTTCCCAGCCATCGCTGAAAGCACACTTTACTAAAATGGCGTTCAGCACCCAACTGTCCTCACCTCGAAGTCCCTCTTTGTTCCCCTTCATTCATATTTAAATCCTTTACTGTGACATTTTTAATTAATTTTATAATGATCTTAGCATAATTAATTAAATTAATTTCGTTTTAATTGGATTGGTGTATTTCACCTTGTTGTAAAGCGTCTCAAAGAGTGTGTAGGAAAGCGCTTTAAAATAATGTAACGTATGACGTTTTGGTATTCGTATTGGCGGAGTATTCTCGACTAACAGCTACTGCCTCCCCGGTCAGTACGGCATCGTGGTGGACTCTGGCTCCTCTCGCTCCACCGTGTACCTCTACCAGTGGCCCGGAGAGAAGAAGAACGAGACTGGCGTGGTGTCCGAGGTGCTCAACTGTAAAGTGGCCGGTGAGTTGATTTAGATAGATAGGTACGTTTATACACAACGCCATCATTGACCCGCTTCTCCCGTTACCCCATGGAGTGTTTGTATGGATTCACCTGCACCGTTGCTGTCTGCAACACAAGGCCCTTTGCAAAGCAATACCTTCAATACATACAGTAGGTATTTTATCTTAATACCACTGTTCCCTGCCATGGGCTTTGGGTTGGCAGGATGTCAGATCTGATACTGTGGGGGTGGAAGATAAAGCCTTTAAGGCGGTAATCTTGCACATCAGATTGTAGATTAATGATCTACAATCAGACTGAAATCTGAGGGAAAGACGAAGCTCATATCCGTGTCTCACTTTCGTTCTTGTGTTGGAATATCTCCAAACAGGAAACTAGGTATAACCCCCCCCTAGCAGGGTTCCTGCCCAGCCTCTGTGCCGACTCCCCCCCCCCCCCCTCCCCTCCCCAGACCTTCTGCTAGAACACACTGGGACTGCCGGATAATCCCAGATCATCATGGCTGTAATATGGACAAAGATACAAATTGTAGCATGTTTAGAAAGAGCGAAAAAATAAGAAAGTGTCCCGGGGTGTCGAACGTTGACGGGAGCTTGTCTTCGCGTCGCCAGGCAACGGCATCTCCGACATGTTGGTGGACGCGGAGAAGGACAATAAGACGTGGGAGTCCTTCACGGGCTGCATGCAGCAGGTCACAAAAGAAATCCCAGTGGAGAAACGCCAGAAAACCCCCCTGTACCTGGGGGCCACCGCCGGCATGAGGATGCTGAAGTAACATAACCTATTTTTCATTATTGTTATTAAAAAATAAAATCGAAACTAGCGTAATTTAGTCAGAATATGTGTTGGTTCATGAGACCATTCATCTATGCATCTATTGATCATCCGAAAAAATGAACACTTTTACTATAAGCACTATCGAATGTATGTATTCATCGTTTTCTATTTCGATAGAGGCTGCTCTGCTCTAGGACATGCTGACGTTAACTAGCATAAAGCCTCCAACAGCCTTTTACAATCGCTCACATGAACCCCTGACCGTGTCTCTAACCCCGTGTCCCTTTCTGATCCAACCCCTAAGTCAAGTGGACCAGAACCGATCGGACGAGGTCATCATCAGCCTCAAACAGTACCTCAAGGCCCTGCCCTTCGCGTTCAAGGACGCCACCATCCTGACCGGACAGCAGGAGGGTCTCTACGGCTGGGTCACAGTCAACTACCTCATGGGCAACTTTGAGGAGGTACGGTCATGGCCCAGACATGGGGGCCCATGAAAACCACTGCATTTGCTTGATTCACCGATGCATGGATTTCCAGAGGCCTTAGCCATTAATCACATGACAGAACAGTAATATTACATCAACATTGATGATGATGATAGTGTGACGGTCAGGGTGTGTTTTAATTGTGCGAACTTGAGGTATTCTCTTAAACCTAGAATCGTTCTGACTCTTGAGATTTGCCTGAATGAGATTTGGCCCCAAAAATGCCATTTCCATTTTCAGGCCAACATCCAGACCAAAAAGGTGCGGCCTTCTCTAGTTTAAACCTATTCTATGCAGGTTTTCGCAATAGCAGAAACTTTAATCTTTTTTGTGTGGGCGGGTCGCTAGAATCTCGAAGACTTTTATGAAGCGTTTTATCCTCGAGAAACGTTGCACTTCAGAATTTGTCTCAATGCAGTTAACAGCTGAGGCAGAAAACATACGCTACAAAACCTTTCCCAGTAAAAGTACAGGACTGGTTACTAGAACTGGAAGCAGTTTTGCCAGTAAGGTACTGTTTATTTACAGTATTCTTACTGTATCATATCAATACAGTAGATTAGTGCTCATCAAAGTATTACAGTGTACATAACGCCGCTTTAAAGGGGACATATCATACCACCAGGTGTGAGTGTGATTAGCCATTACAAGTCGTTTTCGAAATGTGCAGCATTGTGACATCACAGGTGGGCGTGTCCACCTAGATGTGTGACGGATAGATGAGCAGTGTTTGCTAGTCTACTGGGTAGGCTGGTAGACTGGTCTATCCAGCACACATCTAGATGGCCACGGCCACCTGTGTTGTCACAATGCTGCACATTTTCAAACCTGCTTGTGATGGCTAATCACACTCACACCTGGTGGTATGAGATGTCCCCTTTAACGTGGGGCTCTCCGTGGTGACCAGCTAGAGTCTCCCCCTCCTGCCCCCCACAGAAGACCCTGTTGAGCTCTCTGTTGTATGCCGGGGGGGCCAGCACCGTGGGGTCCATGGACCTGGGCGGGGCCTCCACCCAGCTCGCCTTCCAGGTGGACGAGGAGCTGAAGGGGGAGGACTTCCTGGCCGTCCGACTGTACGGCTACGACTACAACGTGTACACACACAGCTACCTCTGCTACGGCAAGAACGAGATAGAGAAGCAGGTCCTCGACCGGATAATCAAGGTACGGCGGGTCTCCAACTCAACGCCACTTGACCCACGGCTGTTTGTCGTTGGCTGATTTATAGTGTGTGTGTGTGTGTGTGTGTGTGTGTGTGTGTGTGTGTGTGTGTGTGTGTGTGTGCGTGTACGCGCGTGTGTACGTACGTACGTACGTGTCTGTGTGTATCTTCGGTACGTGTGTGGGTGTGCGTGTGCGTGTGTGTGTGTGTGCGAGCGCACTCGTGACTATAGAGATGCGTAGGGCATCTCTGCATTTAATACTACATGACCATAAAATAAATCAACTTTATGGTAATAGATTTTTGCCTGCACTTTGTTAAAGTCATTGTATGGAAAGTGTGAATAAGTGTGACGGATGTTTAGGCCGTGGGACCGGAGGGCCACGTCTCCGCTCGCTTTGTGGAGACAACTCAGATGCATTAAGGGACGGTTAAGATCCCATGAGCACAACAAGGGGGGGTCTTTTCAGAGGGTAAATGGCCAAGAACGGTCCGGAATGATGCATGATGGCCGCCAGAGGTATTGATCAGGGTGTGAATGCTGTGGAGACTGTCTGGGTGGGAAAAATGCATTATATGGAGGGAGGGGGATTTTAAACAAACATCAAGTTTGATACTTGATATGGTAGAGGGAGCAATACTATGAAGGCCGGGTCAAACTCTGCTGGCTCAGCAGGTCCTAAGTGCCTGAGCGCGACTTCAAGAGGCCCTGTTAATGTTAGGGTATAATCCACCCCAGAGCTTTCTGCTTACATAAACATATTGTTGTTTGATAGGAGGGGCGGGGTGTTTGTGGTTAAAAGTAAAAAGCATGAAATAACTTGTGTATGCGGGTTAAAAGGCACTGCTTCGCCGGTCATCCTCCCTTTGTTATTAGGATGTCTCGTCTCCTTAAAGGAGAATACTGGTCGGGGTTATCAAACCATGGCTACTCTGTCTTCTGGCCTCAATAACACAACCAACAACCGGCTCCCAGTATCATTTGGCAAAATTACGTACACGTACCGATTCCGCTGCATAGCCTTTAGCGTGTGCCACAAATGCACAAATCATCTTCTGTAAGAAATGTGTGTCGGCCGGTACAGAGTTTGTGGAGCACAAACTGTTGAATTACCATATAAGAACTTCTACTATACCATTGCTGTCATAAATACACTCTTATCATGTCAAAGACCAAAATGCTACATTGCCAGTATTTACATTTGTGGCAGGCGCACAGGAAACTGTTCCTCAGGCAGAATGGGCTCCACAAACCCATCTTCGCAAATGACACATCACGGCTGTTCTGGTGAAGCCAGGAGAGTCGTACGGTCTGACCCAACGACCTGCGGCCCCCTAACCCAGTGGCTCCTCCCCTCACGTCGTCCTAGGCCTCGCCGGACCCCACCTACGTCCAGAACCCCTGCTACCAGGAGGGCTACAACTCGACCGTCCAGGCCTCCACCATCTACAACTCTCCCTGCACCCGGACGCCCGACAACTTTGACCCCGACCAGAAGATCGTCTTCGTGGGGAAGCCCGACTCAGACAGGTGCCGGACGCTGGTCCGCCAGCTGTTCGACTTCACCAACTGCACGGCACAGGGTTGCTCCTTCAACGGGGTCCGGCAGCCCCCGGTCCAAGGGAAATTCATGGTGGGTAGAGAACACGCTCACAGGCGCACACACACACACACACACACACACACACACACACACACAGTCACACGAACGCAGGCACACGAACGCAGGCACACACACACAGGGACAAGAACAGACATATGGGAACACACACACACACACACACACACACACACACACACACACACACACACACACACACACACACACACACACACACACACACACACACACACGCACGCACGCACACAGGCACACGAACGCAGGCACACACAAACAGGGACAAGAACAGACATATGGGAACACACACACACACACACACACACACACACACACACACACACACACACACACACGTGCCAGACCTACCGCACTCGTTATTATCCGGGTAGCCAGCACGCAACCTAACGTCTGTCCCTATGGTGCGCTGAACTCGAGGTATGTTCCTAACCTTTCCCCGGGTGAGTGTGATCTTACCTATGTAGGGGGTCAGGTGACAGGTACTCACCGCAGGTCCACAGCCACCGTAGGCGAACAGCTCCGTGTCATGCCGCAGCGGCACCTCGTCTCCAGGTGACCAGCCCGCGCTTTGTATCCAGTCGTGCAGTCCCCAGTGTATTTCCAACCAAAAAGTTTTCCTATGGAAGTCTTTTGACGGAAAGGTGTGTCCTTCTTGTTAGGTCCTATATCCGAGTCGCGCCTGCAGAGAACCAACTCCAGAGACTCTCTCCTCAACCTCACAACCTGAGACTCCCCTGCAGCCTCAGCTGTTGCTATTTAGCGCTAATGACCGCCTTAACACCGCCCCCACATCTACATTTACATTTAGGGCATTTAGCAGACGCTTTTATCCAAAGCGACTTACAATAAGTACATTTGTCATAAGAAGTGAAACAATATATCGCTGTCGGAGGAGTAAAGATGTTCATAGAACCAAGTGCAAGTACAATCGCTAGGCTAACCCATTCCCCGTGTACAGCAGTGATAGCAGCTACTGCAGGTGCTACACAATAAAGTACTAGGAATAAGTACAACGTACATTAAGTGCGTACAATAAGTGCGTACATTAAGTGCCAGGACGTACAACATACAATGTTGGGCGGAAGGGAACTGGATGGCTATGCCGAGTACTGATATCATCAGTACTGACCCTAACCACAAGTACTCTAACGCTAACCCAATTCCTCATATCATAACACCCACCCACACATTCATAGCATGCGGAGGATGACCTCTGACCCCCTGTGACCTGGTGATAACCCTGTGCCCCCAGGCCTACGCCGGGTTCTTCTTCACCGCCAAGGCGCTGCGTCTGAACGGGACCTCGGAGCTGGACGTGTTCAACAGCACCATGAGGGAGTTCTGCCACACCAATATGACGCTGGTGAGTGGGCTCAGTCAGCGCCGACCGCTCTGAGGGCGGAGGTGGGTGGTGGCAGTAGAACCGGGGGTTGTTGGACAAAAGGTGGTGTAAACAGCGGACCTCGATTCGTATTCATGTTTTTCCGTTGATGTGAGTCAGTGCTATGTATTAGAAGCTATAGCTGCTCAAATATTTACATCAGGTCAAGTTCCTTTGCTTACCTAGTTCTGGTTTAGTTTAAGTTATGTTTTCACACAAAATGCTTCTTGAAAGAAGTTTATTAAAGCTAGGTTAAGAAATTTCCTTTACATCCCGACAATCAATAAATAAAAAAACGACAAAATTCCGGTATCTCAGGTCATAATTGGACCGGCTTAGTTCAGTCTACCTGTCTGTCTACCGACCAACCCAGCTACCTGTGTGCCCACTGCGCAAGGCTAGCATCTTCAACAAGCCTAGACAGACCTGCCGCTAATGCTAGCTAGGAGGTCATGTGCCTGTGGGGGGAGGCCTGAGGGGGAGGGGCGGGATTTATCCGATTGGATACTGTCAAAACCTACCTTACTCTGGCTGGACCCTCCAAAACACCTACACAAGCTTTAACCGTTTTGGCTTCACGAAAACGAGTGTGTTGTTTTATCGTGAATAATCCTGTGTTAGTTCACAGGTTTTCTGAACGTGTCAAGCTGTTAATTGTGTCATTGTTTGTGTGCGTTGTGTCTGTTTTGTGCCGGGTCGTTCAGCTGAAGATCAAGAGGCCGAATATCTCGGAGAGGTACCTCATCACGTACTGCTACTCGGCGCACTACGTCTTCACCCTGCTGGTCGACGGATACAAGTTTGACCCGGACACCTGGAAGAACATCGCCTTCGAAAAAGAGGTAGGAAACGCACAGAACATGACGTCACCTCCCGAAAACACCACCAGCGAGGAGGGAAGGAATAATGGATGATTAAGACGGAGAGTAGGAGATTCACATTTTCATTTAGGGCATTTAGCAGACGCTTTTATCCAAAGCAACCATTCATACACACATTCACTCACCGACAGCGGAGTCGACCACGCAAAGCGACAGCCAGTTCGTCAGGAGTCGTGCTCAGGGATACCTCGACGCTAGGAGGAGCCAGGGATCGAACTAGCAACCTTCCGGTTACAAGTCAACCCGCTCTGGTCGTATTATTAGCGTAAACATACGTTTTGTGGCCTCATTAGAAGTTAGCCTCAATGGTTGGTTTGGTTGAGATGGTAGCAGGGTCCTCAGGGTCCTCCGAGTGTGGGGGCCCATCCTAATGATGGATGTCCCCCACACCCGTTCCGCTGTCAAGCACACAAGTGGAGCTGAGGAGAACGCACAAAAAAAGACAAGTGGACCAGTTATTCCTCTTTCTGGGGCCCCGGGGGTATGGAACGGCTTCAACAAAGGAGGCCCCTCAGACGTTATGAGTCATGACCGAAGGGAGCGTCCTCTTATATCACACAAAGCACGCAACCAGGGGCCGCAGTCTGCGCCTCAACCTCAATGTTTCCGCATAATTTGTGGTTCTTGTTCTGAGTTTATTAAAAGAAAATTGGTTTAATCGCTGGGAAACAAGGGATTCCCCCTCCCCAGTCTCGTGATGAAGAGACATCGCTGCTGCTTGTGCTCTTTCATGTCCTGGAATGTGAATAATAACAGCTGGTCGTCCGTCTGAGGCGGAGGGAAAAGCCAGACGGAAGGCCTGCTCTGTTTATTCACTGAAGTGACTCAGTGAGTCGTATTCCACACTGTACGATGAGCTCACTCTATCATCAGCGCTGTGTGTGTGGGCGTTGAGTCTTTCTTCGTGAAGCTGATAATAGCGAGATTAACATGCAGATATGAGCGTTGGTTTGTGGCTTGAGTGGTTTGTGCGTCTTTGTTGTTATGATCTGCTCGAAGCTTCTATTCGACCGTCTAATTTACAGCCACCAAGGAAAACAAGCAATCGTCACGGAATCATAACCAAAGAACACTTTTTTCATGCACTCAACACATCCGACCCGAAGTGCAATGTAGCTCAACCCAAACCGCCACTGCCCCTTGGCCATGAGAAGCTGTTAGATGAGCAACGTTTGCTAGAGTCCACTAGGTAGGCTGGTAGACTGATCTATCCAGCACAGATCTAGGTGGACACGCCCACTAGTGATGTCATATGGGCCCGATTTTCGAAATGGCTTGTGACGGCTAATCACACTCACACCTGGTGGTGTAATATGCCCCCTGTAACGGCCTCTCTTGTGCAGGTGGAGGGCACCAGCCTGGGCTGGAGCCTGGGCTTCATGCTGTCCATGTCCAACATGATCCCCTCGGACTCCAAGGAGATCCTGCCCATGGCCAACCCCGTCTTCGCAGGCCTCATCTTCCTCTTCTCGGCCCTGATGATCATCACCGTGGTCTTCCTCTTCATCATGCTCATCCGCACATGCTACTGACCACACACACGCACGCACACGCGCACGCACGCACACACACACACACCTATCCCTGATCCAGAACCCTCACCCACTAACTCAGGCATGACATGGACAGAAAGAATGGTCACCCCCCCCCCCCCCCCCCCCTCCTGTCCTATAGACAGACAGCAATGCTGGTTGTGTTACAGAAGCATGTGGTAAATACTACTTACTTATGGTGACTGTATGTTTATTATTGTGTTCAACACATCGAGATGTATAATTGAGTCAAGGCTTGGAATGAAATGCTTATCTGCAAAGGAAAGGAAACAGTTGACAAGAATGAGTCTTTTAGTCAGACTTTAATGTCTTAGCTTCGTGTTTGATTGCTCTTGCCTGGAATACGGAATTTAAGAGAATGCGTTGTTCCACAGAGAAGAAGAGGCACCACACTTGACATCGGAGACAAGATGATGCCAGTGGTTCAGTATGTGATTGATCACTCCTTAATGGTTTGTAGCATGTACAGTTAGCTTGCGCTTTTGGGAGATGGAGTTGTTTTGAAGGCACGTGCACACGTACGTGCACACGTACACGCACACACATACACACACACACACACACACACAAACATATACACACATACACACACACACGAGTGCACTAAAAGTCTTTGTTTGTATATATTTTCCTCATTATATTTACTTAGAGGAATGTTGTTTCATTATGTCCCTTTTTCAATGTGTGTAGACAATATTATTTCAGTACATGACAATCCATCTGCAAAAACGACAATACCATCAGAAAAACAATATGCCACTTCTAGTGAGCAGCACTTATATTTATAGAGCAAAATTTGTTCAAAATTACAATCCTTGTGTGTGTTCTTTTGATTATTTGAAAGAAGTTTGTTTTGTGGATATGGAGATTAAATGAAGACAACTGTATCTGCTCTGCTGTTACAGTGATTATATATTTTATAAAATAGGATAAAATATAGATGATGAGGTTAAAGGGGATATTTTATACCACCAGGTGTGAGTGTGATTAGCCTTACAAGCCGTTTCGAAAATCTGCCCCATATGACATGACTAGTGGGCGTGTCCACCTAGAGCTGCGCTGGATAGATGAGCAACGTTTACTTCAGTCAACGGGGTAGGCTGGTGGACTGATCTATCCAGCACAGATCTAGGCGGACACGCCCACTAGTGATGTCATATGGGGCAGATTTTCGAAACGGCTTGTCAGGCTAATCACACTCACACCTGGTGGTATAATATGTCCCCTTTAAGAGTTTAGGCCAATTGTCTACTTTATACAGGATTGATTACTTTATTCATACGACCAAAATTTAAAGTTTGATCGAATTTGAAAAGAACGATAAAGATTTCGGAGGATATGAAGCATTCTGATCAACTATATGTGCAATGTTGTGACTCAGATACAGCACACACTCCAATGCATATCTCAGTTGCAAAACATTTTTTAAATATGAATTAACAGACAAAAAAAATAAATACAAATAATAAACTGAACTCAAATGCAAGAACTAAATCTTGAGCATATTTATTATGCAAATGTTTGAATTGATATAAACTTAGATGGAGAATGCATGGTGCGGCTGATTTGGTAGTTGTTATTAGGCATCGCTTAGGAATCATTATGAAACGGATGGTTCTTGAAGATGTTGTTTGGCTTGTACATGTTCTATGTTATATAACAGGTACTGTGTATTGTGTTTTCATTTTGCTTTTCACTTCACTTTAGCTCAATGAGAAGAGAGCTTTAAGAAAGATATCAGCAATACACTTTTGCACCCACCAATTCTTAATACCAGACTTCATTCGTGATTTGATTGACCTGTGATCGGTTTTTATGATTGTTTAATACAGTGACCTCTAGTGGTAAGTCGGCAAAACGCAGAACAAAAACACCCAGACCGGTGTGCTTTTAAACCTTTTTTTATTGAAAGACTTAAAAAAAAAAGAAACAAGTGACAAACAAACTACAGCAACATCCACTTGTTCTACAGACACTCTCAGAATCACAATTTGAAAGACATGGGAGGCATATGACCGAAGCAAATAAAAAAATATCATCAAAGTATTTCTGTGGCAACTTTTTTTTTTAAGAGCTGTACAAAAGGTTCTCATAAATACTCCTCTACTTTTTTTTCCCCCAGCTTATCTTTAACTCGTTAACCTTTCCTTGTCAGTCAATAATTTATCCCCCAGAAGGGTTCCACTGCTCCTGCATGATTTTGGTTGAACTGTGTTATGCATTCCCTTTTTCTCGTGATACCTTTCCTGTCATTTGATAAGGGCCAATGGGACAGGTGGTAGGGTCCCGATGTGGGCATGGCCGAGCAGACAATCAGGTCTCTGTTTCAACTGCCCAAAAGACAAGCCCTAGAACACTTGAACCTTCAGGTAAGGATGTTATGTCACCACCCCACAGCCAGCCATGTACAGCCATGTGTGATGATATACAAACATGATGTCATCCATGAATCAATGTACACGGACCATGCTTCACACGAGAGGTCATGGTCAAACAATGTGTTGGCTTTTTGTGTGCAATTTCAATATTTCTGAAGAGACATCACCTAAGCATTTGTGTGTGTGTGTTTAAGTGATGGGGGAATCCTCTCTTCTACGTGAAACAGTTCTCACACCCCTCATCTATCGGCCTCCCTAGACTGAATCACGTTAATAGCAGCGTGGACAACAGTAAAAACAACTAAAGAAATAAATCTGAAGAAAAGGAAGAAAGAAGAAGCAAAACAAAGATAAAAATACGTTTTTCTGCCTATCCTTGATTTTGTTATATCACACAAGACAATGCCATAAAAAAAATAAAAATAAAGGGTGCAAAACAAGATATTTGAAGAGAATCTCTTGCAGGCAGCTTCCAATGAAATTAGGAGGACAGGGCGTATCTGATGGTGTGAAATTGTCAAGACGTATACAAGAGATCCAATTATTCAGATGTGCTGCTCTGCTAAATCTGCATTTTTTAGAGGCAGAATTTGTGACTTCAAACAAAATCAATTGAACTTTGACTTTTATACTCAAATACATACGCCACATACATATGCCATTAAATAATATATTAATTTCAGTAATTGCTCACAGGGTAAAACCGTGCTTTACGTTTTGACATGGGGCCTGTTCTCTTTAGTGTGTGTATAGAGCGCCTGTCTGGAGGGACACATGGACGGTCCACTTCTACAGTGGTCTCTATGCTGGTGCGTTCCCGCCATGGGACATACCGATCAGGGGCTGTGGCCTACGATCAGTCGGTCAACAGTAAGTGGTGTCAGTGGGTAGGCAGTCACACAGTTCTGGATTAAGCACATCAATCTGAACGAAGCTCGCTTTTTTTGGCCACCCCACCCCGATAGATTCAAAAGAAACACGTTTCTTGCTGAAGAGCACCTGTGGTTCGTTTGGCCACCCGGACACGAGGCTATGGAATAACGTTGCCAAGGAAACGTCGCCGGGTGGGCGCAGCAGCACAGCATGGGGTGTCTAAGTTGGTACGGTATACATCTGGTTGAAGCCCATCGTGAGGGGCGTTCTCTGTCGCCATTCAAAACACAAAACATGCCAATAACATGACTATATCAGGTCTTGTTGTCATGTTGGAGTCATTGACAGTCTCACGTTTCGCTGGCTGAAAAGAAATCGACCAAAAAAGTGTTTTTCCTTGATCTTTGGTATAAAACACGTCACATATATCTTGTTTGACTGTTCCCCTACAAGGATTGCCCTCGGACATATCCGCTCGTTTTGAAACCATTTTGACTGCCCCATTCAAAAGTAAAACTATAAAAACACCAATGCGATGATCAAACCAGCTGAGCTGCATTTCACTGAGGCAGGAGTCTCCCCTGACATGTCTTTCCGAGCTCTCATAGTGTACTGTACAACATATTTTTTTTTCTTTGCCTCATACAAATAGAGCCTTTTCCTGTACAGTTTTGTTTTTCACCTCTGTGGCTTAACTCTTTCTTTCTGGTTTTGAACAAATTTCAACCAGTTTGACTTTTTTCCCCTGTCCCCAATTCCACGAAAATTAAGGCAATAAAGATTTAACATTTAGATTCTATAAAACAACAAATAACCCCCAAAAAAGGTGTAAATGATGTAGCTGAATATCAAAGGAAGACTTTTTTTTTCTCTCTAGACTTTACTTGACTGTTTTGTAATTTTAAAAAAGTCTGAATCTACCTGCACATTCAAATGTTAGCTTTTTTTTTTACTTCCTGTACAGCTTGTCAGTCTGTTCCCTCTCATTTCCTGTCCCCCATCGGAGGTCAAGTCGGGTCTCAAATTGAGAAAACAAAAGTTGCACAACAACCCCGAGCCCCAAAAAATCTTTAATTTTCATGATGTTTTGTCCTCAGAGTTCAGTGTCCCATGGATGGGTTTTATTTGTATTTTTTTTTCTTTTTATTTATTCATAGATTTTTATTTGTATTTTTCTTCGATGACTGTGCAAAGTGGAAGCATTCCGTTCCATAGTGTTGTCCGTCCGTCTTTCCTGTTAGTTTTCTGCTCTGTAACCGGAGCAGAGTCCTTCTCTCACGGCAATGCTGTGTTGGGGGTTCCTACTGGCCTTCGGTTTACCTAAACACAGTCCAGAGAGGAGATCAACGCAGAACAAGGAGACAGCGGCGGGTTAAGGCTGACGCAGAAACCAACGCGTGTCCAAGAAAACAAAGTGGTAAATAGTTGTTATTTTATATATTGAAGGGGTCGTATTGTGCCACCAGGTGGGAGAGTGATAAGCCGTTACAAGCTGCTGGAAAATCTGCCTTTTCCTGTGTTTTTGGGGTCATCACAAGTGGGAGTGTCCACCTAGATGCATGCAAGATAGATCAGCCTACCAGCCTACCCAGTGGACCTGAGCAAAT
>NC_136934.1:47153252-47163252 GCF_949987615.1 Pollachius pollachius | reverse complement strand
GAAGATATTAAAAATACAATGTTCATTACTCATAGTCCAGTCTGCAATATATGGATCCAAAAATATGCATATTCAAACTCTTAAACTCATAAATATTGCAAATCATCAATGTTAATCAACGAAATTGGGCATCAACTGATATTATCATACAATTTATGCATTTAATATTATGCCGATATAATTGTAAATGTAAATTAGGCTGAAACTCTCAAAAAGGTGGTGATAGTCATGGGCTGAAATAACTGGACCATATAATTAAATTAGTATTAAGTCTATAGTTATTTCCCCTGGGGGAAGAGCAGCCATTATAGCTGTTTCCTGTGTTCAGATAGTTTTTGAACCCCTGAAAACCCCTGCGCTTACTGAGCTCTGAGTTTGAATAAACAGAACTGACACATTCCAGACAACTGGCCAGCGCCCTGCCGTTCTCCCTGTTGGCCATCTTCGGGTTTTATTGCCAAGCCTTCTTATTTGATGACTTGCAGAACGCGCCCTGATAGGCCAGCAGTGTGTTTGATTGCATTCAGTCTTGATTGCTTAGGCCTCTCCATGGAATACCTTGCTTCTTTATTTTTTTTGTTCATTTTTTTTATCCTTATTTTGACCACTTGGAAATTAGAGCAATTAATTTCTTATTTTTAATTTCTGTAACTTACTTCTTTGTATCTGAATGAGTGACTATTATAAAAAGATATTTGAAATTGTGTTTTTGAAATGGTAACACTTGAAATGCCATATTTGAATTTCAAAGAATTCAAGACGAATACATTCAGATTACCTTGTTTTCAGTATATCAATGTATATTATATATTATTAGAGTATATTATATCTAGGTTAGGAATTCAAAGCTGTTTAATTTCCATATACCCAACTAAATTGCTTTGTAAACATAGACATGTAAACAAAAACAACATGCACACACAATATCTGGGATCCAAACCAGAGCGGATGTCCCTGTGTTACCTTTCTGAGGGCTGAGATACCAACTGGGCTGAGCTTTACCTGACAAAACCTCTCTCTCTCTCTCTCTCTCTCCCCTCATTTGTCTGCAATAAATGGATTTAACCATGGGGAATGTTTGGCCTGAATGAGCCAGTCTTCTGTGTGTGGTGTTGCAGTCATAGCTCAACTCCCCCCCCCCCCCCCCCCCCCCCCCCCCCCCCCCCCCCCCCCCCCCCCCGCCAAACCTACTTTGCCAGTCTTGCCCTGCCTTCCTCCTAAGGTTAATTCATTCATTTTCTGGGGGGTGGGGGCCTCTACGCCTGCCTAACAGTGTGTGTGAGTATGTGTGTGTGTGTGTGTGAGAGAGAAGAGAGCGAGCGAGCCCGACAGCGAGAGAGAGAGAAAGAGAGAGATAATGTGCTGTTAGGCATACACACATGTACACACATGTAGGTGAAGCACATTGGCATCTTTCACGACCCATCACCACCATTGTTCTATGATGCACTCCATGACGTTGTGGATTCATTTAGAACCCAAACCGTTAATCACACAGCACCTCAGGCGCAAACACAGCGGTTCCCCCAGGCTGAAGGCGTGTTTATTACCTTGGCGGAGATTTTTAAAGACGTTAAACTGAGCCTTCATGGTATGACTCAATTCCAGATCGAAATCGAGCAGGACAGTGTGTGTGTGTGTGTGTGTGTGTGTGTGTGTGTGTGTGCGTGCGTGTGTGCGTGAGTCTGTGTATGTGTGTGTTTTTGGGTGTGTGTTTCTGTGTATGTGTGTGTTTATGTGTGTGTGTGTGTGTATGTGACTGTGTCTATGTGTATGTGTGTGTGTGTGTGTTTGTGCATGTGTGCGTGCTTGCATGAGTGCATGTGTGTCTGCCTATGTGTGTGTCTGCATGCTTGCGCGTGTGTGCGCCACAAAGCCGCCACATAAACAAAAGTTAACACAAAGAAGCAATAAAAAGGTTCACCGACATTGCACCGCCATACATCTGTGTTAGGGAAGACAAAAATGGCTTCGGCTGGTACAACCAGCTGAGGAATACCCACTCTGCGTCTCCACCTCCACCTCCTCCTGGAAGGGTTTTATTTGCGGAGGCGCCGGGGGGGGGCGTCCGGGGAGGCATTACCAGCCACTGAGGTGTTTGTCCTGCCTGTGTGACAGGGGGACCTCTGGGAGGCTGGGAGAGGCCCGGGTAAGAGGATCACAGGGAGCTGTTGTTCTCTGGGATATTTTCATCTCTTTTTTGCTCGTCCGCTGTTTTACTTCACATTGTTCTCCCGCTCAATTCATCAACTTGTATGAAATCACCCCCAACCACCACCACCACCACCACCACCACCACCACCCTCCTCCCTACACCACCACCCACCCTTCCAGTTCTCTCTTGTGTGTCTCTCTCTGCTGTTTTGTTGAATGATGCTTTTTTATCCCACCCTCCCTTTGTCTTAGTGTATCTTAACTTCTGTGTTATGCCCGTCCAATTGTTCTGCGCCAGTATTCGTTTCTATGTTTTCGCCCCTTTCTCTCTTCCTCTCTCCCCCCCATCTCTCTCTGGCCCTCTCTCTCTCTCTCTCTCCCTCCCCCCTTGTCTTTCCCATTCCTATTCTCTCTCTGACTCTCTCTCTCTCCCCCGCCCCTCTCTTTATCTCTCCCCCTTCTCTCTCTATAAATATCTCTCTCTCCCTTTCTCTCTCTCTATCTCCCTCTCTCTTTCCCTCCCTGATTTTCTCTCTCTCTGGCACGTCTCCTGCTAAAATCTGCTCAGTAATTAGGCTGGACATTTGTACTAAAATTCATTCACAGAAATGTATTATCCGCTCACAAAACATAAGTTGGATTTAGACATGTCGGCAGAATACCATTTGAATTGATGAAGTGAGCAAGTGGGAGGAGAGAGAGCGACAGACAGAGAGAGATACACGATAAATAAATAATGGAATATAATTTGTTTTACAATTTCATCTGCCAGCATTCATTCAACTCTCCAGCTTTTGCCTCAATCTTTATTCCCACGGCTTTGTTCTTCAACTAAGGCAGATGATTCCAGCCAACAGACTTTTCTAGGTTTTCTCGGTTCAAAAACGCGAGTGAATCCAATGTCTTAAGATGGACTGGAGATGACAGATATATTGCTGCCTTAAACCATCCAGGGGGTGGGAGCAGATTAAATTATTTTAGATATGATTAACTGTTGGCTCAAAGTTATATGGTGTTCAAACCAGTAGAATAGGTTGCCAATCTGGCACCCGCGAATGAGAACCACTGATTTAAGAGACAAACAGTAAATCTTAACCAGGCAACAAGATTCAATTTCAAAATTGAATGGAAAAAAGGAGGATGAACTGCCTTTAACCTGTCTCAATCTTTATTTCTGTTGCAATGAGCAGCTACTTGTCTTGTTTCCAATCCTGTGCAATTTAACACCTGCAGTTGCACGTTTGAAGCAGCAGGGAGCGCACTTTCCTCAATAATCGGTGGGCTGCGTGTAGCGGGGGATCCAGCGGGCCGTGGATGGCGCTTTAGCGCAGGGCTCCTTGAGGAAGGTTATCCACCGGCTGATTCAGCAAACGGGAGGGTTTCGCATTCGGCTTTCTGGCGGCGGAGCTGACCTGAGTTCAGCTGCAGGGGCCCACCCCCGCGTTCTCGAGGAAGTGCCAGGAGTCAGGGACGTGCCGCATTAATGCGAACGGGAGGAAGTGATTTTTTTACGCCCCTCTCTCCGTGTGCATTTTTATTTAATTAACAGGGTACTTACAACATTAAATTATTCACGGCGGGCTGAGTTATTCGCTCATCTGCATTCATCCTTAGTCACTCTGGGTTTAGTGTTAATGTGATGTAAATGATATGTAAGTAACGTGAGCGAGGCTAACCCCCCCAACGCCCGCCTTTATTCTGGGAAAATCTCCCCCATTGTTCAACACGGATTATAACACAATCAAATGTGTACATTTTCGCAAGGTTTGATGCCGAAAATGTGATCTGCATTCAATTAACTCACGTGTTTTGGTATTGTTTCATTTAGTGAACCATGGCTATGATGGATCACTAGTATCATTTTTCTTTCCCCTGATAGGTTGGCAGTATTGAAGACAGATGCCTCAGATGCTTGAGTCAGGTCAGAAATATTGACAACATATGGACACCATCACCAAAAAAAAAGAAAATCCACGATAAAATACAAACAGAAAAGCAAAGATGCCCCAACACATGATCTGTACATAACTGTGAACAGCAGTCCCATTGAGATGATACACTGCTCTGAAACGTTGGGGAAAGTCACCTTCATGTGAATACTTACAGTTGGTTGCATGACATACTGCTGGTGAGGCATCCAGGATGTGCTCTGCACCTGCGGAGGGGAGGGAAGGAGCGGTGATATCGGAGCATTAGTGAGTACGATGCTAGGAACGATGGACTCAAAGGATGAAAGATCGCTGAGCACAAAAGCAGATGAAATAGAGAAGTAAAATATGTGACACCAACGCCATGTTGGCGTGCACCGCGATAAAGGGGGAGCAAGGAGGAGGAGGAAAATAGATTATAGAGAGGAAGTGGAATAAAACAAATGTAAAAGTGTGTGAGAACAAAGTGTGTGGGGGGGGGGGGGAGGGGAGAAGGGGGCAGAAGTGAAAAGAGCACCAGCGAACGCATAAAGATAAAAGGACTGAAACGCGGAGATTCGACAGGGAAAAGAAAAGAGCAAGGAGAAAATGAATGTTTAGCCGCAACCCCATTGGCTTCCCGAGCCCCCCTTTCTTTCAAAGCCCTGTTCCCTGCGTAACATTAAAGAATATTACACCATGGGTTGAGAGTTCCAGTATCAGGGATGCTGTAATTACAGGCGGATAGAGAGAGAGAGAGACGCCACAGAGCAATACACAGACAATTACCGACTCGCAACAGACGTTTCATCATCAAAGACAAAACATCTGCACTTTTATCTTCCCGCGGTTTCCCCTGCGCCAATTTCCTAACAGGCGAACAGTGAAACAGGCCACCACTATCACCTTATAGTCGCCCAATCTTTGTCCACCTCATAGGGCGATTTCCCACCGTGCGAACTTCCCTGTTCAGGCAAATCGGCCACGATAAACGCTAAAGCCAGTGTCTGTCTGCGCAGTTCATGAAACATGCATCACGGCAATTTTAAGTGCCGCTTAGTGTGTGACCGTCTCACATTGCAAGGATGGATATTAGAATCGGTTGGTGGGGCGGAATAACGTAGCAGCTAGTGTGTGTTCTCTATATGAACCGAAAGGCTCCCGGTTTTTGAGGACCACCCCTTGAAAGCGAGATTGCATCTCAAGGGGTAATTCCTAATAAAGAATTTCCTACAGGGTTGATCCACACTGTCCCCCGGTCTACCTGGGGAAAAGCCTGCCGCATCAAGGCCTAATCCCGGCCTGCTCTCTAATGACCGGGATCTGTATTCACCGGGAGTCGCTTTGGGTGAAGGCGAGGAGAAAAGTGTGATTTGAATCTGGACTTAATGCCTCGGCGCAAACAAGGTCTTAGGCGTGCTTATAGAGTGCCAGCTTTACCTTTCTTGCTCAGTTTCTTAACTCGGGTGAACCTGCAGTGTGGTCAGTGATGCACCCTGCCCAGCGAGCTCTGGTGTAGAGGGCCTGAACGACGCTCTGGTGTTCACCTCAACCCTTCTCCCTGGACCTCTGCTTTTAACAAGGTTTCTGCGCGCATAACTGGTCAAAGGGCCTTTTTTGGGGGGCGGTGGTAGGGGGACTTTTTGCTGAAAAACTGAAATCTTTTGTGCCCGTGCTGTGTGGTATATCCCAGGGGGAGCAGAGGTTTATCATAAACTCGAGCTGCGATGTCTGCATTCATCCGCTCTTGTGCTCTGCGCCCAGATTCTCCATCCTTTTAGTCCATTTCTAAAATCATAAATTGGTCAAATTCACTTAGATCCCCCATGTTTCATAGCTGCCACATTTGAGACGCTGACACATGATTGGCTGTCTGGTTAATCGCATAACGAGCAGGTGTGCCTAATCAAGTGTACCCGAATGATTGCCTCACACTCGTTCTATGGTGGGCTGTTCAACGTTGGTCCTGCAGATGTGTGTACACATACACTGTGCTCTATAGTTCCACAACTCTGCATGTGGCGGTACAGGAGCTATAGAGCTGCTATTGTGTAACCCAGTGCCTGCATCAAGGACATTACAGTCCACGCTGTGAGGATGCTCAGACCAGCCCGGTCCAAAATAGCAGCACTCACCTGATACGTGGAAACAGGAGAGGCAGCGATGAAGGGTGTGATGGATGTCTGTGCGATCATCCGATTGGTAGAGATGCTGTACGGCGAGGAGTAGAACCTATGGGGAGAACAAAACAACATGGGCATGTTAGCGTGTAGCTCGTAGTTAGCGCGTGTCTCAGCCTGTGTCCGATCAAATTTTTCAGTAAACACATTTCAACATGCAATCCCTTCAGCGCAATCGTTTGAATGTGCGAATCCACTCAAAAGCCTGGGTTGGTTTGGCTTAATTAACATAACGTCTCGCTAGAAATACAACTTTGTTTTGTCCATAAAAAAGGCAATAGGCTTAAATAGATGTCTGGTTGTGTCTTCAGAAGGGAAGTCTAGCAGTGTGCTTTGTTTGCTCGCTATTGGATGCAGCAACACTATGAGCGATTGGAAACATCGCACACCAAGTCTTTTTAAAGGATAGGATGGGTAGTGGCTAGGGTGTTTGGGTGTTTGGGTCTGACCCGAACGTCCTCAGCCTACCTGTATTGGTTTAGTGTATTGCTGTCTAACTCCGTAGCAGCGCCATGACTTAATCTGACCACAATCTGTCTATAGACTTGTTTAAAAGAGTAATTCCCATTTTGTCGGGGACCAGAGAAATGGTGATTGTCAGAGGGGCCGTAGAAGTATATGTATCTGTGTTTTCCAGGAGATATGCAGATGATACGACGTTGTTTACTGCTGGCTGGCAACATTGTCGTGTGGTTTTAACCGATTACTGAACACCAAGTTCCAACCTTTCCAACATCAAGGCTGTTATAGAGCGAAATGCTCATTAGTGTGAACTAATGTAAGCTTGCGACAACTCTGAAGAGCCCCTACACTTTGTCGTGCTTGATATGCAGCGTTTAATCCTGCCTGCACCAACACAACGCAATTTATGTGTCACTGTAAAGGTGTTTGTGTATTTGTGCGTGAGAGAGAGTGAGAGCTAGTGGAGCATTTTGTAAGACTAACCCTAACAACTTCATGCTCCCACCTGCGCATGCTGTTGCACACTCCGCAACCAAGTGCCCTCACTGACAACCGCATCGAGGAAGACCGTTTACTCGGATCTCTGGTACCCTCTCTGCCCTTCTGTTTTTTTGCATCCTCTCCTCTCATCCTCTCCCGTATCCTCATACTCTCTCTCTCCCATCTCCATTATCTCACTCTCTCTATCCATTCTCTTCCTCCCTCTCTCTCTTCATTATCTCCCCTCACTCTCTCTTTCTCTCCATTCTCGCCCTCTCTCCCTCTCTCTTCATCCCCTCACTCTCTCCATCCCTCCCCCTCTATCTCTCTCCATTCTCTCCCTCTCTCCTCCCCCTCTATCTCTCTCCATTCTCTCCCCCCCCCCTCTCTCTCCATTGTCTCCCTCTCTATCCCTCTCCCCCCCCCCTCTCTCTACATCTCTCGCCCCTCTTCCATTCCCAGTCCCGGGGCCCTGCGGCTGGCTGGGGCTGCCAGTGCTTTATTTATCATTGTGTATCCAGAGAGGACATGTTTCATCCGCCGAGCCGCGTTCCGGTGCCCGATCGATCCAACAGCGCGCTGAATAATGGAGCAAAGGGAGAAGGAGGAGGAGGAGGAGGAAGAGAGAGAGAGAGAGAGAGAGAGAGAGAGAGAGAGAGAGAGAGAGAGAGAGAGAGAGAGAGAGAGAGAGAGAGAGAGAGAGAGAGAGAGAAAATGGAGAGAGATACAGATAGAGAGAGGGACACACAGAGAGTGAGAGAGAGGGGGGCAGAGATAATGAAGAAAAAGAGAGAGAGAGGGGGAGAGATAGAGCGAGCGAGAGACACTGCCGTACTACCTTGAGCACAGCCAAGTTTCTATAAAACAGCACTTACTGCAACACAAGTGTTGCTCCGCCCGTTCGACAGAGGGGAGCCAGGAAACGGAAGGGAGAGAAAACACCTTTTGTTCATTTCCCAAACGGATTTCACAAATTGTCCCGATATAGATACGGCGGACAGGAAACACTTGAAACCGCACGCGTGCAGCCTGGTAAAGGATGTCCTCATTGTCTTCATGGTGAAAACCCCGGCAGCCGAGTATAAAAGACACACCAGGCTTTTGTCCCGTTTAACAAGACACGCCATCACGAGCGACACAATCTGTAAATGTGTGCAACAAAATGACAATTCTGGGGCGGTAGTCTTGAGTTCAACCATTCAAGCGGCATTCAAGTGCAGATGTTATTTTCATTCGCACCGGGCAAAAGCGCGACGACCCACAATGCTCTGTGGGATTGCGAGTGTCAACAAGGATGCACGGTTTTCAAAAGGGCAGGGAGGGTCTGACGGTTTACTGGGTCCTCAACGCCTGTCTGTCTGCCGGCCTCCTTGAGCAGGAACCCCAGCCCAAGCCCTCTTTGCTCAACAACGCCATACACAGCACAATAATACAATAATAATCCGTAATGCCGGTACGTCACCTTGGATCAACGCGTCTGCTAAGTGACTAAACAGGGATGTATGTACTATACTATACTATAATAGTAAAAAAGGGGGAGGCTAAGACGCTCACAGGCACCCTATGGCTCCCCTACATCGCGGTTCCGCTAAGCAGCCCAGCGTGGCTGTGCTCGCTACGATGCAGGGCTCCGTCTGTCTGCGCGTGTGTGTGTGCGTGTGCGTGTCTGTGTGCGGTCCTGCCTCTTCTTCTGAGACCTGGGAATCCTGGAGGATGACACGCTCTACTTGGCAGCACGCAGCCCCGGTGGCGGGCTGCGGTTGGCACACGAGGCGGAGCCTCGGAGGCTTGAAACCGTTCAGCGCCGCTCCGGAGTCCGCGACTCAACCCGTAATCAGAATCAGAATCAGAAATACTTTTAGCACACCTCATTGTACGTACTTGTACAATAAGATGTAATAAAAGTAATTCTGATTCTGATTATGAGAGCAAAAGAGTACAAGAGTAAAATACTTACGCTTGTTTCCTCAAGAGCCACATACCTCAACATAGCAGCAGAGGAGGATAGAACGTCATGAGATATGACCGGTCGCGATACAGCCGTGGTTTAGGGGGGTTTGCTGTGTCTGTACTCATTGGGTTTTCTTCATTACATGGCTGAAGTTAACTTGCAATTGAACAGCTAAAGCGAGCCCGCCTGTCGCGTTGTGCGTACTTTCAGTTTCCCTTTTTAAAAAGATTGAGAAATATCGTAAGAAAAGCAAATGAACAAAAATCTCTCCGCAGTGAGAGCAGGTCTATATCCCAGCATGGATACGGATGGATGGTGGAAATAAAGCAGAGAAATTAAGGACTTTAATAAGCCTGACTGGTGCGTCCTTAAAGTTGAGGGAGATGGAAGACAAAGGCCAGAGAGCACCTGTGGCGGTCAGGCCTTAACCTCTCCCTGCTGTAAATCTTCTGACGAAGGTTAGCCGAGCTCCAATCTATCTTCAAACTCTCTCTTTGTGTGTTGAGTGTTGTGCGTTGTGTTTTGTGTGCCGTACAGGTGGGGGCTAGGAAAACACAAGTTCACCTGATCCGGCGGTGCCTTAGAGCCATCTATTCTCATGACTGTTACTGTAATGTATGACCTGCATTAGTGCTACTGTATTACTGCCACTGATGAATACAAACGGTTGGAACACAAGCCGCGCCGTTCAATAGGGGTGCCTGATTGTGTTTATTGTATTTTTCATTAGCGTGATATGTATTGAGAGGGAGAGGAAGAGAAAGAGAGGGAGCGAGAGGGAGACAGAGGACAGATCCAAGGTTATTGATGAGGGCTATTAAGCCGCAGGCAGCTCGTTGTCAATAGCCGATGTAACGGCACACGTT
>NC_136934.1:47135752-47150752 GCF_949987615.1 Pollachius pollachius | reverse complement strand
GTATGTATGTATGTATGTATGTGTGTGTGTGTGTGTGTGTGTGTGTGTGTGTGTGTGTGTGTGTGTGTGTGTGTGTGTGTGTGTGTGTGTGTGTGTGTGTGTGTGTGTGTGTGTGTGTGTGTGTGTGTGTGTGTGTGTGTGTGTGTGTGTGTGTGTGTGTGTGTGTGTGTGTGTGTGTGTGTGTGTGAGGGTGGGGCCCTCCTCCTCTGAAAGTGCCCCCCTCCACCCCCACCTCGGTGCGTCTGCCAGCTCGCGTTTCCTCCGTCGAGCCAACCAGAGCCCCGGCTGGCAGGCCACGCTCCCAGCATAGGAACAGCAGCGCGAGAGGCAGCCGCTGCTGCTGACGAAAGACTTACAGAGGAGCTGCAACAGCCGCCTGCCCAAGTTAAATCTATCTGGACCCAACCTCTGCCACTGACACATTTTGCATGTTTTTCGCATACCTGCATGAATAAACGGCCCGTTGATGCCAGTTTTTTTCTTTTTTGGTAGGGGGGGAAATATGAAAAAATGAAGTGTTTCACTGCATCTGGATTGTGTGTGTGTGTGTGTGTGCATGCAAGTGTGAGTGTGAGTGTGCACACAAATATGTCGTCTGGGTGACTCCTGACTCCAGGTTTGTCCTTTTAGTAGACTTTACATAGAGGGTTGTGCCAAAGCTGCTTATTATAAAAGCAGCAAAGTTAATGAGGCCGCCGTAGGATACAGGAGTACTGTGTGTGTTTAAAGTCCAAGAGGAAAGAAGGAGAGAAAGATGGAGGAAGGACAGAAGGGGGTGTGGCAGGGAGGAAGGGATGGAGAGAGGGAAGGATGAAGGAAGTGAGGGATGGAGGGAGGGAGGGATGGAAGGAAAGCTGGAGGGAGGGATTGAGGGATGGAAGGAGGTAGGGAAGGAGGAAGGGAGGTAGGGAAGTAGAAAGGGAGGGATCGAGGGAGTGAGGGAGGGAGAGAGGGAGGGGGGAGGGAGGAGACTTTTCTCTTACCCGTTCTGCATGGCAGTTGGATCGTACGTCAAGGCCATGCCAGTCTGGAGAGGCACGGGGAAAGAGCAAAAGGGAGAAAAAAATGAATTGACAATGCATTCACGAACGATGAACTTTAAAATCCGCCCTATATTAATTAGCAATGCAAAATAAGCTTACACGATCGGTTATTTAGGGAACATTAATTGCCTTTGCTAGTGTGCATGAGTTGTGGTTAGTGTTTAAATCACTACAGGCTTCACTGGTCAGGACCTGCAATCTTCACAAATGATCCTTAAAGAGAGGTACAGAGAGAATGTCTATTTGTGTGTTTGTGTGTTTGTTTATGTGTGTGTGTGTGTGTGTGTGTGTGTGTGTGTGTGTGTGTGTGTGTGTGTGTGTGTGTGTGTGTGTGTGTGTATTGTTGGTATCTTTGATGCATTGCTAATCATAAAGGCTGCTACGCTAATGCTAGTGAAAAACACCCTCAGGACTCTTGCTAGCAATGGAATAAATAAGCCAGTGTGTGCATTCCGGATACATTCCTGTATCCTACAGCCATCTTTATAAGAGAACAGGCAGGAGAAAAGTTGTCATTAAATGCATCTATTTTTCTTCAGGGGAACACTTTCTATTCCACTTCTTATTTTCCTTTGCCCTTTTCTTTTTCTTGTCCTTTCTTTTTTTTCCGCCTCTGTCTCTAATTTTTGTTTATTTCACTGGAATGCATAAAGCACTCTACTTTATAAAGACTGTCTCCAAGTCCACTCTTTATATAATTATCTTCCTTCCTTTGTTTGTTAACCAGACGGCTTTACTCTCTACGCTATTCACAGCTCTTTACAGTAACCTGCCTTCACGTTCCTCCATTGTCCGAAAGTTCTGTCGAGTTAAAATCGTTCCCAGACGATACGAAATCGAGTCTGATTGCTCATTTCAAAAGACGTCAATTCAAATGCGACTTTTTGACTGCTTTATACTACGAAATCATCAGAAAAGCCTCAGGCATTAAAAGAGGGTCACAGATCCTTTGTCTCCTGATCCCGATCAAGAGAGTTCTCTCGTGATGAAGCCGGTAGACCCAGGCGATAGAGACACATGAGAAGACGGGTGGCATGGAGGTCATCCACACTCGGCTCTGCACTACTTCCCTTATTCCAGGCTCACCGCTCTGCAGCCCTCACACATCATCTGGGACCGGTCCACTAAGTGTTCGCTAAGCGATGAGGTGTCAAATCTTGACATTTTTATTCATTCCCTCAATATGTTAAGTTTTTGTTCTTTTGTTAACATTTATTTTCGTTTTCTGTCTGCGGACCAAATGGAATTAAAGATAAGGCCTCATGTGGCTTGAAGGGGGGTGGATGGGCGATTATTCTAGACACTGAAGACATTTCGTGGTTAATATTATACAGAAATAATTATCTAGGTGGCTGCAGCGGAGGTAAAAAGGCAAAGTTGTAGACATTTTTCGCATAGAATAATAAGCCTTTTTGTTGTTGCACAGAACAATTTGCCTCATCAACGCTGTGTACGAAACGCCTTTCCTGGGCGCAGCTTAATTACATCAACGGCAACATAGTGTATCTATATGTGTTAACTATTGTACCACCTGGGCCAGCCCCTGTGTGTCTATGCTTGTGTGTGCAACATATATGTTTGTGTGAGGGCGAGAGAGAGAGAGACAAAGAGACAGAGAGAGAGAGGGAGAGAGAGAGAGAGAGAGAGAGAGAGAAATGGAGAAAGAGAGAGACAGAGAGACACAGAGAGAGAGAGACACAGAGTAGGTGAGTATGTGTGTAAATGTATGTTTCATGTTTCCCACAGTTACAAATGTCTGCCTATGTGACTGAGCAGATTACTGAGGTAATTAATGCATGTGTACCGTGTCACTACATTTTACATCTGCGCATGAATGGGCAAGTAGTTGGTAAATGTGTCCTTTATTTGGAAGCTAGCATGAACATGTTTCATTCTGTGAGATCGCAGATGTGTGTGTTTTCGTGTGTGTGTTTGTAGGATACATGTTCATGTCCGTTCCGTGTCTGAATGTGTGTGTATGTGTGCTGGCGTGTGTGTTTGAAGTGTGTCTGTGTTGATGTGTGTGACTGACTATTTCAGAATGGAACATGCCTGTTTGTGTTTATGTGTGCGTGCGTGTGCGTGCGTGCGTGTGTGGCCATCCCATGGCCAGACTCATTTAGTGAGAGATTAGGTCCGGCTGACTGGGTAAGAGAGGATGGGTGGGAGATGGGGGGGGGGGGGGGGGGACGAGACGCCTCACAGCACCCCCATGGCCAGATGTCTCAATCAGCCACCCTGAAGACCTGGCCCCCATATGCATGTAGAGCCCCCCCCCCCCCCCCCCATCCCTCCCACTCTAGCTACTCAACCACAAGGCCACAAAGGGCTTGTTTCTGGCCCAAGACAAAAGACAAAAACAGAGTTAAATAACGGCTCATTTCACAGACGCGGCTGACAAGGTGATTGATTCTTTTGAACTTGTTGCTATTTGCTTTTGTCTCGTAACTTAATCTTACATAACCTTGGTGGGTTTCTGCTTTGTTTCTGTTCGTTCGCCGCCATAATGGAGAGCCCTTGGAGGCCGTAGGCGTGATTACAGGCTGGTTTGAATACGATTCAAGTGACAGATCAGGAGCAAGAATAAGTAAACCACAGGTCAGGTGATTTTTGTCTGTGTGTCACGACTGCATTGGCGTCTGTCTGGCTTGTGGTCAGCTGTAGTTAGCAAATGGATCAAAATGTACTCCTCTTTATAGTGTACTCCGGATGATGATAAACAGAATTGATTTATCGTCCAAAAGACAATCCATCAGTTCATTTTCACACAGAGATCATATTGTGTTGCAATCTCTTAATCTATGTTTGATTAAAAGAACACATTTAATCAACTGTATTACACAACCGGAATTGTTGGGAGTGAAGTGAAATCTAAAATGAACATGAAAGCAGCTGATACCATAACATTTGTATAGAAGAGTAGACATTTCAAGACTATAATAAGACTAGAGCAGAACCACAAAATATCATTCATTATGTGAAATGGGGTATTGTTGAATATTATACTTTCTATCAAGCAAACACATACATTTTGTAAGATATTGTCATTCTATAGTCATAAAGAGTATCAATGACAGAGACAACCACACAGACAGAAGGACAGCCAAACAGATAGACAGACCAACCAAACGGACATGACAAATAGACAGAAAGCCAAACAGACAGACAGACAGACAGACAGACAGACAGACAGACAGACAGACAGACAGACAGACAGACAGACAGACAGACAGAGAGCCTCTAAAAGGAACTGCTGCCAAGGCAGAACTTAGTCGGGGAGGGATATTCCCTGGACCCCCTTTGTGTATTAAAAGCTCACCTCTCCTTCCCGGGCCCATGATCGGCCATTCTGAGGGTACTTGATCTGGGTCTGCCTCTTCTTCTGGCCTCCATCAGCAAACTTGCAGAGCAATGGCTCCGCCGGGGCTGTAGGAGACATTCATATAGAGAGAACGGAGAGAGATGAGTTCTATGGATGTTGATTACCTGCATGGTGTTCGCCGTTTTTTGTATTTTAGGCATCAATTATCTCGGCTTCTTGGCTTTCAGCACATTTGGAATATCGTTCCTTCTGCTCGTGTCAATAAAGCGAATATGCGATGTAACGGAATGCATGTTATTGAAAGTACGCAAGGAAATACGATAAATAAGAAAGACATTACTGGGAAAATACAAGATAGAGATAAGTGAAAGGCTAGGAAGCAGAAAGAAAGAAGCGAGAGAAAAGTGTAAATAAATGCGCTCTACTACAGCAGAACTTCAACCCGAGGCAAACCATTGTTCGGGTTCCAACTCATATTTACACGGCGCAGTGTTAAGCAAGCACAAGCGCTTTCGCCTGGCCACAAAGAGAGCGCACCTGAGTGAACTAAAATAAACGTTGACCTTCAACCCTGATCGCGTTTCATCTTTTTCCTAACAGCACCACAACACCGCGGTTATCAGCCACCATCTCGCCGGCTGTTTCCACCAGAGAAACACACCCTGAGACGGGGAACAGGCTATTGGCGAGACTTCAAAGTGTTACAGGAAGCAAGGCAGGAAGGTACGGAAAGACCTTCACGCAACTCGAGCACAGCCGACGCCTTCTCTTGCAAAAGAAAACACACTTTTCTTCTGGAGCCAATGGAGAATAGCGTTGAAAAAAATGAATTCTGACTGAGAAAGATGTTGTTTAACAGGATTCGCTAACATGCCGCACAGGAGTTCATCCGACTACCAGTCTCGGCACTGATAGGCTGTTGTTCCCGGTACCCTGAATAATCCCGCCCGGACGGGATTGTTCCGGGCAGGATTCCATTTATTTTATTTTGTGCATTATTACTACAGAGCCTCATAAATGATTACATTGGGCACACACAATTTACCACAAATTGCTTTTGTACTTATAATTCATGACCATGAATGACATTTTTTGAGCCATGACGTTGTGCAAAAAATATACCTCCCGGGTGCCGTATAAAAGCAAAAACAGCTTGCCAATCAATTCATTAATGTTGGATCATGAATTGACTTCACGAAAACCAATTATTTTCTATGGCACATACCTATTGCATGACAATTGCAAACCTAATCATCACAGCACGATATATTGCAGAAGCAAGATGTCTAAATCTTTTTTAAACACAAACAGGGAATGGAATCTAATTCTCCTATTTGCTGAGGCCACTGTTGGACGCGTCCTATTTAAGGCCTTTTGTCCCTTCTGGGCTACCGTAGAAACGGGGCGGTGCTAAACAACGGGCTCTGTGGAAAAGGACCTGCTCCCTCTGTATATATAAAGGGCTCATTCTAAGGTAAAGATAAAACACAACGATTTTTTATTTTCATGGGATTATACACTAAAAAAACGAAAACATACTTTATATGTGACGTAAGAATATTTCTGCCAAGTCCGTTCCTAATTCTCCATACTGCACCTTTAACACAAAGTCTGTGCGTGGTTTTATGTAACTGGGCGATAGTATGTACCAGTAGAAGGTATGTTTGACTTAATCAAACGCGATATGAGTAAATGCAAAATATGTAAATTTACTCCGGAAAGAGGTGACTTTCATTCCTATTAGAATAAGTGAACACACATTTATCAGGATGCTATTACAAACTCCCAACACTGAAATAAACCTTTATTTTTTAGAGGGGGTGGTTGGGCCTCCTGTGGTAGTAACAGCTGAGCATCTGAAACCCTTCCTCTCTGAGTGAACTCTAGAGCCACTTTGACCAGAGGAACAAAGACCTAAGTGATCATAGCAGCTCTGAAACAAGAGCTTTATCGTGACCTTGTGTTCCCTCCTGCTTAATCCAACTGTTTTGTTTCTCTCTCCCTCCATTTTTTTTATACTCTTTACCCTTACTTTACTCTCACTCTTTCTCTCTCTCTCTCTCTCTCTCTCTCTCTCTCTCACAATCAGGACAGGAGTACCCTTTTCTTTCGAAAATTAGAAATAATGTTATCTATTTATATATAGGTCCCACACTGTCTTCCCTATGCATCTATGCAATATAGATATAATACATCATTTAAACGTTTCGACGAGAAAACACAATAAGTGAGATCATTACCATCAGCATGGTTATAAATCATGTTTATGGATTCCTTCAATAATTAAAAGCCACTAAATGTCATTGACATTTACTCTCACGCTATTTGGTGTGTGAGCGATTATTTCTCGTATGCTCTGGCCTTGTTGTTGATTCTCCAGAGTGGTTAGAGAGTATCTTATCATGTATCTTCCCTTGGTGAGAGAGAGAGGGAGAGAGAGAGAGAGAGAGAGAGAGAGGGAGGGGGGAAGAGAGAGCAAGAGAAATAGAGAGAGAGAGCGAGAGAGAGAGAAAAAGGAAGAGAGAGAGAGAGAGAGGGGAGGGAGGAAGAGAGGAAGAGAGAGCGAGCATGGTAGAAAGAGAGAGAGAGAACAATCTACGCCATGAATCTAAACAATACTCGTATAGATGCAGTTGTTCCAGACTTGTGTTTGAACGCAGTACACGTTTATGTTTGCTCAAGACTTCACGCGGCCAAACTTGCAAGACAAGCATTTTGTGTGCAAATGAGGATGAGCATGAGCACACACACAAAAACACTGGGAGAACGAGTCCGTTGCTGCGTGTGCTTAATGGAAGCCCACACGAGGAGAGACAGCCACATCAGAGACTGGCAGCTCGTTGTCAGAACCGATCCCCCATTTCTCAGTCGAGAGTAGACAGGGGGTCGCACTCGCTCGCTTTGGGGAGGGCGAGATAAAAAAGCCATGTCATGCTTGAAATATATTTAGCTTTTCTCTTTATCTTTTCTATTTCTCCCCCCTCTTGTGTCACAATACATGTTGAGTCAGGGCGATGACAAGGCTCAGAGGATATGTTGTTTAGAATCGGGGGCTGTGCTAATCCTGGGAGAGGAAGTACAACAGCAGCCATCTTCAAACTGACAGAGGACACCGAAAATCTTGACAAATCCTATTATGTTGTGAGAAATAACAGGCCATTATGAATAAATAAAACGCAAATCGTGACAAAATCGTATTATGTCGAAACAGAGTGAAAAAATAGCAGCCCATTATGAATAAATGAAATACAAATCTTGACAAAATCGTATTAGGTCGAGACCAAGTAAAAGATAACAAGTTCATTATCCATAAATGAAATATAAATCTCGCCCATATCATATTATTTCAAACCCAGTTAAAAATAACAGTTCATTATGAATAAATTAAAATAAATTATCATTAATTTCCTTTCTGCTAATGCTATCATTGGTCTCAAATGTAGAAATAAGGATGAGCTTGCAGGAAATAACACATCGGAAGCCACCTGCAGGTGGGATCACACACACACACACAGACACACACACACACACACACACACACACACACACACACATGCTCAATGAAGCACACGCTCAATGAAGCACAGCTCAAAGAAAACCAACATCTGCAGTCTGACCTCTAAACACTTCGGAGGTCTACACCTGTGTGCACAAAATGTATAGGCACACTGTAGACATAACTGCACCAACATGTCTGCACAAAGGCCATATGGATTGCACGCTCACATACACACGCTCACACACACACACACACACACACACAAAATAATTTTTAGTTATTTTCAGAATATCCTCAGATATTGTTGGAATGGATATGGGATATCAGTTGGAGATGAGTATGAGCTTCACAAATGAAATCGACAGCACGACTATGGTAGTTACTACTGCCATTATGTTAACTCCTTGGGTGAAACGATGGCAAATGAACTGGGTGGATAAACTGTCGACCAGGAGACACATGGTTTGTATCTTCAAAAATATCCTATTATTTTTGTAACCATTAGCATCTCTGGGGTGCGTAGCTCTACCAAAAGGGAAATGATAAAATAACTCCCATTAAACAACCATTACCTGACGACATGTTTCATTTTATTTGTGCTTGGGTGTTTGTGATGATGGGCGTGTGTGCATGTGTGTGTGTGTGTTTGTCTTTGTGAGTGTGTGTGTATATGTGTGTGTATGCATGTGTTCGTGGGTGGGTGTGTATATGTGTTTGTGTGTGTAAATGGCCGTGAGTGCATGTGTGTGATGGTGTGCATGTGTGTGTGTGTGTGTGTGTGTGTGTGTGTGTGTGCATGTGTCTGTGTGTGCATGTGTGCCATGTTAAACACCTGCTTGAGTTTTCGTGAACTTCCGTTAGACCGAGCTAATTGGACTGAATTTCCTCCAGGAAGTATCATTCCCTTGAAAATCGTGTGGAAAAATTGTGGAATTAAAATGTAACTGTTCTTCCCCTGCAGCTCTGCACCTCTCACGCTCTAACGGGAAATGTGGGAATGACGGAATAATCCAATTGGAAGAAAACTCCGGCCGCCCTTCTATGTGTCCTGGTTAATGTAAGCCTGTAACACTCACATGTGCTCCCAGCTTATGTTTGATTAATGCACAGTTCACACATCAGGCGGCGTGATGCGCCATCACACTTCTCCCAACCCTATGGTTCAAGCCATGACTCCGACGCCAGTAAACTGTGGATCTTAACTTTATCTATCCATTTCTTCCACTTTCTTCCTCAAAAAACATGTCATGTATCATATACTGTGTTCAAATTGGAAGTGGAAGCTCACCATGAGCTCAAATTGGCTTGTATTTATTCCATAAGCAGTAGTTCCCAAACACATTCTCGGAAGACTGTTGAAGGGACGCCACTGCTTCCAATCTCTAAACAACAACTTTGTTGTCATCAACCGGACAGACGCCATTTTTTTCTGGCCGGAGCGGTATCTCATTAGCGGTGTTTATTAAACTAAGGGGAAACCAAACCGTGCAGGTGTCAACCCCGAGCTCTCTCAATGTCCCCGCTCGGTCGGGTACAGCTATTAATAACTACCGTGTGACTGCTGGCCCGAAAGGGTCAGACAGGACAAGAGAAATAAACAGGGACAGGGTACGGGCCGCAGCTCTGGGTTGAATAGTAACCAGTCAATTAGCTGGCCCCGACACAGGGAGGGACCGCCAGCAAAGACACACAGGGTAGCGATGCGAGACAGAGGGGAGAAACACAATGAGACATAGAAATGACAAATGGGAGAGGGAAATGGAGCGTGAGTCCAGAGACTGGGACACACACTTTAAAAGTGAAAAAAATAACGAAATCGGCAATAGGAGAGCAAATGGGGTGTTTGGAAGTCAGTTGTATGTGCCAAATGTGTGTGTGCACAATTATATATGGGTCTCAAAAGACCACTCACACACAACCGGCTCCATTTGTGTTCATGCGTGTGTGTGTTTGAGTATATGTGTGCGTGTGTGTGTGTGTGTGTGTGCGTTTAGGTGTGTGTGTGTGTATTCCTGCGTATTCTTCTGTGATCACCAGAGCAGCAAATAAATAACACATGTCTCTGAGAAACGATGAGAAGTGCAAAGGCAGAATAACAACGCAGCCAAAGACAAAGCAAGGCACCAAGTACAAAGTGCAGCCGTGGTTCGAACACTCGCCTGAAATATAGACGTACTCAAATGAGCCCCGTTTAATGGATCCTAACATTTTTGTGATCAATAAAAATCGATCACCTGCTCCATAAATACTAACCGAGTCCCCGACTTCATAACTCTGAGCCTTCCCTCGGTTTGTGTACAGATGTCCCATGTGGTGCTGTCTGGCTTGACTGGCAGATGATGGTGTCAACGCTGCCAGGTTGGGGGGTAGGATTCATCGCTGGGGAGGAATACATTCTCAGCCATGCTGAGAATGTATGAGCTTATGGTGCTGTTGTACGACTTTGTGGATAAAAGCGCCGTCGACGAAATGGCGTTATTAAATATCATACTGCAACGCACAGGCTTCTACCTTTGGATGTGAAACAATATATATTATTCACCTTGCTGCCTTTGAGTCTTTTGACATTGAAAGATTCGAAGGCTTTAGAGGGTTTCCCCAGCCAACTAACCAATAGCTGCTAGATGAAGATTCAGAATCAATCTCTGCTTGAGAATCAATTTTATGTTGTGTCTTTCTAACTCATCACCATGGAGATGCTGGCATCAAACGGGAAAGCGATGAGTCAATGGTGACTGGAATGCAAATGCTAAACACTTAGGAGACAACTTGAGTGGAAAAGGGAGAAAGAGATGGAGGGAGAGAGAGAGAGAGAGAGAGAGAGAGAGAGAGAGGCACAATTACAGGTCCTTGAAGAGAGTGCCCTCTCTATCTCTCTCTGCCAATCAGAGTATTCAGGGCTGATAGTTTAGGATTGGCCAACAGGCAACTCACTTTCAGAGCTACTTAGGATCATCATGCGGTGATCCTCCATCCTGGGTCTAAACGCTAGCTGAATGGGGAACTCCACATTCAGGTCCCCCAAACCAGCTAGCATTTAGTAGCAGGATTTCCGCCAGGTGAATCAGGCCAATTACCGGGAAAAACATACACTAATAAATAAAGTGAGCATTTATGAAATGATTCCACATATGTTTGGCTATTATTATGGTTGAATTAAAATCAACAAAATAATTGAATACCATCCTCTAAGCTTTCACACAAGTATGATAAGAAACTGACTGAAAGGCCGAGCCACAATACTGATAGATTAACTGACCTCATTTTGAATACGCGCCACCACTCTGTGCAGTGGATCGGAGCTACGACAATAGCATTATTAACGGCTGGCCTCACGCTATGCGTTAGACAAACAACATTTGTCACGGAATCAATTAGGCAAATAAATAAGGTCATTTTCACCACCTTACTTAAATGTAAACAAGGGTAATGAGAGAAGAGGAGAGTCACCTCTGGTCTGGATCACACACACACACGCACACACACAAAGACTTAAACACACACACAAACTCACACACACACACACACACACACACACACACACACAGACTCTCACACACACAGACAGACATATCACACAGACAGTCACACATACAGACACACACACACACACACACACCCACACACACACACACACACACACACAGACTCTCACACACACACAGACAGACATATCACACAGACAGACACACACACACACACACACACAGACGGCAATGCCTACACACAGCGATTACTTCAAACGCAGCGTTAGTGTTTCCACGGTTTAGCCTCAGCAGACGCATAAACGCTGAATTAGAATCTGAATGACAACTTGATGAAAAGTTGAGGCAATTTTAGTCACAAAAGGAAATCAGTCGCGAGACAGAAGGACATATAAGTATGAATAAAATCCATTACATTTGGAAGTCACGAGAAAATAAGTAAATAAAGAAGTTGGAAGTGTACGAGGGGCGAGTTTCTTCACAGCGTTTGTTAATGTCTCCTTGGTAGATTTGTGTCACATTTGGCTCACCTACGGCAGACAAATTACCTGCCTTGTTTTGGCATCCTGCTATGATTTGAAAATGAATCGAATTTTAGATCTCTCAGACGCACAGACACACCCACACCCACTACCACACACACACACACACACACACACACACACACACACACACGCACACACACACACACACACACACACACACACACACACACACACACACACAAACACACCCACACCAACGGCCACACCATTTATTTAAGTCAGTGAAGGTCTACCCTCAATCATATTCAAGCTAAAAGTGCAAATATTTAAACAACGCCACTCTGGACTGATTGCAAGATAAATCAAAGAGACAGAGAGACAGAGAACAGAAAGACAGAGTGATTGAGTGATGTGGTGGAGAGGTGAACCGTTGAAGGCAGAGACGGAGATGCAATTGGGGGAGTCTCGAAAGAGAAAGCAAACACAATGAGGGAGTGAGAGAAAACTGATTCATTGAATAAAGAAAACTAATTCATCTGCGATGAGATGAGATTCTAGGTCATTGGTCCCAAATGGGGCATTCTGGGAATGCATGAAATAAAGTTCATTCAAACGATTGTCCTTGAATGTTCAGGGAACAGTGTCTGACTTCAGGAAAGCGGTCTTATCTAGACCGGTACTTTACGGGGTATGCAACAGCGCAACACATCTATCACACATGAACACACCCCACGATCCGAGTCTTGATATGCTAAAGGCATGATGAAGAGGCCCTTTTTAACGGGGTTGTAGGAAACTAAAACAAGGGCATTTTATAACCTGAGTTCAGATGGACCAACGGTATCTCTGGAGATATCCAGATATCTCGGTACGCTCCGGTGAAACGGCCACACTGGGCTCCAAAGGCTGCCCTCTATTCTGGTGAGATTTCCCAGGTTTGTCTTTCTCTGCTCTAAGTGGGCTGACATCGCGGTTGGAAAGCCACCCAGGGGGGATCTGCTGGATGACATGGATCCTAATGCAGATGTTTGAGGATGGAGGTTGCGATAGAAGTAGGGGGCGGTGGAAGGAGATACGGGAGGTTGATAGCACAGGTTTATACTGCCCATGGCGGTACAAACACAGGTTGTGTGATCGTACCTTCTAATTATTTAGTCACTTAGTTGACGTGCTTGTTTACACACAGGTCAGGAAACACTCACTAAAGGCAGATTATGTTGCGTTCATTGAATTATAATGGAGAGCGCTGCCTTACAATTCAAACAATTATTGTCATTTATTTATTTGA
The DNA here is from genome assembly GCF_949987615.1 of Pollachius pollachius. Taxonomy (NCBI): domain Eukaryota; kingdom Metazoa; phylum Chordata; class Actinopteri; order Gadiformes; family Gadidae; genus Pollachius; species Pollachius pollachius. Next base: position 47,137,630 of record NC_136934.1, on the reverse strand, counting down.
TTATTTTCATTATATAATCATTCTGTAATCGACACTGGTCTTGTCAAAATATTTCACAATATTTCACAATAAAAAACACTATTTACTGTTGATTTAATTGCTTTTGAATTAAAACACAAAAAGTCTTCCCCATGAAAAGAAATATGAATAGATTGAAGAAGAAAAAAAGGGCTTACCACCCTGTAGTGCATGCAGTGGTGGAGAATACGCAAATCCATGCCTAGCTCGATATGCATGCACTACGTACTGGATTATTTACTTATTTTGTGGTTGCCTCACAAGCAGTGAACTCATTGCAGCATGAACCAAGGAGCCTAACACACACTTCCTCCTGTTAATTACCTCGCTACAACTGCACCTAGTGGGTCCTGAGTGAAGCTTCAATTAAACTTTAAGCGAGGTCACTTCACGTATATTCCATTGCTTTACAGAACAACACAAATCAAAAGAAACAAAACAACGATTTGGCATACAATTCATGTTGACTCAGTGCTGCTGTTTCTCTGTAAAGCGGTAATGGGGATCGGCAGCCCTCAGGGCTGAACATTTTGTCTATGAAAAATAAAGGTAAACATATGCAATTAAATAAAGTTGAATCAAATCCACCACTCCTAGCCCAGCTAGAAGTTGCCTCGCTGTAGCCATGCACATGCACAAAAATGGCTACTGTAAAGAAAAGTCGATTTGTAATAGTTTTCAGGAATCAATTTAGTTTTGCTTTTTCTTTATGTGAAAGGCAGGCCTGAGTTTGTGGAGGCAATTGTAATGGAAAGGGTGAACCTGGAGTGTCATCACAGCTCAGATACGCTAAACTGAATGAGTCACAAGGACCACTTTGTGTGGCGGAAGTTTCTTGAGGGCTGAATGCTTTTCGGCGTGGCTCGGATGCCCAACAAACCAGCTTCAAACCGTATTCTGACAGATCTGACCCTCGCAAAGGCTTTGTTCACCTCAAGATTGACTGACCCAAAGCTGGAGAACCAGCTCTGAGTAGCGTCTTCCCAAAGACCAGCCTTCGCATTAGAGGCTATACGGTAAAATAGGCTCTTATTATTGAAAGGAAAATTGCAATAATAATTTCATTTATTTATATAGGTCTACCTCTTTTCCAAGTAATCAAAGAAAAAACATTGTAAAAAAAGAATACTCAAACTAGGGATGGGTCATGATTTTCCAATTGTTTGAAAAGTCTTTAAATTAAAAAATATTGTCTGGTCTTAAAACATATACGTTCCCTTGTTTTGACAGGCCGAACAGAATCAACCTAATCTCGCATCTTAATGGCGGTGCTTTGACAGTTCATATATAATTTTCAGTTTGGAAGACATTGGATATTCAACTGATAGTCACGCTCTGCCTCACAGAGACCGGCCTCAGAGAGCCCTCGTGCTCCCAGCAGTGCGTGGCCTACCTGCTGGGAGGACGGAGCTACCGAGCAGAGCCTTCAGGCGGCATCGCTCCTCTACGGAGCCGCCGATATCACCGCATAAAGGGCCAAATACAAAGGACCCTGCCCTAAACAACAGCCTCATTCAAACGCAATTAAGGTCATATATGGATACATCTCGTCGTCAAATGGTTCCCAATGGATGTCAATTAGAAAACAAAATTAACTTAACAGTATGATAAGAGGATGTTATCAATTATAGCTCATTCAGAAAATCTTTAAAGAATGGGCAAATTGTTACTATTTTTGCTTGCCCATCCCTAATTGAAACATTAAAACATTCATGACCCAACGATAAAGTTTTAAATACGCCAATGGCCCTGCAAATGGAAAAAGGTTTTCTCTGTATTCTAATATTATGATCATGTTTTTGGAAAATTTCCAAATAATTTGGATCCCTAGTGATAGGGAAGAAAAGCAAAGACAGGTAG
>NC_136934.1:47093252-47133252 GCF_949987615.1 Pollachius pollachius | reverse complement strand
CTGTAAGCAAAACACCCATCACGGTGGCATCAGTTTACAGAAAATAAACCCAGAATCTGGTTAATCATAAATCACTTTTATGGTTTTCTTTATTGGTAGGCTATCGCCGCCTGTTATACGGCACCGAACCAAAGAAAACGGTGATAACATACAGCCCAGATTTAAACCGAGCCTGGGGATAAAAATCCATACCGACAAGGTCGAGATCAAACCAATATCTCTGTTTAACGGAGATATTCGCTATATTCGTTAAACACACCATATACCTTTATCACCGCAATGTAAACCATGACTTTAATTACGGGCGCTGGCATGCCTGCAGAAGCATGACCACATGAACAAGCTACACCTGTTTTTCCCCAGCAAGCAATCGATGGACCTCATGCGCTAACCAGTGTCTGTGTATCTTTACTCTCAAAGTTACAAGCTAGGATTAAATGATTAATGGACTTTTTTTTAACCAGAGGCCACCGAAAGCCCTTTACAAGATTGCCTAACATTCACCCATTCATGCACACATTCACACACCGACAGCGGCGTCAGCCATGCAAGGCGACGTCCAGCTCGTCGGGAGCAGTCAGGGTGAGGCGTCTTGCTCAGGGGACACCTGGACACTCTGCAGCTAGGAGGAGCCGGGGATCGAACTAGCGACCTTGCGGTTACCAGCCAACCCGCTCTACCTCCTGAGCCTCATGCGCCCATTAGCTCCCCCTCCTCCCTCCACGGTGCCAAGGGTCGTACCGGGCGAACCCCACGCCCCTGCTCTGGCCGTTGGCGTCCCTCAGGATGCGAGTGGAGATGACGTGGCCGAAGGGCTTCAGCATGTTCTCCAGCTCCTGCTCGTCCATGGACACGGGCAGGTTGGAGATGTACAGGTTGGTGGGGTCCTGCTCCTGTTGCTGGGGGAGAGAGAGAGGGAGAGGGAGAGGAGGAGGCAGAGGGAGAGGATGGAGAGGGAGAGGAGGAGGAGGAGGCAGAGGGAGAGGAGGAGAGGGGGAGGGAGAAAGCAGAGGGGGAGAGGGAGAGAGGGAGGATGGAGAGGGAGAGGGGGAGGAGGAGGAGGAGGCAGAGGGAGAGGAGGAGAGGGGGAGGGAGAAGGCAGAGGGGGAGAGGGAGAGGTGGAGGATGGAGAGGGAGAGGGAGAGGAGGAGGAGGAGGCAGAGGGAGAGGAGGAGAGGGGAGGGAGAAGGCAAAGGGGGAGAGGGAGAGGTGGAGGATGGAGAGGGAGAGGGAGAGGGAGAGGAGGAGGAGGAGGCAGAGGGAGAGGAGGAGAGGGGGAGGTGGAGGATGGAGAGGGAGAGGGAGAGGGGGAGAGGTGGAGAATGGAGAGGTGGAGGCAGAGGGAGAGGTGGAGGATGGAGAGGGAGAGGAGGAGGCAGAGGGAGAGGAGGAGAGGGGGAGGAAGAAGGCAGAGGGGGAGAGGGGGAGAGGGAGAGGTGGAGGATGGAGAGGGAGAGGGGGAGGGAGAAGGCAGAGGGGGAGAGGGAGAGGTGGAGGATGGAGAGGGAGAGGGAGAGGAGGAGGAGGCAGAGGGAGAGGAGGAGAGGGGGAGGGAGAAGGCAGAGGGGGAGAGGGGGAGAGGGAGGGGTGGAGGATGGAGAGGTGGAGGCAGAGGGAGAGGTGGAGGATGGAGAGGGAGAGGAGGAGGAGGAGGCAGAGGGAGAGGAGGAGAGGGGGAGGAAGAAGGCAGAGGGGGAGAGGGGGAGAGGGAGAGGTGGAGGATGGAGAGGGAGAGGAGGAGGAGGATATAGGAGGCAGAGGGAGAGGAGGAGAGGGAGAGGTGGAGGAGGGAGAGGGAGAGGAGGAGGAGGATATAGGAGGCAGAGGGAGAGGGGGAGGGAGGAGGCAGAGGGAGAGGGGGAGAGAGGCGGGGGGGAGAGGGTGAGTGAGAGAGAGAGAGAGGGAGGAGGGAGAGGAAGAGAGAGAAGGGGAGGGAGAGGAAGAGGAGGAGGGAGAGAAGAAGGAGGAGGGAGAAGGTGAGGGAAAGAGTTGATTAGCGTGAGCATGTGCTACAATGAGCCGTATTGCCAGGACAAAATACCCATATTTTTCGGGGAGGTGTGAAACAACTCCTCGACCCCCCCCGTATCCACCAGCGAGTGCAGGACTGATGATATCGTCCGCTGCCGCCGCTGTGATGCACTTTAGCAGACAGCCCAAAAAGTAACAATAATGGGACTCCAGTGGGTGAGGGGAATGTGAGAAGAAGAGTGAGATGGAGTTTCGGAGCGGTGAAAGACGCCATTAGGCTTCCGGAGGAAGATTTGCCATTCAGCCGATCGCAAAACCCCAAGTGCTTCTCACACAGTCACGGATCCCATCGCCTGCCACACTTTGTTTGCCGACGGGCGAAGCACAACCCACAAGCACAACCTCTTTCAGAGGAGTCTTGAGTAGGCAAAACATCCGGGCTGGCTATTGGAGGGTTCATTTCAGGTCCTGGAGCTTTAATAAGGTCTGGAAACATTGAGACCGCGCTCAGCAAAACACGTTTATTAAGAGATGTAACCTTTAGAAATGCCACTCTGATTGCTTTTTATTTGTATTGGCTGATATTTTTTTTTTTGTTGTGTGTTTACTATTCTGTTCAACCAAGTCTAATGAATAACTGCACTAAGTGGATCCTTTAATTAAATATATAGGCACTTATGAGTGAATACTGTTCCTGTGGGCAATGTATCTGTAACTGCTTTCCAATACTGTGTGTTGGTCGTGTGGTACTAGTCGTTTAGTTGACACCTCAATTTGTGCAACACGTGTCAGTGTGTTAAGGTGAGTGTGTACGACTAGAGACAGACCCTCCCCAGTTTGTCAACCCGTGGGTTATGCAAGTTGTTTGCCCGCTCTTAAAAAGGTCTGCAGTCTTGCTGTCATCCTAACTCTAGTAAACCAATGGATGACAAAGACAAGAATTATGTGAAGAACAAATATAGGAAATACATAGAAAACATTTTAAAAAGGTAAAATAAATATAAATAGGAACTCAAATTTATCCTTTTAAGATGACGCACTGGCAGACTGCAGATGAAGAACTTGCTCTAAAAAGTATTGAGTGATGTAAGATACTCCAGTTCCCTGAGGTTAAATGAATTGAGAAAAACGCTGGTAGCTGCCTTACAACATTTATCTCTGCCAACTTGAATGTATCACCAAATGTCTTAATCTAAGTCAGACTCACAGATTGCAAGTGTTCTTTCCCCCAAAATGTATCTTAATGCTCCTTCCTGCTTAAAACCTCAGAGGCAGCTATGTTAAACCACCACTGTACTCATTGTATGTTACCTGAGGGAAGAGAATTCGCCTCCTATCAAGCTTAGCTTGGACAGATTTACAGCAGTGGCTCCTGGTTGCTTGTGGAAGCTGGTCCGGTGTGGTGTTTGTGAGCCAGCGTTTCCAGAATGTCTTCCTAATTGATCAATTACCTTGAGCCAACACCGGTAGAGAAAGAGATCCTCGAGCGAGAGGCAGACAGACAGACAGAAGGACACACACACACGGATGCAGTGCTTCCTGTGAGTGATTTGCTGGTTGAACTGTGTGGTCCGTTTCGTCTCTATATTTAGAATTCACACAAACTAGAAGTGCTCCTGCAAAGATGTGTAGGGGCCAGGTGGATCGAGGCCAGAGCAGTGCTGCGGGTGGGGAAGAGGTAGGGAAAACTACTCAATCACCAGCTGCTGAAACAATCCCTGCCTAGCGGTGTTAGATCGACACAGATCGATTGATCTCAAATGTATTTATTCGACAAGTGCCAGCAGTAACGATCTCTCAGTCATTATTCCGATTATTTATAAGTGGGCCGACTGTTTCGCGGCCACGGTGAATTACAAACGAGCACCCGATGACTCGTATGAGATCATTCAGTTCAGAGCTTTTTTTCCAAGCTTTTAGCATGAAAACAAGCAGGTCGATGACGCATGAATCAAGGCGACAAGCGTGGAATACGTGATGTGAAACAAAAAACGAACTGAACTTCAGGGTTAAATATTTACAGGGAGAGCGGGTCATTTTTTTATAATTAAAAGTGGATTCCATGTAATGTTTTGTTCACCAAGGGAAAGTATGCAAATGACTAGAGTTGGATTTGTTTTGACTGGGGTGTGTTTAGCTAATTGAACCAGTAGCAGATTAAGACATGTGAGTGATTAGCACAATGTAAAGTGCTGTGCGTTAGTCTTTAACCATGGACCATCTATGTACACTGAGTGGTACCAGACGGGTACAACATATTTATTACCGGCTTTAACACAGGTTTAATTACAACCAATGGAGTGTTCACAGCTGCCTTGAAATAATTATAAATAAACAAGATATGTGTACCTCTTCAAATCTCTCTGGAGGAAGAAGAGATTCAGAAAATATTCATTTGTGAGCCCTTTTGAGAGAAATGTGCAGGCTGGAAACCCATTTAATTAATGTGTGGGAGCGTAGCAAAGCATAGTTTGTAATAAATATCATTCTTTTAGACTTACAAGCTAGATTATTTGTTTTAGAAATGCAGTTCACGGGCATGCCAAAAACAACTTGGACATGACGTAACTTATGGTAAGAGAATCACTAAATCTGGAGGGAAGGTAGAAAGGGCCAAGACCGATATGGTGGAAAAAACTCTTATAACATGGATGTTTAATAGGTCACATGCTCGACACTCTTGACACTGCGGTTGTTCCGCTATGCTAGCTAGCTCTAGCATTTATCGGCAGAAGTTACCTTCAGTTACGTCATGTCCAAGTACTTTTTTTCTGTCTGCTTGCATGTAACAAAAACGAGTCCAGCTGTAATTCTGTGTTAAAAATACGAAAAGATGTTCCAAATCCATTCGCTTCACACTTTCCCCACATTACAACCTGCACGTTGCTCATTAAGCACACATTCTTCAAGCAGAAACGGTTTCATCTTCACGTTTTCCCGATCATTATCTTGAACCACTTTGGTGAAATTAAGTTAATGGCATTGTTTCTGATCACATGCTGTTGGTGGTAAAAATAAGAAAGAAGAGAGCATGCAAATTTGCATTAGTGAGGGCAGATGCACTCACTTCTGATCCAGTCCCAGATCCTCTCCCCTGAGCATGTGCAAAAATCCATGAACCAGTAAAATTTACTTTGCGTCGATTCTTCCACTGGCTTAATTTGTGCCGTCTCGGCGGGGTTGGCAGGGAAACGGAGCAGCGATGTGTCCGACCCAACGCGCTGAGCATACCGGGTGAGGTAATTGAATTCTGGCAACTGAGCCAACTCCTGGGCCCAAATGGCCAGCAAGGTACATTTTCTTAAGAAGAGGACACAGACATTTCGGGAAATGAAAAATACTTAAGCTCGCTTGACTTTGCAATAAGTCGTTGTCTGCTTAACTTTACAGCGACCAACCCACTCAGTGTGCCTCCGAGTTCTCACCTCTCTCCATTCCTCTCGCTTTACCTCCTTCTGTCACTTGGCCTGTTTTCCATCTCCCTCTCTGTCCCTGTGTCTTTACCTATCACCGTCCCTCCCGTTCTGTCTCTCTCATCCTATCTCACCCATTAACCTCCCTCTCCCTTGTTTATTGTCTCTCCACCCCTCGGACATTCTCCCTCTTATATCTCACTTGTACCTCGTCCTTCCACTCCTCCCCTCTATCTTGTTTACTTTCCTCTCCCTCCCTTTATCTCACGTCCACCTCGACCTTCCTCTCCGTCCTGGTGTTTCTTCACCTATTTCCACCTCCCTCTCTCCATCTCTCACTCTCCCGACCTATCCCTTACTTTTCCCCTTTCTCTCCGTCCCCGTGTGTCTTTGCCTATTTCCGTCTCCCTCACTGCCTTTCCCTTCTCTCCTGTCTTTCTCTCACCTTTCTCACCCATCTCTCGCTCAATCCGTTTGTGTGTGTGTGTGTGTGTGTGTGTGTGTGTGTGTGTGTAACATCTGTCAGGCGCTGGGAGCAGCTTCGCACCACACAGTGCCTCTCCCTGGCTGTGCTGTCCCTGACTGTGCCGCCAGCCTGTGCGTCGGTCGGCCCTTGTTTTCAGCCCCATTAAGCCTCATCGCTGCATCATTACAGCGGGGCTGGGGCCTGGTGTCAGCGTCGCTTCCTGGTTGCCCTGCTATGCATCAACACCTGCTTTGGAGCCAGAGGGTAAACAGAGGGCGAAGAGGTGTCGGCTAAGTCTATGTGTGGTGGCGCTTAGGGGGTTGGAACCAAACTCTGCTGCTCTGTATTTTTATATTTTATGCGTGAAAAATCTAAAAGTCTAGACCCAAGGTGAGAACTGAATGCATTGTTACTTTAACATCTATTACGTGTGAAGAAGGTTTAGAAGTACGCTGAAATTTAACACTGATAGAGAAAGTTAGAAATCTGTGTACGTGGAGATTATCCGAGACTTTCACAAAAAGTTAAAAATGGTACTGGGTTTTCTGTTTCTACATACCAATTGTTCTGGGAAGAGTTCACACCTCATTGACTCCTATAATTGACCAGACATGGTCTGGGAATGACCATAATAACCTAAGCTTGGAACCAGACGAACTGCTGCTAGCTCGTGTTTTATTTGCTGTGGCATATACGTCTGGCCTCCCATTCAGACAGATATCCAGCCAACCTGGCCTGGGTCGGGCCAGCCACAACCGTTCTCCCAAACCCCAGGCATCACACGGCTTATGGTGGACTGCCATGCAAATCTAGTTATAATGTCTTTCTCATAATGTATTTCGACATGCACACGGCTTTATCCCTCTCGGCCGTTTCGCTCCCAATGCAATTGATTCATTCAAACTTTATTTAAAACTCTCAGAGGAATCATTGAGCGGCTTTTACTATGAAGCCGAGATTACACCATAGAAAATGACAAATAAATAACTAAACAAGAGAAAATCAAACAAATTAAATCTGTTCAACAATTACAGGCAGATATGGGCAAATTCTTAAGAGTATTCCTAAAGCTTCAAAAAGTTGATTTAAGATGATTCATGTAAGATGATGCAAGATATTCCATGATTGCACTGCTGAAAGACTAAAAGTTGTCCTTCCAAGATCAGCCCTGGCACGATCCCACCGCCTTCCAACACTGTGTATGCAGGGTTGTCTAGGGTGCATAGTCACGTTTATCCTCATCTGCCAGGTCTCTGAAACTTTGTGTGGAAACCGGGATATGCGTGTTTACGAGGGCATTTCTCTGCAGCACCCTTTTTTCTCATCTGGCCCCTAGTTTCCCCCTCTCGCGAAACTCCAACTGAATCATTTATTACAAAACCCCCAGGGCGTCTAACCACTGTCTGAATGCTCCATCAATGTTTAATGAATGCCGTTTCGTTTGTTTCTTCCACAATAAATAGGGTAAGCTCTTTTGTCGCTCAGTTGGCCTAGTGTTTTTTTTCTGTAAATATATCCTGAAAACACACAACCATGCAACTATTTTTAAAGATGAAAAAACAAGTCATAAAAACCATTTTACAAGAAAACAATGTTTCAATATCAAAATCCCTCCATATTCCATTTAAAAAAAAGTTATACCCCAAAAACTGCTGGTATTGGTATCAATACCAGTAAAATAAATATAACGGTGCCAGTGAGCGTCACCTATCTACTTGATCTTAATTCATTTCCTGCACTCCTTGTCTTCCTCCCGCAGTAAAACTGTCCTGTCAGTCTGTCTGTCTGTCCTCCTCTCCTCCCATCCCCTCCTTCCTCAGCTGCCTGTCACCAACTCAGCCAAGAAACGACTTACCATTTCCTCCCAACGTCCCTTCTCCACCTCCCCTCACCCTCCCTCCCCCTCCTCGCAGGCTTCCCCGTCCGTCCTCAGACCTCCCTCCCCTCTTTCCTCCACATTCCCTCCCAACCCGGAGACCGTAATCCCCCCTAATGAAAGCTTGCTTGTCTAAATACTTTTTAAAGGCCTGTTCAATACTTAATGAACACGCCATGAATACTTGATGCGCCCTAAAGCCCGGGGATCCCGCGGGGCTCGTTTGCTATGGAGATCAACGGGGTTCATCACCTTCACAGCCTCACACCACTCCCAGATCAACACTGGATCCTAATGGACGACGTCGCCGTGCGTTCCCTGCCTGACCGGGGGAATGACCGGTGGGTTGGTCTCTGGGGAGCACGTGGGTGCATGTGAGAGTGTGTGTTGCCGCAAACCGACGTGAAAGGGGCATTTGTTGGCTTTCTGTTGTGTGTGCGGTTTCTGTGTGTTTTTTTTCGTATATGCAAGCACGTTTTTGACATTTGTTTGTGTTAGTTTTGGTATTACAGAGGTATTCCTTGAACATGCAGGGTTTTTGATTCAGGGAATTTAATAAGCATATGTAATATCTGGGGCATCAAAAGCTGTTTTTGATGCAATGCTTGTTTTTCACCCTATATGGTGTGTTTGAGGATCTTAAAACGTGTGCAGGTCCAAGCATATGCATGCAGGGGGATATAAATATGTATTATAGCGGATCAAATGATACGTCTCTAGAGTTGTTTTGGTTCGCCTGAGTAATGAAAAACAGAGACGAGTTCAAGCGATCTTCATTTTTCACAGTTGAATAGTCATCATAAAATCTAGCAGTACACTTGTCTGTTTTTCATTTTATTTTTGGTCCAAGCTTTTACGAGAGTCATGAGAATAAGAGACGCAGTTTGGCTATGATACACATAGAAGTCACAGAATAAAAGTACATGACCTTGTATAAAAAGCAAAAAGTATTAATAGCTTAATAAATACAAAGAAATATCTTAAAAACTGTTTTTATTCAATTAAACGGGTACGAAAGAAGTGTGAAAATCAAGCCATGTTGTATCTCAACGATGATTAAAGCTGACAACTCTAAATATGGAAATAGGAGGACATTAAACACAGGTCCGATAAGAAGTAATTGCTCAAGTCTCAGATCACGGCTTAATCGAGCCTCGGCAATCCAAGAAGAGGCAGAGCAAAGAGAAGCCTCCTCTCCTGTTTCCTACAGCATCTGTCTTTGGCAGCCGAAAACGAGAGACCCGAAGGGCGGTGGTGGACAGGTGCTGTCTCTGCTTACACAGCAGAGTCGCCAGATGCAGCCACAATCAGAGTGCTGGCATTCAAACCAGACCCGTGTGCGTCTTTGCATTCACTCCTGCCTCTGCGTCTGCCTCGCTTTCCATTATCGACTGGGAGAGTTCGGGGTCAGGATGGATAAATGGCCCCCGGCGGCCCCAGTGGGGCCCAGATGGGACGGGTAGGAGGCCTTTGACACCTGACGCACGGGACGATGGAGAGAAGATGGAAGAGGCCATTTCATAGATTTCCCTAAATGCTGAAATCCAGGAGGAATGCGGTTGCTTCCGAATCGACCGACGGTCATTGCTACATATCAACGGGGTTTGGTGGTACATCTGCAAAGATGAGGAGCAGGGGAGATTGCCGGAGGCAAATGTGGTTCAGAAGTACTTCTGCATCTAGGAAACCTAGCAAGGCTGTCAACAAATATGTCCAATACTTAATTTCTTTAAGTTATTTTTTGTGTTAAGGAGCACCTGTGTTGGAAATATCCAGAGGACAGTCTTATCCCATGTTGAAAGGCCTTTTATAGGTAGCGCTCATTATTGTATTTCCACTGGAACTTTCCCTGCATCTCCCTGAACTTTGTCCATGTCCATAACTTACTGATTAAGGGTGCTGTCTGAGCCAATCAAGATGCATACTTGAACACAGTTCATGATAAAATGTAAAATCTGAGGGTAAAAGCGTTGTCGTGACAACCATTAACTGAATTGGACTGCCCTTCAAGATAGCAGCAAGGGTTTTTCCCAAAAGGGACAGGGTTAGCAAATCGCCAAGGTCTTGTTATTCAGGCAATCAAAATGAGAGGTAATGAGACTTTTTAACAGTGCACCTTTAACAAGGGGATCGTACCTGGTCAAATCATGTTTCGGGCTCTGCTGTATCTTTATTTATTCATTCCGCTGTCTCATTGTATTTTTGTCTACCGTTTCCCCCCGTTCATGTAAAACCCTGCTTCTGTCTGCTCTTCTGTCGGGAACCCGGAAAAGCAATTAATTTCAGACAAGAAGTGGTATCCCATCAAAAGACCATACTGGTGTAAACCTCACCGACAAAACGGTCTGCTTTAAACAAGGCTGTAATCAATCGGTGAATCACAGCCCACAGAAACTGGCAAAGGGGAAAGGGACACTAGTCCATTATATGCTTTATGGAGGGATGTAAGTGAGGAGGAGTGATCCATTTGGGTGGAGGCTAGTAAAGTTTAAACAGAACCAGTTGCAAATTCAGAGTGATGAGCGAATGACATTGAGAGAATGAGAGGAAAAAAATATGTGCTGAATAGAGAATCAGACGCCCTGGATGGGAGCATATCGGGTATTTGTTGTGAAAGGGAGACAGACAGAGGGATGGATAGATACCATTTTCAGTCGATAACACAGCTGTAGCAGAAGCACACAAACACACACACAAGCTATGTCCCATTTGTCTTTGCTACTCCTGTGGACTGCGTCTTGAGGCACTGCTTGATGTACTGTCTACCCAACGGGAACAGAGGGGTAATATAAACACTGCAGAATGGGACACACCCTGATTCAGACTTTTGCCGACATCTCGTGCAGACATTCTGAAATAGCAAACTTGCAAAATAGTTTGACATTACGAATAAATGACATAATCTTTTTTGGGGAATTAAACGTAAAAAAATACACAGATTTCAAAATTAAATGATTGCCAATATATCATTCCATTTGTGCTCTTCACATTGGCGGTTATTTTTTAACAGAAAATCCAAATTCAATCTGGGAGACTTTTTCTGTAACTTTATCCGGAGCCAGCATCTGCATACGCTCTGTGCATGGTCCAAAAACGTTCACTACCACAGCACCTATTGTTGAAATGGTACACCCTACAGCAGGCAAAACCTACACACACACACAAGCACACACATTCTAAACAAAATCAAGCATAACAATGCATGCAATCCAAAAAGTGAACATATCTGGTCTGTTCTCTCTCTCGCTCTCTCATACTGAAAGCTGTAATCAACGCTAATGGGATTCAGCTGTTGGCCGGTCTAATTACCTGGAATGCAGACGGATGGTCTTGAAGACGCATGCACTCACACACATAAACACGCACACACACACGCACACATGCACACACATACACACACACACACACACAAGCGAACACACACATAAACGCGCACATACACACACACACGCAAATGCACACACACACACGCATACAAGCAAACATACACGCACACACACTCACAAGAAAACACACACACACACACAAACAAGCACACGCGCACACACACAAACGCACATACACAGCGGCGTAGACTCTTTTGTAATACACCTGTCACACGTGCCTGTATGTAGGTGAGTGAGTGTGTGCGTGAGCTGTTATATTCCATCATTGAGCTTCTGTAATCAATAGCCTAGCCAAGCCGCGGTCACTGTTAAAAAAGCTAATATTTTGTTAGAACAGAGAGAGGAGTCAAAGAAATACAGAGGGAGATTATTTTATGACATATCTGTTAAATGCTTGACAAATGGGGCCTGGTGTTGCCCTACGCCTGTGTGTGTGTGGGAAGAGGGGGGTTGTGTGTGTGTGTGTGTGTGTGTGTGTGTGTGTGTGTGTGTGTGTGTGTCAGGGACTCTGGCTCAAGAGAGAAAGAGGAGGCAGAAGGGAACTCTTTCTCACAGTGATTAATGGCGTTCACAACCTGGATGAGGGTTGTCTTTGGCTTCGCCTGCGGGTACACACCCTGTATGACACCTCCCATAAAGGACCGAATGCGTCTGTGTGTCTGTGTGTCTATATGTACGTGTGTGTGTGTGTGTGTGTGTCTGTGTGTCTATATGTCGTTTGTGTGAGTGTGTGTGTGTATACGTTTGTGTGTGTGTGTGTGCGCCTATTTGTGTGTGTGCCTGTGTGTGTTTGTGTGTGCATCTGAATGTGTACGTTTGTGTGTGTGTGTATGTGTGTGTGTGTCCGTCTTTGAAGACACATCATCCCAGGGAGGACTCATAAAGATGGCTGCTTCATTCGAGTCCCGAGGGACTCATTAACGATGGCAGAAAGACACACACACACACACACACACACATACACACACACACGCACACAGACACACACACACACACAGGCACACAAACACACACAAGTACAAAAACACAAGGCGCACACACAAGCGTACACACACACAGACACACACACGCACGCACACACGCACGCACGCACGCACGCACGCACGCACGCACGCACGCACGCACACCAGGGCGTAACACGAGGATGTGATGAGAGAGGAAGGAGGGACGGCTGGCTGGGAAATTAAAGAGATAAGGAGAGGAGAGGGACAGGGGCGAGCAGGAGAGATTGACTCATCCCATGGAGGTGCAGAGTGAGTGCACAATCATGGCTGCCTGGAGCACAACAAAGGACGCGTCGCCGTTCAGTGTCTGTTGCCTCGGCCAATCACCCCCGATTGTGGGAAAGCCTGCAGAAATAACAATGGAGCAATAGTGTTTATATACGGGAAGAATCCAAGCGAATTGGAGGAATACAGTAACGTGGATATGCCTATTGAGACGTGGTGGAAGGAACCAGTGGCACGCAAGACGACCCATCTGTCTGGTTTAAATGTGGCACCGCACATGTCCCTGGCTATACTATACAGGGAACAGGTATTCTAGCACATTTTAGTGTTAAAATATGCTGTTTGTGTGTATAAGTGTGTGTATGTGTGCGTGTGTGCGTGTGAGTGAGTGAGTGTGTGTGTCTGTGTGCCTGTGAGTGAGTCAGTTAGTCAGGGAGTGAGTGAGTGAGTGTCTGTGTGAGTGCGTGTGCGCGTCCATCAATGTCTTTGAGACACAGTTGGATAGGAGCACCGATTGAAGTTCAGCACTGATCACAGCTTAGTAAGTGGCCAATAGCGAACAGCTTCTGAGGGTGATGGAGAACAATGTGATGAATTCTTGATCATATTTCCTCATGAAACACATGAGACTTTGTTTATGAAACAGACTGATTCACCAAGTCACTACCTTAAAACTTTGAGGACTACCATTCTCTATTTTATATGTTCGTACTCTTTCTGCCTCTATATCTCAATTACTATAGAGATATATGTGTGTCCAAATGCCATTTTAGGAGACCACTGCAAAAACCCTGAAAGCATGCTGGAATCTAACTGAAGGAAATACTTCTGTCGAAAAAGGCACAAGAAATAACAAAAAGCTTAAGACGGATGATTTGAATGTGCTTTTTGAGTTTTCCTCAAATAAGATTGGATAAGATCACCCAACAATTCACTCACAACAATCGCTTCGGTTCAAAAAGACATTCATTACAGTATGACACACATATGTCATACACATCATTGGCCCTCATCACCGGACCAATGATACCACCGCACTGCACTGGATTGGGCGGTATCACAACAAAACGAATAACAATAACAAGGATAGAATGTGAAAAGCAGGACAAG
Organism: Pollachius pollachius; assembly: GCF_949987615.1. Classification (NCBI taxonomy): domain Eukaryota; kingdom Metazoa; phylum Chordata; class Actinopteri; order Gadiformes; family Gadidae; genus Pollachius; species Pollachius pollachius. The sequence continues at coordinate 47,119,801 of NC_136934.1, read as the reverse complement.
TTGTATGATCCAAGGACACACACAAGCCCAGTGATCTGCTGTGGTGAGAGATTACACTAGCGGGGTCCAGACTGGCTGCTCTATGCTGAATAGAGCGACTATGTGTCCTCCCACGACCAGCTGCCCTCCCCAGCACCCTCCGGCAGGAAGAGGATTAGGCCTGCACAGTTTACCAGAAACACAGCGAAAATAATACAAATGCGTGCATTCGTGCTACGGTCCGGACCAATTTCCAGTTCATACTGGCAAGGTCATTTGTGTGTGTGTGTGTGTGTGTGTGCTTGTGTGCGTGTGGGTTTGCTTGTGTGCGTGTGTGTGTGTGTGTTTGTGTGTGAGTGAGTGAGTGATTGAGTGTGTGTGTGTGTGAGCGTTTGCTTGTGTGTGTGTATCTGTGTGTGTGTGTTTGTATGTGCGTGTCTGCCTTTTACAGTTGAGTATACTGAATCTAAGACCCTTTCCTACACTACTGTAATATGAAATATATCAACATTGATATAACGTACATAGTCGTTGTGCCAAAGACAAGCTTGCTTACCACCGCCAAAAGAAATGGTGGATTAGTTACCAACCAGGATGAGATATCTGTTACTTGCATCTATTAACCTCCGTGTACAAAGTATTTTCGCAATTAATCGGCCGAAATCCGAAAACGATTTTGCGGTGCTCTAAGCAAATTGTTTTTGCGATAAAGGAAACATCGAGGCGTAGTTGTAGTTAACTGAGTTTGTTAACGTCGGATTTGTAGGGAATTGATTGCGGAGGTGTCCCATCATTGAAAAACAGTGCCCACCCTTGGAGTGTCGTTATTGACCAATCAGAATCAGGTATTTAACAATGCTGTGTTTTAAGTAGATCTAACAGTGCATCTCTGAAAATCCTTACTTTATAGGAGTGGCTGGCGGAGACGCAGAGCACAAGTCTTCCTGCATACAAAGCTTCTCAATGAGGGTGTGCATCTCGAGGTACTAGATGTCCTCTGTAGATAAATCCTGCTCAGTGTCTCATTAGCCAGTGCTGAATAGTCGCATATGAATTCTACTCCGTACGCACCTTTTGCAGAGACACTGAGCTAATGGCTGAAGGACTTTATCGGACACATATAGATATAAGCGCACACACACTGCCAAGGATTCTCCCTCTTCGTACAATGGATTTATTAAACCAACAGATGATTGAATGCAGACTATTAAACTGTGTTTGCACAAGGAAATATGCAGTTCCAGCGTGATGCATTAGCATACAGATTCCCACGGAACTGGAGTTAATGTATCACATAATCCCTACAAAGGATAATGGTGTGTTTGCATTTTGTACACAGTATCCCTGATGTTATATCATCTGATAGGATTGTGTGAATCCGGTTCATTGCCTGAAATTTAAAAACAGGGGTCTCCCTGATGACCATGCACACACACATGCGCAGACACACACACACACACACACACACACACACACACACACAGGACACACAACACCACCACCACCAACACCACCACCTCCACCCCTACCACCACTGCCAGTCTTTGCGTCCAACAATATAGCCTGTTTGCAGAACTTTCCATGTCAGTTTGTGTGTATGTGTTTCCGTGTGTTCCTCTGTTTTGTGTGCACGTGTGGTGCGGTGCGTGTGTGTGAATGTGTGTTTGCGTCCGGGTGACAGCGTTTCATCCTGATCAATGCCTTTATTCCTGAGACATCCCGGGCTCCGGAGCCATGACCTGTTGCCATGGTTATCTCTATCTAAAACCATGGGGATTAGGTTGAGAGCCAGCGTGTGTCTGTGCATGTGGAGGTGTTTGTGTGTGTGTGTGTGTGTGTGTGTGGGGGGTGGGGGGTGGGGGTGGGGGGTGGGGGGGGGGGGGGGGGGGTGGAGAAAGTAGCAAAGGAGTAAGGAAGGAGGAAGGAGAAACTAGCGAAATAAAACAAAGACAGCAAATGTGAACCCCGAGAGGAGATGAAGTCAAGTTAGATGAGGACTGTGATGGAGGGAAGGGAGAAAGGGGGAGAGGGGTAAGGGGAGAGAAAAACAAATTGACAGAGAGAGAGAGAGAGAGAGAGAAAACAAGCATAATGGGAACAGGGTGGTCTGGGTAGAGAGAGGAAGCCAGAAAAGGAGAGAGAGAGAGAGAGAGAGAGAAATAACGCCGTAAAAAGTCTTCCTGCAAAGTCCAAAGTCATCTGGGGAGGGAGAGAGAGAGAGAGCGAGAGAGAGAGAGAGAGTGAGAGAGAGATGGTGAGAGAGAGACGAAGAGAGAGAGAGAGAGCGATGTTGAGGGACGTACGAGATAATGGAGAAAGCAAACAGAAAAAAAGCAGACGGCAGAGAGATTGATGAAGTGGCGTCGGTACAACAGAGTCCGTCGATGAGAGTTCAATCAGTCTACTTTTCATATTTGCAAAAACATCCTCCTTTCTAGTCCGGGCAGGCCCGGCCCCGTGTGGGGGAACCAGCAGCAGCCGCCGCAGCAGCTGTGACGGACAGACTTGCGGTTATTGGCTTCTTGAAGGACTCTTGAGCCAGTCGGATGCTTTGGCTCGCATCCTGGGTTGATCCGTTCGAAAGGCTCTCTCTCTTTGACTCTCTCTCTCTTTGACTCGCTCTCTCTCTGACTCTCTCTCTCTCTCTCTCTCTCTCTCTCTCTCTCTCTCTCCCTGTCTCGACACGCTAATCCATACCGCGCCGCTTACCCGCCAGCCCGCAGCCACGCCAACAGAGGGACTTGATGTGCGATGTGAGCGCCGAGCGGGGAAAACATAAAAATAAACTGCTGACATCAATAATGTGGAAGAAATAAAGATTTCTCTCTTTTTTATGATCCGTCCCTTGTAAATATTTCTGGGGGAATTTCGGAAGTACTTTGGACGCACGCACAGACTCGCGCTCACAAACAAACAGATACACATCCGAGGCGCACAAAGACACACGCGCAGGAATGCACGCGCACACGCATGCATGCATACGCACAGCCCACTGGTGTAATGGTCAGGCGTTTTTGCTGTGGTGGATGGATGAGAGAGTGGGGGGATTTTTTTCTCCCAGTCTTTAGATGTCTGAACAAGGGCATACTGGGGCCAGCGAACAGCTTGACACGCCAAGGTTATTTACTTTTAGAAAGGGAAAAATTGTCTGAGTTGGCATACCGAAAGGACAGAGGCACACGTATATGCAAACTCACACACACACACAGGGACGCACACACACACGCGGCTGTGCCCAAACATATGCACAGCTTTTTCCTCCTCCGAGCTTTACATCTGATACACACACTTGGAAAGGAATAATGCAGCGCAAAGCCCATCTCGGCTCAATGCTGGAGCCAAATAAATTCACCTGCACAGCAAGGTGCATGCAGCGCAGTGTGTCCACGAACACATGCACAATGCCCTGATCACCATCGGACAAAGCCCGGTGTCTGCAGAAACCAACCAAAGCCCATGAGCACAACCATCTCAGCTTCACAATCTGTTCATGGGGAGTTTCTTCCCAGTAAGTTGGCCCTCACAGAGCCCTGAGTAGTTGCTTGCACACCGCCCCGACAAACAGCCATACCCGATCACAGACTCGGTGCCGAAGTTAGCCAACACTATATCATCGGGTTTACCGACACGAAACTCTGCCGGACAACAGTCGGACGCTACCAAGGGGCGCAGTGGGGAACATTGCTATTGGCCCGATGAAGGTGTTTGTGGCCTTGGGGTAGGGCATAGTGCCAGTGCATTTAACATCCTATGGGTGTGCCTCTTGCTGTAAATTGCAGCGAATGTCTTAGCCTAACTTTTTAGCGAAAATGGTGGCTAGAGTTTGCTAAGGTGGAAGTAGATGCAAGAACCGTTCGGGATCTGTAAGGTAGTTGCATTTCACGTTCTCAAAAAGCAAACAACTAGTTCATCAACCAGTGAGCGCTCATGGTTCGACATGCAGGAAGATCCCCTTGCACCCTTATTCCTTAGTATGGAGGAGAACACTTTTCCCTATTTGGGATGCAAATATGCACATTCTCTCTCATAAAGCTATCAAGATGTCAGTTGCTGCCTTGCAGATTAATAGTTTTCTGTCATCATTGTTTCTAAGTGTGGCCATATTATGGTCCCATATAGAAACCCATTTATTGAGCCAGCAGTCAATCAAACAAGACCTAAGCTATGACTGTCCAAGTCATGAAAACGATGTATAATCGTATTTATATATAATCCTATTGCTTTAAGAGCCAAAGACCGAGAGTGTATTCTGTGTTTGTGTGTGTGTGTGCGCGTGTGTGTATGTATGCTTGCATGCGCGTGTGTGTGTGTGTGTATGTGTGTCAGGGCAAGGCTGAGCTGGCAAGGGCTGGGATGGGTAATATTTCAATATGATTGTTTATCCTCTTGCAGTGTTATATAGTCATGAAATAAACATATCGACTTATGGAAAAACAGTTTCAGTCTGATAGCAACCCTTCAATTACTGCACTGTATAGAATGGTATGTTAGATTCATAAGAATATGAAATATATATTAATAGTATAATAACCTACATTTCAATATGCTAGTCACCCTTTTCTAATGTGTGTTTGTGGAAAAATGTGTGCATGTGTGTGTGTGTGTGCGTGTTTGCGTGTGTATGCATGCATGCATGTATGTGTTTCTGTTTTGGCATACATTTTTCAAAAGAAATGGGGAAAATGGAAATCTATTTAAATAAAGAAAGAGCAAGGGGTGTGTGTAAATGTGGCGTGCAGACAGAGAGACGGACAGAGCAGACAACCAGAGAGCCATCCTCATTGGACTTCAGTAGGCATGTGCGCTGCCAGCAAGACTGAGACATACTAAAAGGTTACAGCAGTTGATTTGTGATGTTCTGCTTTCAAACACCCCCAGACCTTTCTCTCTTTCTCTCTCTCTCTTTCTCCCACTCTCTTTCTATCCCTCTCTGTCTCTCTCTCTCTCTCTCTCCCTCCCTCTCTCTCTCTCTCCTACTCTGTCTCTCTCCCAGTCTCCTCCTCTCCCCCTCCCTCCCCCCTCTCCCTCCCTCTCTCTCTCCCTCCTTCTCTCCCTCCCTCTCTCTCTCCCTCCTTCTCTCCCTCCCTCTCTCTCTCCCTCCTTCTCTCCCTCCCTCTCCCCTTCCCTCCCCCCTCTCCCTCCCTCTCTCTCGCCCTCCTTCTCTCCCTCCCTCTCTCTCTCTGCAGAAGCAGTTTGGATGCTGTCCACAAAGTTTGATCGATGGCAGGCGCTACGCAGTCAGATTGTGAATCTCCCAGACCGATCTGCAGGACCATTGACAAATAGTGATAGCGCACCTAGCCACCAATAACAATGAGGGATGTAAAGACTGAGCAGCCAATCAGAGAACAGACTCCGGGGAGAACACTTAACCCCCCCATCCCCACATAAAATAAAGAGATTGGGCTGCTTCTTACCGCCCTTCAGTTATTCAGTGAGCATCTCCATTTTTGTTATGTGTGATATATATAATGTTCATATATGGTATGTGCAAAAGACTGCAGTGTTATACTGTTGTGAGTCCCTCCCTATACTCCCATCTCTTCACCATCCACTTCCTCTTCTTCTCCTACCATCTTATCTTCCTCAATAAATCTATACATCAATCAATTCTCTCTCTCTCTCTCTCTCTCTCTCTCCATCATACTCCAGTATGAGAGAGAGAGAGGGATAAAAGAGAGAGAGGGAGAGAGAGAGAGAGCAGGAGAGAGATTGAGAAGGTGAAGTGGTTTCTCGTTGTCTCCTGGTCATCTCATTTATAGAGCGGTTCTAGAGAGGAATCACAAACCACACCCTAGCCCCACTTTCTGATAATGTATGGTTGTTCATTTCTCTCTCTCACACTCCCTATCACTCTCTCTTGCTCTCTATCTCTCTCTCTTACTCACTATCACTCTCTCTCTCCCTCATTATCTTTCACTCTCTCTCTCGCTCTCTATTGCTCACTCTCTGATCTCCTATTTCATCATTCAACTTTGGTTACAAAGCTTTGATTACAAATTGGCATATTATGCTCTTTTAATCATTAGGCAGATTTGTTTTAAAACCCTTGTTAATTCTGCTCTTTTTCAAGATTGATAAGTGACCAATTAAGTCATAATGGAGATCTGCGACTGAAAGTGATTTCAGTTGCGCAAAAGCCTCTGTGTGATATTTTCTGATAATATTCACGTATCCCTGAAACATAACACAAGGTAGCTTTCGGCTTTGACCTTATCAAACTACATTTGTATTTTTATTTTTATGTGGCCTCATATTATTCTATCCTCCTCACAATACGACAAAGTACAAACTAACTGGACAGGTTGTTCCGGGGCCTTTTGCTTAAAGTTATTCAGAGCCCAAAACTGAAAGCTTTTCTAAGTGTTAAGAGAGGAATATGGTGCCACATAAAAACCTCTCCTTTTGTTACACTGCGGAGCGCTAGGCCGTAAGCAAAGCTTTTAGTACTTCTTCCATGGTACATTTCTTACCTCCATTGTGCTGTTAAACGCTGCTTTGGATCGGCAGGCTTTTAATTATATGCATAATTATTTCAATGATTTCTATTCAGGGGTTATGGAGGACTCTGAAGCATTAGAAAATGTTTCTGTGGGTAATCAAAATACGCAGGTTAATGCACTGGCAAAATCCAAAGTGTGTCCCCGCCCATGATTAGGATAACTGTTATGATACCTCTATCGGTAACGCTACGGAAAAACAGTCTTTAGAGAGTGTGTTTTTTCATGTTTACGCTTCAACCGAACTCTTTCAATTTATTCTTGTTTTTTCAGGCTTACATATCATTTCCGAGCGGCGTCCTTTGCACACTTTCTTTTGGACATGACTACCGGAGAGATCATACGGGTGGAACCACAACAACAGCAACAAAAACGTAGTCACGTCTACAAGGAAACGTGGGAGAAAAAAGAGAGGGAAACTGAGCGGCGTACAGAACAGACCGAGAGCTTGAGGCTGCCTTCCAACCACGCCCTGGCGTCCATTTCGCTAATGTCCGGTCTCTGGGAAACCAGTCGGGTGAGGTCAGCGCGAGGATTAGATTCCAACGGGGACATAAGGGGTGTGTAACATCTTTTGTTACTGACGGAGTCATGGCTGACCCCGCTGCTGCCGGTTCGACACATAAGCCCAACCGCTTCCTTTTCGGTTTTCCGTGCGGTCAGAACGGAAGAGTCTGGTCATCCAATGTTTTGGAGGGGTTTGATTCATGACTCAAAGTTACTGGTGCAAACCCAAGGACATTCAGGGCTCTTGTTCCTGCGTGTCGAACCCGGAGCATCTGACGATCTCATTCCGTCCATTGTGTGTTACCATGGGGGAAAGAACCTTGGACCTCTGTTATGCACCATTGAAGGCTGTTCCTTTCCATTAGTCAAATCGGACCATGCGTAAATTTTCCAGTTATCGGGTTATAAGCAAAGAATAGCGAAGCAAGCGATAGTGACAACACGCGTAAATCCGTCTGCATTGACCTCAGCGAGGGATGTTGTTAATAGTAGTAGTAGTAGTAGTGGTAGTAGAAACTTTATTCAACCACTTGGGGAAATCCCGGTATCCAGACAGCCGATGCAGTTGACCAACAACAAAACAAACGTCAAAAAAAGTCAACAAAAAGAGTCAATAAATGTCAATAAGTGAGAGTGAGCAATATTGCATTCCATATATAAGAGCCAAAGGTAGATATAAATAATAATGAATAAATAAATGTTACGAGCTTCATAAAAACACTAGCCGACACCGACGTCCCCGTGGTAAGAGGTCCTTCCCTAACCAACAAACGGTAGGTTGTCATAATCCTTCCGGGGCGCCTGAATGCCTGCACTGCAGCTTATAACTCTGGCCTTGTGTCGAAGCGACACGGACGAGCAAAACACGCCGTCTTACGGATCGAGAAGGGCGACAAAGGACGGCAAGAAGAAGCACAAAGAAAAAAGCCAGAGTGGAGATGCAGATGTATCAGCGCGACACCAGACACCGATGGAAGGGACCGCAGACTTTAATAGACTACCAGGGCCGTCCCTCCCTCTGCTCTGAGTGCCCTTGTGCCCCTCGCCGACGACCTGAACTCACTTCAAGCACGGTTTTGGGCTAGCTCGTGGGCTAATAATGATAATATGCAGGGTGCGATTTGTGCAAAAACCAGAGGGGGGGATAATTTTGAGAAACATTTTAAAACGTTTCAAAATGAAGACGGACCCTGTGTATTTTGGTTGTTAATTATTACGATGTAATGGTGAAAATACTTTGGGTGGGGGGGATAATTTTTATCCCCACCGATGATAAAAATAATTCAGCAGAGGGTAGGACGTGTAAACCAGAGGGGGGGATAATCCCCACCATCCCCACCGGCAAATCGCACCCTGATAATATGGTAAGCGCACCTGGAGTGAGTTCCTGGAGTGAGTTCCGATGGGGTTGAGCGCACACTGTGACGGAACCAGAATGTAGGGAGGGTTCTGATGAGTATGAACACCAGGAAGCCTGCCGGTCCAGATGGCGTGTCTGGGAGAATGCTGAAGACATGTGCTAATCAGCTAGCCCAAGTGTTCCCCATATTCAACCTGTTCCCTGGCTCAATGTCCACCATCCACACCTGCTTAAAGGCATCCGCTATTGTCCCTGTGCCCCAAAAATGCTTCTCCAGCCTGTTTGAATGACGCAGTCGCTGGCCCCCACCTCAGTGCTCATGAATCGAGATGCTGATCAAGGCTCACATCTGGGCCTTCCTCACTCGTACCATGGTTCCTCACTCATACCATGGTATAAGCGACGAAGCTGATGCAGTTTTCTTATCGGCCAAACTGAACCACGGCCGATGCTGACTCTCAGGTACTGCACACCACCACTCTCTCATCTTGACAGCCGGAATAGGGGGGAGCTGTGGGAGACTGCTCTTCATTGATTACAGTTCAGCTTCCAACACCGCAGCGAGAGTGTGAGTGGTTATAAATACCACATCACAGAGGGTCTGACATGGTAAACACACACAGACTCTCTGGTGAGGAAGGCGAGGCAGGTAGCCGAATAAATTCAGAGCCTCCCCGAGGATCCTTCCACCCTTCTACTCTGTAGCTGCAGAGAGCGTTCAGACAGGAGGCATCACCGCCTGGTTTGGCAACAGCTCCACTCAGGGTAGGAGGGCTCTGCGGAGAGTAGTGCGGTCGGTTTGAATGCACGACTGGAATTTCTTCGCTCCCCTCTCTGCAGGACTTACAAGACTTACACACCAGGAGATGGCTTGCAGAACCAGAGCTTTTAGGATCCTGAAGGGGTCCGCACCACTGTTTCAGACGCTGCGGTCAGGCACGCAGCAAAAAGAGAGGCCGAGACAGAGTTTCTTTCCCTTGGCCATCAGAACTGGGAACACTGAGCTCATCAGGGGCCCTACCAAGTTCCATACACTGCAACTCTTATGCGTGTGCACGCAGAAACACACACACACACACACACACACACACACATACATAAACAAACACAAAAACATACATATAGACATTCTCGTTATCTGTACATATCTTTAAGGGTAATTTGTGGAGATCACAGGTCCTGGCAAGTGAAGAACGTCAAATTTTATATTATTTATTTATATTTTCCCCTATGCTAAGAGTGTCATTTCTTTTTACTGGCAATATTATGGTTGATTTTTATTGTAAACAGTGTTCCTTGTTGTTGTTTTTGCATTTCCTGTCAACATTACCACTTTGATCTCACTTACGTCCTGTTTGTGTACTGCATTTGACGTATAAAGTTAATCCATACCTTCTTCCCCTCACTCCCTCTTATCCTTTTGTTAGAAAGGAGCTGTCCAATAAATCCCAATCCTACTCTCCCACCTCACCCCCCCCCGCAAAAACACTCCCACATGCACACCCATATACAGATACTTCACTACCTCCCATTTCCGTGCACACAAACAAACACATACACCGTTGCACACAGAAGTACACGTTTATAGTCAACCATTTAGCAAACACGCACACAAAATTGAAAGATGGTGAAAACACACTCCTATCTGCACACTAGGCCAAACACACACACACGCACACACACACAGATACACACTCACAAAAAGGCAGACACACAGCGCAGCATAGACAAGGCTAATGCAGGGCTAATACGATTGGAGAGCAGCTAATGGACGCTTACATTCAGACCAGATTACGTGTAATTTAATTGGGGGTCCTTTGCTCCTCTCTCTCTCCCTCTATGTGGCTCTCTCTCTATCTCTCTCTCTCTTTCTCCCTCCCTCCTCCGCCTGGCTTCATTGTCCTTCTGCTTGTTTTCCTCTCCTCAAGCTTTTCCTTTGTTGCAAAAGTTGCTGAGCAAAGAACTCACATGCACACGCACACACACAATAACCTAGACATTTATGTGCATGAAGAAGAAAACACCTATATACTAGTCTATATACAGACGTGGATGCACACGTGCACGTGCACACACCCGTACACACACCCTTGGGGCTACTCTCCGCTGTAAAATCTCCCCTCTCACACAAATCCTTATTATCTCCGGTGAACTCTCCTTCATCTCTGTGCTGAACCTGAAATTGACGTTTTAAATGTGCAAGCAAAAACGAAAGCACAACAGAAAGAGAGGAACACGGAAGGAAATCAAGAAACGAACAAAAACTAAGAAAAAATAAAATAATACACAAGGGACCCCTCGACTATAAAGAATTTATTACAGGGCTTTGAAGACTACTCTGATTGTTCAATCACAGGGTTCAGCGGTATATCACTTCTGAATAAGAGACCTCCGATATTGTTTCCTCTTTATTTTAGTGGAAGCAATTCATCTTTTTTAAATCAATAAAATCATCTTTTGTTGTGTCAAATTATTGATTTCTCTAGCAAGTAGCCATCTAATAAGTGGGTTAAAGTACAGCAAGCTGATCATTATCACAGAGTAAACCCAGAGAGATGCAGGACTTGAATCCCCCCGTCACAATATCCATTTGATTGTGTTCCCACCACACACATGGCAAGTGTTGTAGTTTGCTGCAATACTGCCTGCAGTGCTGTCACGCACTCACAAGATAGCTTGATGCAGTCAAGAATGACCACTCTCTGTCTGTCTATCTGTCTGTCTGCTCACATGCAAGAACATATCCATCCGTCTTCTGTGTGTCTGTCTGTCTCTCTCGCTCTCTGCCATATTTGTGACTACCCTAGCACAACTACATATAAATGAATAATAGTCTAAGAGCTCTTGTGTCTAGGATTCTTTTAATTACTTGAACTTGACTCATGAATAATTACACACATCGATAAGTGCCTCACAGAAGTTATAGGAGGTAGGAGGATGAGGTAAACATACAATGTTAAAGTTCCTGTAATGTTCTTTACATTATGCATCCTCCCTTCCTAGTTGAATGCTATTTAACCCTAATTAATTATGTATTATGCACAAACCTGTAAACATGATTATAAAGTTAAACATGACTTGGCATAAAAGTTCCTCTTCACAGAGTTTAACATGACATTCATCCTCTGCTAATGTCTCCTTAACTCACACAATAATATTGGAACAAACTTCACAGGCTCCCCATCCGCCAACGCATTAACTACAAGGTTCTTGTACTTGCTTACCAAGCCATCCACTCCACCAGTCCATCCTACCTATCAGAACTGATCACCGTTCCCCGGCCCACTACAGCCTCGCTACAGACTGGTCACCACGGGAGGACAGGCCTTCAGCTGGGCAGCACCTGCACTCTGGAACGATCTCCCCACCTCCGTTAGAGAGGCCAGGTCCATTTAATCATTCAAGTCACTCCTCAAAGCTCACATTTTATACAAGGCATACAAGGACTACTACATACTTCAGATGAGTTTTTATTTTTTGGAGCCCTTTTACATTCTTTTTCTTTTTTGTTGTGAAGCGCATTGGGTCCTAGAAATGTGCTATACAAGACTGATTTATTATAATTATTATTATTATTATTATTATTATCATTATTATTAACATCGTCACATTTTCAACATAACATTATTCTTTCTCATTACATTTTCCTTCCTACATTTGCTGTTCACAACTCAAGTCTCTTTGGAGGCGTTCAGTGCCTCTCAGGGCAGCGTCTCTCAGCCTTTTGTTTTGTGTCCCGGTTGGGTCTAGTAAGTCTGTGGTCACAGAGTTCTCTGGTCCGTGTGAAGCTGGGATATCTGGAGTATCGTTAGCCAAGTCAGATGAGTCAGGTAAGGTCTGCACTGGTTTGCTTTTCATGTGAGTGTGAAGGACCGGATCGCCATGACGTCTCCAAGTTACGTCACCAACGTCCACTATACACATCAGTGGTTCGGTTCTGGTGGATTCTGCACGGTTTGTTATTGAGATGTTTATACTGTCGCCTAACATTAGGCTTGAGAAAGTCCATGCGAGGACGTCAGTTCCCGTTGAGAAACATTATGGCTGGAGTTTGATTGGTAGTTGCTGTAATGGACTGCATTTCTGTCAACAAGAAGGCAATTGTTTATCTGGTGTTGCGGTGTTATGCTCTGCTGTTCCATTGCATTGATTTACTTTCTGAATGTTCTTACAACCATCTCGGCTAAGCCATTAGTTGCTGGACGATAAGGCGAAGAGCTGGAATGCGTAAATCAAATTTTCCATGGGAAGTTCTTCGGAATTCTCGAGACCAATTGTCGTCCATTGTTTGTGCAGACTTGCTCCGGAAGTCCATTCCTGGAGAATATGGTCCTAAGTACAGAAATTATGTTGTTTCGAAGCTGTCATTGACCTCCTGTCATTTAGAATATGCGTCAACTGCTCTCCGGAACACGGAGTCCGTGATTGGTGCAGTGAAATAAATATGCACATGTTGCCATGGTGATGAAGGCCGACCCCAGGAGTTAAGTCGGGCTTGTGTTGGTGTGCTCTAGATCCTTTCGACGTCCAAATCAGGTCTTTGTGGTGCCCTCCATATGTTTGTCGTGACGGAGGGCAGCACACATAGCCACAGGCTAGTCTCCTCATTTGACCTGTCTTCAAGCATCCCTCATGCAAGGCATCCAGCACTCAGCTGCGTCATTTAGAAGGCACCACAGCGTATTATTCCCACATCGCTGTTCCTTGATATACTGATGGGTGTTCCTTCCTTTCTGGGAAACCTGGGGACCGTAGGACACCATGGGCAGGCCATTCTTTCTAGGGGATGTCGTAAACTTTAGACAGTGTTGGGTCATTTTATGTTGTTCTGTATATGAGCGTTTGTCCCAAGAAGCTGTTCGACTAGAGTTGAGTGAAACACGTCTGCTGGGTCTATTGATTCGTCTTCCTCAGTAGTCAACCATGCAATTTCACAACAGGTCATCTGTGTCACCGTTGTCACTGTTGTTTAGTACCTGTCATCGCTGGAACGCCCTTCTGTGGGTTGAATACAGACCCAAGTGGCTGATCGTCGTCATCAATGTGAACTTTTTGTCCATAGAGGTAGTGGTTTGACTCCTTGACCCCCCTACACAAGGCTCAGGGCCACTTGTCGATCTACGCATAGTAACACTTAGCCGTTGCCAGCAACCTTGAAGCGAAGGCCATTGGTTGTTCAGAGCGGTCTGGTAACTTAGAATACTGCACTGATTCTGCATGGTGAATCATCAAGAACCAACTTGACGGGGTCAGGAAGGTTTAAAGCAAGCATGCACCTCTTCTGATGTTTTAAGTCACTTTGTTGCTCTGAAAGCTTTTTCAAAGCTTACAGTCCACTTCAATAGTATTCCGGTCTGTAACAGTGTATTCAGTGGGTGTAACATTGTAGATCGGTTAGGTAAGAACTTACTCATTCACAAGCCTGACGTAGAATTGCAACACGTTTTCAGGGTTGAGGTGCCTTAAGTACAGCCTCCATTTTGTCTTGTGACTTGTGTAAGCCATCTTTGTCTATTACATGTCTAATGTAGGATATTTTGCTGTTTAAAAAAACGTATCTTTGTTCAGGCCTTTACACACCAACCAGATTATCGGTCGTCGGACAGTCTGGCGAGATCGGTGACGTTGATGTTGAATCGGCCATGACCAATTCCGTCCGACTGCCTTTTCTCGCCAGACTGTCCGACGACCTATAATCTGGTTGGTGTGTAAGGGCCATTAGAAGAGTCCTTACTCCCGTAGCCTGGTGAGCACTTGAGCACTAGATTTGTAAGTGTTGTCTGGCATCCAATGCGGTACCTTGTCCATTGCGCTTCGACAAATAGCGGGAGCCAGTGCTATTCTGATCACAAAATGCCTCTTTCTTCATTTGCAGGTAAGCTTGGGCCAGATCAGTCTTTGAGAAATGTTCCCCTCCGGCGAAAGAAGAGAATGTGTCTTCAAAGCGGGACAGTGAATATTGTATTGTGCTGAGCACTGGATATAAATTACTTTATTTTGGACTGGAACTTTGGGTATAACCCTTCCACTCCACTTCACTCAGACAGAAAGCTCTAAGTGGAGATCTCAAATTCTTCTTCAGCTTGCGGCCAAACTGCATAAGGTCTAGCCTTGTGGATCTTGGAGCAGTACTGTTTTTCAGCTCAATCTTATCTTTCATTCCTTTAAGTGTTTCTATTTCGTTTTCCAACACTCGTTTAGAATCAGCCAGTAGCTTTGACCGTTTATGACAGCAGTAACCCTGCTGCATAATCTGTGTAGCTCTGCTAAATACACCGATATTGTATCTCTTTTGGACTGGTTCCTTTATGCAATCTGAATCCTTCAGCTATGGCCTTGAGGATTAGAAGTTTTTCCAATGTATATCCACAACCTGTTGGAACGCTTTATCTTTTGGCCTTTCGGGGGAAAACAAGCTGTATAGAAATCCATTCGTGTTAGCACCCATTATGGTCAAAAGCTAAGATTATCTCTTATCGTCTGTCACACCATTAGCAGGACAATACGTTTCCGTTCTTTCAACGTATACATTCGCCAGGCAGTCGATCGTTTCCATTTGTTTTCTTTCTGTTTGCAAAGTCAATCCATATCACTTTTTCTTTCTCCTCATACTAAGTCTTGCATCATTCCAACTGACTCACGCATCCTTTTAGCAGGCGCACTGTTCCTCCATCCCGGCAGATCGTGTGCACGTTCCTGTCTGTCATCCTTCCTCTCCTCTGAGATGAGCTGTCAGCGTTTCAGCATCCATGGTGACGCGATAGGGAGCTGAAGGTTCTCTCGATAGTGAGGCCAACAACACATTTTAATAAACAAACACTCGGACTCGGGGTACTATTTCTAGGATTCTTTTAGTTTTGTTGAATTTCCTTAAGAAACAATTAGATGTGTTGTTTTACTTCTATAAGTGATTTACTTCTAATTACACATTACTGTTAATGTAATGTTCTAATAATACACTATCTATTTTTCAATCTATTTCTCTTTCTCTGTCTTTCTCTCTAACTCTCTCTCTCTCTCTCTATATATATATATATATATATTTTAGCAGGGTTAGACAGAGGACAATGCTGAAATGTGGCATACGGTAAAAGAGGAAGGATTCTCTTAAAACTTGTCTAGTGAAACTAGGCTGCTGTGGCAAAAAAGAGTGAGAGTGAGGAGAGAGGAAAGAAGCAAAAGTGGGAGCGAGAGGGAGAGAGAAAGAGAGAGAGAGAGAGAGAGCGAGAGAAAGAGAGAGAGAGAGAGAGCGCGCGAGGGAGAGAGGGCGAGGGAGCAGGGCGAGAGGGAGAAAGAGAGCGAGAGTGGGATGAGGTACAGCAAGGGCGAGACAAACATAAAGGGTAAAAGGATAGAAGATAGAGACAAAAGAGAGAGATATTATATAGATGAATCTATATATCTATTATATAGATACACACCCTTTTGTCTTTAACCATTAGTTTTGTGTCCCAGCATGCACTGCCGGGTTATGCACACACACACATGTTCTCATGCACACCCGCACACACACAGAGCAGGGAACAAAGGTGGCAGGCAGCTGACAAGCCATAAGCACACACACAACATGTCAGCATGTCAAGACAGTATGACAGGAACAAAGATAAAGAGAGAGAGAGAGCAAGAGAGAGAGAGAGAGTGAGGGAGAGAGAGCGAGAGCGAGAGCGAGAGCGAGAGAGAGAGAGAGAGAGCGAGAGAGAGCGTGAGAGAGAGAGAGAGAGAGCCAGAGCGCGTGAAAGAGAGAGAATGGAGGCATAAAGGAGATTTGGGATTAGAGGCACACAGCTGGTCAGAACATAGGGTTCAATCAGGTCTGATAAATGACATCCAAGCCAAGAGCTCTGGATACAATGTGCGCGTGTTTGTGTGTGTGTATGTGTGTGTGTGTGTGTGTATGTGTGCGTGAGAGACTGCCTTTTTTGTACTGAATATCTTGATCCACTGAAAACTGCACCTTTTCCCGCTCACTCCCTCCCAGCCTGCTTCCCTCTATGTAGGTCTGTCTGTCTGTCTGCCTTCTCTCTCTCTCTCTCTCTCTCTCTCTCCCTCTCTCTCTCTCTCGCTCTCTTTCTCTCTCATCCTCATCACCCTTTCTTACTTCGATGAGGAGGAAAGGAAAGGAGAGAGGAGTTTGATGGATAGATAGACTGTGTAGATAGAGAGCCAGGAGATAAGGAGAGAGTGATCGAATAACAGTGACAAAAAAAGTGTGAAGCGAAGAGGAGGAAATGGAGCAAAACTGTCAAAATGCGACGGCACAGTTGTGTGTGCACCAACATGGAGTGATGTCTGTGCTGTGTATCCGTAGGCGCTGTTACTTATAGTTCACCTTTACTTCAACTTTGACCCCAGTCTGAAATGTGACCTTGAATTGCTCAAATCTTCCAAGGCCTATTCAAATTCTGAAATCTATCACACAAGCGTATTTGATATATATATGCACTCACGCGGGCAAAGTGATTAAACACACAGACACACACACAGACGCACACTTGGGTAAACAGGTAACACACAAACTGGGTGAACAGATATGGTACACACACACAGGTAATGGGGAACAGCTTGTTGTCCTGGATTGGATAAATAAAATAAACACAACTAAGTAAAAGCCTAGAATCACCTCCGGTAGTTGTAATGCCACATTTAAGATATCGGTAAGAATAAAGCATAGCCTGGCACTTGTATGTGTTCTCCTTGTCTGTTTTAGCTTTAAAGCAAAAGAAGAACACATCCTCCGGAGAAGGCTCCAGTTAGTGTGCGGCTTTGGCGCATGATAGACAAGGATGCGCCGCATCCTCAAACACAACGACAGACAAATTTCCCCGGCTTGGTAGGCAACTTCATCTTGATAAGCGCTGTCAAATCCCACCCCCAAAAAAAGGGTAAATAAAACAACAACGAAACGAAATGCAGTGGATGAAATATTGATGTGGAATAAACTGCGTCACAGGGAACGATCGCTCTATCCTTCCTGGAGAGGAACCTGAGTATCGATAGGTCATCAAAGTGTACGTTTGTGCATACTCTGAGCAAACTGTGTTGAACGTCTTCGAGTATGGTCCTATACAGAGCTAGAAATATGCAGAGATATTGAACTAGATCACCTCCAGTTTATATAAAGAGGGTAGCATGAATCAGGCTCAGTTACATATAGATATACTGCTCACATGGCAGAAATAATTCATGATAACACGTCAAATTATAAGTAGGATGTATTTCCCTGTATTTCTTTATACTCTTACACACAACTCTGTGTACGTTCGTGTGTGTATGGTTATTCTTTACAGATCCGCCAGATCCCGGCATCTCTGAGGCACGACAATGTGTTGAACTGGTAGTTGTTATTCACCAACAACTGTTATTTCCTCCCCACGTTGGTAAACCAGTGCGCTCTCTACTGACATGTCCCTTGGCAAACAAACCAGCATCTTGATTCAAGCAAAATCAAGAGAGAATTGCTTTAAGTGGAGCTAAAACAGGACGTTAAGATTCAAGAGCTAGATTAACGCCTCCTGAACGTGTGCTCTGTTTGCCCATAGGGTGCAACCACGTTTGTGGCGGCACATCTTAACTATGAAATCAAGAACTAATTAAGTTTCCCTGGCAATATGAAAGTGAAGTGGTTAGCCTGATCGTGCTCTACGCTAGCATCTCCTTTGGCATCAGACATCATTGTGAGTAGCTGAAGCCGCAGCGTGAACTACAAGCATGAGACATCAGGGGGCTTTCTCCTCCAATCAGAGTTGAACCTTTCATCCCACCGAGCGACACCCCAGGAGATCTCTGAGTCCCCCCACCCCCCCCCAAACACACACTCATCTACACACTGTAGTTAAATAACAGCTCAACATAACAAAAGTGCTCATTCAAATGTACACGCCACCCCAGAGAGTAGGAGAGCGAGCGAGAGAGTGAGACAGATAGCACGAGGAGAGCGAAAATGAGGGAGCGAGGGGGAGGGGGAGAGAGCAAGGGGGAGAGAGCAAGGGGGAGAGAGCGAGATGGACAGAGAGCGAGTGGAAGAGCGAGCAAGAAAGAGAGAGAGAGAGAGCCCAAGAGAGTCTGAGATAGACAGTGAGAGAGCAAGATAGAGAGAGGCAGTGAGAGAGCAAGATAGGGACAGGGAAAGGAGAGGGAAAGGGAGAGAAGGACAGAGAGAGAGAAAGAGAGAGAGAGAACTAGAGCATGTGAGAGAAAGCCAGCGAGAGAGAGCAAGAGAGAGAGAGAGAGAATGAGAGAAAAGAGGTTTAAAGCCAGCAGAGAGGTGAGTGACGAGGCTGGTAATGTGTAATTCAATGGGATGCTCTCAGAGCCTGAAGACCGGCCAGTTTTAATTGCAATTCTCTTTCATTTATAAACGGGGGAGCTCAGTGGCGATGTGGTTTTAATGATTCTGAAAGGGAGCCAGACTGTATCCGCCATGAGTTCACACATCACACACACACACACACACACACACACACACACACACACACACACACACACACACACACACACACACACACACACACACACACACACACACACATTCACACACAAACACACACTGACTCTCCTACACATATAAACATACAAACACACACACAAATACACTGTGACTTTCTCCTTCACAAACACACACACATGCGCAGTCTCTCTCTCCCCCACACAAACAAACACACACACACACACAAACACACCCACACGCACAAACACACACACACACACTGACTCTCCTACACATATACACACACAAACACACACACACACACAAACACACACACACAGTCTCTCTCTCCCCCACACAAACAAACACACACAAACACACCCACACGCACACACACACACACACACACTGACTCTCCTACACATATACACACACAAACACACACACACACACAAACACACACACACAGTCTCTCTCTCCCCCACACAAACAAACACACACAAACACACCCACACGCACACACACACACACACACACTGACTCTCCTACACATATACACACAAACACACGCACACGCACACACACACACACACACAAACTCACACACACAGTCTCTCTCTCTCTATCCGACAGACACACACACAAAGAGACACACGCAATAATTTAAATTGTATTCTCCCCAGTGCCCATCAGGCATTGTCCCGTATCGACCAATGCACACACGCCCCCCGCCTCCACCCTGGCACTTGTTGCAGAGGGCCGCGTGTGTCTGATTGCGGGTGTGAGTGACGTCCCTGACGGGCTGAGGGAACGCGGCTCCTCAGAGCCACCGAGCCGCAGCCCGACGCATACAAATGTACCGCTGTAAACAGAACGGGGCCCCGTGTGCGTCCACAGACACACGGAAACACACGGGCAAAACCGGACAGGAGTATGGAGACGGACCGACACGCATGCACACACGCGCGCGCACACACCCATGCAATCATGGCAAGTGGTGCAGCCGAAGTGAGAATGTTTGTTTTTTGTGCGCTTCCTAAATACAGACTAGTAACACACGCACACACATGCACACAATCACGCACGCACACACACAAACAGAAATTTCCTGAACACAGTTTTGCGCAGGCAAATGGTTGTGCAGGTGTGCTGGAGGGAGACAGGGGGTGAGAAGGGGTGATGAGGGGGTGAGGACGGGTGAGGTAGGGTGAGGAAGGGTGAGGAGGGGTGAGGACAGGGTAGGGCAGGTGTGACAGCAGCGGGCGGGGCTGGTGACGCGGGTCCCTCTCAGGTCTCCTACCTTGGCCATCTGCGCCTGAACCCCGCTGGCTTTCAGGGAAGCTACTGCCTTCTGGGCCGCCGCCGGGCTGTCAAAGTCCACGAAGCCGTAGCCTAGACACACACACAGACACACACACACACAGACACACATGTACAGAGACACACAGGTACACACAGGGAGACACAAACACACGCACACAGATACACACACATGTACAGAGACACACAGATACACACAGGGAGACACAAACACACACGCACAAACACAGACAGACAGACACACACGCACGGACACACACACACAGTCACACACAGACACACACACACAATACACAGAGACACACAAACACAGCCAGACACACAGGAGACAATAAGGAATAAGGTGAGAAAACAGCGCAGAGTGAGACTGCCGTAACACACAAACAGAATAACAATCGCCATCATACAATTATTGAACGCTGAGACACTTAAAATGCGTGCAACCTCCAACTCCCTTCCATCTCTCCCACCACAGTCTGTATGGGACTGACATGCATTCCATAATGCCCCTTACAAAGGGTGGTCCTGTGGGTAAGTACCCATGCAGAATTGTGCGCACCAAGCGTGGATAAATGAGCAAGGAATAATAAGGGGGCAGCGCAGAATGCTGAATGGGCAGTTTTGCCTGAAAACACTTAGATTCCGGCGGGCTCAGAGCTGTTTGAACCGCAGAGATATTCAGGCACGTCGTCTTGGAATTTGGCCTTTCTTCACAGGAGCACGGCGCCAAGGTCTCTCACTGTCTGAGGTGATGTGTGTTTTGCCTTGAAGACCGGAACAGATGTCAAAAGCTATCGTTTTTTTGCCATTTCACAGACCATAAGCTCTTTCTGAGGCCGTGCACCCTCAAAGGCTTTATTCCCCCCCTGCCCCCTTAAAATGTACTTATGTGTGTTATCAATGAATGGACATTTCACATCTCAGGATGTGAAGCTTTTTATTCGTGTTATTCCCGTGCAATCTCATTTGAGTTTTTCGGTGTGTAGAAATGTATTATAGTCCGTTGTTGTTCTGTACATCGTCATTGTGTGTGTATTTGTGTGCATGTGTATGTTTGTGCGTGTATGCGTGCGTGCGTGTGCGTGTGTGTGTGCATGGACACACGCCAGGACGCCAACAAAGGAAAAAACGGAACGGGAGCGTTTCAAATTCCAATCGACAATTAAAGAGGCTCATTAATTACAACGTGGAATGCAAATATTTTCAGCATCGGTTCTTTCTTCCTCCCTCCCTCCGCCGCTCTCGCTGTGTCCCTCTTTTGTCACGTATCCCTCTTCATCTCTCCGTCCCGCCTCGCTGCCAGGAACATCTGTTTGCTCGCTTTCTTTTTTTTGCAGTGTTTGGATGCACACTCTGTTCTGCTCATAAGTAGATCTGTGTTTTATTGTTCAAAGGCATCGGGGCTGCAGAGATCTGCCCAGCACGTGCACACATATTTATTTATGAAACACGCTAATGAGAAGCCCGCCGTTTAGCCAAAAACGAAAGTCACGCAAACCGAACACATCTGAGTCGATGAGTGCTGCTGGACTCCACAGTCACACTTACCCCCCACCGACCCCCCTCCTCCCTCGTGGCAGTGATGAAGAGTTATTAAAGTAGTCAGGAGGCAGAGCAGGTCGCCTGGCAACCACAAGGACGGTGGTTGGGTCCCAAGTTCCTCCTCCTAGCAAAGATTTGAGGTGTCCCCGAGCGAGACACGCCTAAGCTGTAATGACGTGCGTTTGAATGTGCTTATTAATGAGTGTATGAATGGGTGGATGTGAGGCCCTCATTGTGTGTCGCTTTATGTGGCCACAGTCCACTCCTTCACGGTTCTCTGTGCATACATTTGTCATTCTTTGAATACCAAAATAACTGCACTATAACACAAATCACACCTTAATCACATAGAATCAGGCAAGTGTCGCAGAACGTCAGCTTGAAGACCCCACGGCATCCTAGCAACAGACCACCTATAGTAACTACCCGCCACTATGGGCACAACACGGCACCAGTCTGTCTTTAAGATAAGAACAATAACAACACCGTACACCGATTAAGGCAACGCTAGACAACTTCTGGCATAGAAAATGTAAATATTTGATCCTGGGAGTACATTTACTTAAGATTGTTTTTGTGTTGTCTTTAGAACTCCACTTTAAAGCATTAACGTTGTATTACTTACAACGTTAATGCTGTACCAGATGTGTCCAGGTCCATCTTTAAAATTGACCTGGACACATCTGGAGTCAATACTGATCGATAGTGACGTCATTGATAAAATCACATCCTGTAGCTAATATATTCTACAAATGAAAAATTCTGGCCAGCTTGTACCGCTCACTGTTGACAAGAACCGTAGTATCAACACCCCAGAATCCCTCCCACTCAAGCCCCACAGCCATCCCAGCTATGCTGGTTGGCTTCACACATCCGGTAAGTGTGGACAGAACACTGTTATTGATTTGTCTGATTGTGAAAACCTTCCGCCTACTAACGGGTTGGGGCTCAGTCTTGCACAATGCGACTTTGATGTTGCATTGTGGTCTTCTTGTCATGTGCAAGCCTCAATCCCCAGTCACATGATCTCCAATCACATCACAGGACGCACCAGTGATGTTGTCATGCGGCAAATGCATGCTGCATGAAAAGATATCTACATACTTTTACGCAATGCATAATCATGATATCGCCTATCATACCCATTTGAACTAGGTTAATCAATAGATTGTTGATTACGATTGTTAAATACTTTGAACGAGCAACTAAAGTCTAGAAATCACATGCTGGCTCACTCACACTACCACAAGCGATCATGTTTTTATGTGGCTTTTGCACGTGACAGGGACATCGACTTGAGAGACAGTACATCCAGAGGTTTTCTTCCTCTCACTTGCAGACAGGCTTTCTGCAGATGTTGCTTTCAACACATCCACACCCTGCAAAGATCAAACAGTCACCGACCCGTATAGGAAACACTGCTTCCCCTGTGGGTCGGTTCTGCCCTGCCCTGGGGCCAGAACAGTAAACCATCCCCTCGGCTAACCTTGTCCTGCATTGCCTCCATCCTTAGGTGAAAAGCTGAAAACGCTTTCAGTAGAACCACAGGGTTCGACTGCGAGAAGAGGCGTCAAACATGTCTTTGTCCTACGCCGGGAAGCTGCCCAATTTGCCTGTTTTGAATAAGACGTACAAGATAATAACAGTGCAAATAATCTTCCTTCTGGTTATCATGGTAACCATAGCAAGGACCAATCACCGAATGTGTTGAGGATACAGGCGACACTCTACGAGTGTTATTGGAGAGCCACTCTGAGCTTAGATAGAGCTGCGCAGTAGGCAACAAGCATGCTACAAAGTAGCATGTGTCTGCTGGCTTTATAACATTACACTCACTTATAAAAAGTCTCGGAATATGTGTCATAACCACCCCCCCCCCCCCCCCCCCCCCCCACACACACACACACACAAACACACAAACACAAAGACACACAAACCCTATGTAAAATACTCATGTATCTTGCGCTCTTTAAAATGAATGAAGGGGCCTTGTTCCTTCATAGAGGAGGTTTTGCGAGCAGAGCAAATTATGTATAATAGCCTAGCACATCAGAGCATAGCATTGCTGCTGCTGCAACAGTGAGGCTGCTAGCTGCCACTGTTCTCTTCACCAGTGGTGGATGAACGATGGCCGGACTATGTCAAAGCCCAGAGAACGTTTTCTAATTGTTTAACTTGCCTTTGAAGCGCAGTGCAGTTCCCATATTTCCCAGAAACCTGAGCAGAACTTTCTAGTTTCTCTTTGAGTTCAGCGCAGATGAAAGCAACTAGCCCCTCTGGGTGGCATGATAAAGATATTTCTAGAGAACCAAGGAAGAGGGGACAATAATAGCACAACATTATGTGACTCACTTCTTTCATTTCATTGTCCCATTGTTGGTCTCATAAAGGGCCGTAGATTGATATTAACCTGTCAGCGCAGGGCCTGATTAGGACCCGCGTCTTCAATACCGAAGAATAAAAATATATGCATTTTTTATTTTTCAATTTATGCTCTGATTTGTATACTGACTTGAACACTGACTTGTACACTGACGTGTAGTCCAATTTGTATGGTAATTAATAGCTAACCATGTTAGCTATTATTCATGTTAATTAGTTAACATGAACACCATTAGTAAACAAGAACACCATTAGTACTAAATGATTATGATATCGTTAGTTATCTCTCTTAATTAATGTTTTACTTAATTTACATTAGTCAGTTAATTGTTAGTAAATGTATATTAATGCTTGAACAAATGTTAATTAATGGTCTATTATTGTTCCATTTTTTTATTCATTAAGTCGCACACATATGACTTTGGAAAATGGAAGCCGTTTACAATCTAAAGTGGCTTCCCTCTGCCTCTTCCTCTGCCTCTCTACATCCTACTCTCTCCTCCCCGAAGACACGGCCACTCTGCTAACTGGATCCCAGTCTCTGGCTCCGGTCAAATTATCAAAAGGACACATCCCTAAGACCTCTCCTCACCCCTTTTCCTTGACCTCAATGGAAAAGGTCACGAGATCAAGAAAAAGCTGTGAAGTAGCATTCAAAAGGACTTTGGGAACGACCACCGCAGTGCTCAATGAACCCGAAAGCACTTACACCGATCCACGTCATTATGCGACCGAGGATGTTGTCATGTTGATCGTTAGTTTCCGAGAACGGCCCAAACAGGCGATTCCTCAGACTTTAGAGCATGTCACCAGCACTTACCATGGGCGGCCACTTAGGCACTTCAAAGTAATTTCACTTAGTTTAGGAACCTTCGTAAGCAAAAAAACGAAGACTAATAGACCGGAAACTTCTGTGTTTCCACAATGAGCCGGCACCCGCTGAAACCCAAGGCTCTCTGTATTTATATCGGCCAGATTGAGATCTCCTGGACTAAATCAATGGTTGAAGTGATAATGAAACCGAGAGCACTGTGGATGCTGTTATCACACTGTCTGTGAACGTGTGAGTACTCCCTTCCCTACACCCTCCACAAACCCTTTAATCATATTCTCATATATCCCCCCAACCCAACACACTCACCAACTTCAGTGAAGGAGTTCATTTAAATGGGGTGTAAGTCGCCAGCGAATCATGGCCAAACAAACAATAATGAGAATACTTTCATAAACCGCAGCACTGCAATATTTAGCAGAGCAATTACAGTATGTAAATCAAATCCATCTTTTATGTCTGTGAGCTACACAAACATGGTAGTCCCTCTCCCACCTCGGCACGCAGGATCAATGAGTACCACTGGACTCCAGACAGACCACAGTAAACCCTTCTACACTCCTGTAAACCCCAGAGTAGATACGGCGATGGTTTGGATTTCATTAAAATAAACAGTGTTTGGGCGCGTCGGTGGTTCACCGGGTAGAGCGTGTACCATTACGGCCTAGTCCTTACCGCAGCGACGGTGGTTCGATTCCTGCCCATGGTCCTTCGCTGCGCGTCTTCCCCTATATCTCCCATACCTTCCTGTCTTCCTATCTCACAATAAAAATATCTTCTCAAAGAAACATCATTCCATCGCATTCAAAGTCAAAGTCAGTCGATCGCATTTCATCCTAATACAAAAAAACAAAAAACACAACCCCCATGCCGCCCTTTTATCAGTCTAAAGTGCTCATCGGTTGGCGCTACAGACGGGCCTGATTGCGCGCCTTCGCAACGCTCAAAATCTGCTGCTGCCGTCAGCCCCGCTGGCGTGTCTGAAGACCCGGGCTGGAGTGGAGCGCTCCAGTGGAGTGGAGCTGGGGCAGACACTGTGCGCCCAATCACGGCCGAGACGAGACGCGCGCCGCGGTGCCTCTTCACGAGTGCACAATCACAGTGATTAGGGCTCAGTTCAGAGCTCTCAAACAATCAGGCGGACCCTCAAATAGAGCATAAGCTGCTGATTTACCCACTGCCCCCACTGCCCCCACCACCAGCCTGCCACCCCCTGCTGTGAGCTCTATTTGAAGCATACGGTCGCCATTGTTGCGGCCGGTTAAGCGATGAAGGCCGTGGCGGTGTCATGCTCGGGGGGGTGGAGCGGGGGCGTGCTTGCGCTCCTCCAGTGTAAGTGTAATTGCTGTGCAATTGGGAAATCATCTGGCGCGGAGCGTGACAAAACATCAAGTGACACAACGTCAAAGAAGACAATTGGCGGCCTATCGTTCAAGAGGAGAACTCGACGACGCGACGGCAACGCGCTGACGGCGATGGTTTTAAGAGGGCGTGATACTCTTCCGCGTGGCTGGACTGGTTGGTCGAGGATGGTGAACCCCAGATGACACCATGAATGGCTAATGACACCATGAATGGCTAATGACTCACTCCAACGCGCTGAGTTATTATTCAGCCATCAAACAAAGTATGGCAAAAAGTGCAGCATTGTTATTAAGTTTATTTGTTATTCACCATCCAAATGTAATCAACCCGACTTCC
>NC_136934.1:47070752-47088252 GCF_949987615.1 Pollachius pollachius | reverse complement strand
TGGCTCACCCCCTCCCCCCTCCATTTCGTTCCACAATTATTCTTCCAAAATGTTTGTTTTTGAAGTTCCGCATGGTCCACCATCCTGGCTGCGTTTCAGGACCCCTAATCCCCTACAACACTGTTAGGCCAACCAGGCCCACCCACCACAAGCAGATAGCCATCAAACATTCTTTGCCAAAACTATTCAGCTATATGGCTGTTCTCTGGCGGCATGAAACGGTGCAATAGTCTCCCTGAATGCTTAAGAACCACAGATTTATGAACTGACATGAAACCTATAAGCATCATGGTGATTCAACTGCTTTTGGATGTATCATTTGCTTATATTTATACCATTTATACATGGTAGATGTTTATATGATAAGCTTGCGATTAATGTACACACTTATATGTTGTACGTCCTTGCACTTAAAAATAATACTAAGAATTGTGTAGCATCTTATCCTAGCTATCTTAGTTGTATAGGGAATGGGTTCATCTAACAATTGTAAGTGCTTGGCACCTGTTTCTATGAATATCTTTACTGAAGTGACATATATTGTTTCTCTTCTTCTGACAAATGTACTTATTGCCCTAAATGTTAATGGTTATGATGTATATATATAATATATACCTTCAATCCGTATGAAAGTTATGTCAATTCCGACGTAGACTCCTGAGTGTATGTACAGATAAAAGAAAGATTAAAACTAACTTGACGTTCTGTTTCTGTGGCTTCTCGTTGTTGTCTTCCGGGGCTTTTGAAGTGCCGCTCTCGCGTGCTAACTCGCACTAACTCTGTCGCGTTTAAAGTTCTATAAATAAGCTTGAGAACCCAAGCAGCTGGACTTCATGAATTCAGCGGATAAAACAGAGAGGGAAGCGAGAGGCGTGCAAGAGATTAGTGAGGAGGGGAAAAACAACCTCAATCCAATCTCAACAGTGCAACAACAGTCCCAAAGGTCATAGGGAAGGTCATTGAACGGCAAAATTGCATTTTCTTCCAGCCAGCTTCTGTATTCCACTATTGTGAGGAAAATGACCCCGAGGGGTGAGGGAGGAATGGTAGAATTACAAAAATACAGAATGGGTTTCATTCTGATTGAGTCCAGCTGAATCCTAGGAGCCGGCCCTCACGGTTCTTCTCCCGTCTCTCTCTCCTTTTAATTTATTTCTTGTTCTCTCGCTCCTGCTTTTGTCTTCAATGGTTCCAGCAGCTGCCCAGAGCAGGTTGAAATATCATTGACCTACACTTGAACCAACGGCAGTGTCACATGAGACTCTCCGAAAATCTTTTAGAATACATTAAACATGCAAAAGAGAGTGGGAGAGAGAGAGCGAGATATATATATATATATATATATATATATATATATATATATATATATATATATAGAGAGAGAGAGAGAAGCAGATGGTAAGGCTTGGCACTCCACTATTCTATTGCTTTTCAATTGTGCCATCATCACAAACGTACACACTTATGTGCGCATGAACCTACCAACCTGATCAACTAGTGAACCTGAGGGGTTCACATTAACGCAAACAAACTAATCGCCCAAAGTGATTCTCTAGTGGAAATTATTTGATTTTTTTTGCTGTTGTTTCACTGGTTGATATGTTTGAATCGTATTGAGGCGTCCTTGACACAATGGGAACAAGCAAGCAAACATCTAGCAAAGGTACCCGTGTAGCTTTGTAAACCGACCTGAACACTATTGTGACTGTTTGATTTCCCCTTGGTCTTGTTTGTAATTAATTTAGTCCTGCACTAAGCCACCACTGCTTCAGAACCCGTTCTACTTTGTCGTTTCTGTTTCACTTTCTTCCAAGGAAAGGAATCAATGTCTTTGGACAAAAGCTCCCCTGTGAGCTAGGACATGTATTTTGTGTTCCTCATTGTAAGAGCAATGCAAGAGAACAGAGCACATACATGTGCTCATGCATACAGGAAAATGTAAACAGGTGATGCAATGTATGAGTGTAAAAGATTCATACACCTAAGATCGGAGGCCATTCAAACAACACACCACATTGTACCGTGGTTTCCCATGTCAACTGAAGCGCTGCATTAGTCAATGGGGCTTGTACATCAGAATGCATCATGGGGATTGTGGTTGCCGATACTAAAATACCATATTTTGAGAGGAAAGAATCCTCCAAAAAATCCTTGATCAAGCCAAACAATACTATAGCCCCGGCTTAGTGTCGCATGAGAAACTCTCTGCCAGTTTCAAAACACAACAACGTCTCCCACCATAATGGCATATCATTTCAAGATGAATTATTAAACAACAACCGTTGCGATGTGATATCGCACAGGACAAGCCCTATTGGCTACCAGCAGGTGGTGGTGGTGGTGGCAGCTGTGTCTGGGTGCCAGAGACAGAGGTCTGTGTTGGTCCCTGCTGTTAGCTCCATTGCCCTGGTGTTGGTGTTTTCGGGAAATCTGTCGCACGAGGAGTTCTTCGGAGTGGCTGATCACTGTTGCTGGTTTATCGAAATAATAGTTGAACCATACTTCTTTAGGATTTTAAATAACGCCCTCTGTCGGCTGCACCTGGTATTATGGGATTTTGCATCTCCTCCCTCCGTTTACACACTGGCTTGGCTTCCGGTTAAACCCTCCACAAATAAGGTTTGTCTACGTCCGCTCCTATTTTACTCATTTATTTAGCGCCGATCACAGTACAAGAACCAATTGAGTGCCTGGGATGAATGACTGAAATATTGTGGGTCCCAATTATCCCACACACAAAGCCGATCAGAGAATTTCACCTGCCAAGTGGTTAGGAGTTAAATAGGCAATTATGCCCCAGAGCCAATTTTCCTAACCCTCATTGGAGAGCTTGAACTTTGGGATCGGGCTTTGGCCATTATAATGTGTGGTTGACCGCATTTGGTTTCAATACGGATGTATTTTGATTTTTTCATTAATCACACTTTGACAATGATGGCCTATTGGCTTATTTTTCCAGGAGAGGATAAACATCTTACACTGCAGGTCCCCAAAGAGTTGTTGCATTTGTTTCAAGAGTTCACCACAAAGAGCAGTCCATTTTCGGAACAAACAAGGTAACGAGGTACCCTGGGGTTTGCGTTTGCGTAGGAATGTATTTACAATTAGTATGTGTCTCATGTCAATAAACATTTGCAATCGCTGCCAAAAAAACACATTCAGACTCCAATGTATTTCAAAAGAACAGTGACTCGATAAAAGATTTCACATCATTAAGGAATGTTTAGATACCGAATACTTGTTTGTAGTATGTGTGCTTGTCTTCGTGAACGGTTCATTCATCACATTCATTTGGTGTGACCTCATTTGTGTAGGCTTTTATTACCGTGTCCATTTGTGTTGTATCCAATACATCTGTCTTCTAAATCAGCTAGACGTGAATGGGTTTCAAGTCCAAATGTATGCCTCTGTATTTGGATTCTGCTATTTTTGTCTTGTTGCACACGTGCGCGTACACACACACACACACACACACAGACAGACAGACGTGTGATCACATACACACACACACACACACACACACACACACACACACACACATAGACACACACACCAAGGCCGACAGACAAACGGACAGACAGAAGGACAGAGACAAAAAGAGAGACAAATACACACACACACACACACACACACACACACACAAACACACAAACACACAGACCACCAGCTAGGAATCCACAGAGGACGCTTCTTGTGAAGCGCTAGCATACCAATGTGTCCTTTAGCATCTTTAACCACAAAGTATGAAAGAAAAGGGAACTGACATTCTGGAGCCTTTTACTGTGATGAAAATGTAATGTGCCGTGAATGTAGCCAGACTCTCATTTGTCCACTTTTTTTTAAAGGCTACACTGAAAAGGGCTCCTAAAGAAAGTCGCTACGGCTAGTCGCTAAGCGGATTCCAGAATTAGTGGTATTAAAGATAACAGACTAGCATGGGGGAGATACGAGGTGTACTTTTCTCTTTTTCCTTTCATAAACGTATCACTGTATTATGAATGGATATCCTAATGTGAGGATATTAACATACGTGTTCACACGAGGCGTGTCCGTGTGTGGTAGATGGCGTGTAAGAAACCCAGCGTGGTATTAAAATGATCGAAACAGTGAGCAGAAAATCATGAGAAGTTACAGTTTGGTTTGACTCGCGCGACGAGGCTGGAATTAAAAGACCATCGTAAAGAAGTTCATTAAACCTCTATTCGCCACACTCGTTGCCTTCCAGGGTTTCCAATTACATGTATTAATACTATCATTTATTCATAAGACATTTTCATTTGGCTCCTGTTGGAAACTTTATAAAAAGTGCCAGTTTGAAAGTTCATAAAGATAGCTATCTTTTCAGACCGAAAAAGCACTTCCTTCCCTGCAATAATTACCAAAAATAATTTGAAAAGAAATATTACAAAGGCACATTTCTTTTGAATCTGCTAAATATAAATTCCTTTAAATATAGATTACTTAAAATAACATATATAAGGCCATTAGCTTGGAAGACGATTAACAAACTAACCTAATGAGGTAGATTTTCTTCGGATCGTGTAAGAAAATAAAAGTAAAAAGTAAAAAAAAGTAAAATCCACTGTCCATAGGGTGTTATAGTATGATTTGGGTCGGTCTGTGCTGAGTTTTCCGAGATTAACTCAACATCATAAACCTGTGAAGCAATTTAATTTAATTAATACCTCAGAACTGTCTTAAGCCGGACATTAATCCGTCCAAACTTGTACAACCCCGACAATATGGAGCCATAGATGGGAAATAGAGGCAAAAGAAATGAGAGACAGACGGACAGAAAGACAGAGGGTTAGATGGACAGACAGACAGAAAGAGAGAGAGACAGATGAAGCAACAGGGTGAGCAAGACAACAGATGTGAGAGAGAGGATGACTTTGTGGCGAAAGAAAGATACAGAAAGAGAGAGACAGAGGGAGACTGAGACAAAGAGAGAGAGAGAGAGAGAGGGAGAAAGAGGGAATGAGAGAGAGAGAGTGAAAGAGAGAGAGAGGCAGACACACAGATCGAGAGAGAGACAGATAAGGAGCGAGACAGAGAGCAAGAGAGAGACAGAGAGCAAGAGAGAAAGAGAGACAGAGCGAAAAAAAAGAGAGGGAGAGTGACACAGGGAGAGAGACAGACACACAGATCGAGACAGGAGATAAGGAGAGAGACAGAGAGCGAGAGATAGACAGAGAGAAAAAGAGAGAGAGAGAGATAAATTGCCCTTGCTCTCTGCTTTGGATTCCAAAGGCGTTCCAGGCCGTCCCCAGACATTAAAAGTGTGTCCATAGTTTGGGCGGTCGGGGGAGTGATTGGAAATGTCAGCTGACAACAGCACTTTTCGCTGACACTCTGGGATCTGGCACTGAGACCAAGACATGGTTGGGGTGCTGGTGTGTGTGCGTGTATGCATGTGTGCGTGTGTGTGTGTGTGTGTGTGTGTGTGTGTGTGTGTGTGTGTGTGTGTAAGTTAGGTGCAGTGGTGGATGGATTGATAAGGGAAGGGGGCAAAGCAGAATGGTTGACTCTTGGTGACAGTAGGAATGAGAAGGACATTGTCTAGTAGTACCTTGTCTGTTCGGTGTGTGTGCAAGTTTGTGCTGAAGTGTGTGTGTATGTGTGTTTGTCTGTCTGTTTGTGCATGTGTGTTTGTGTGCTTGGATGTGTGTGGGTGCGTGTGTCTGGCTCAATAAAGAATGAGCCTGTAAGGAGTGGCTATCCTGTATTTTCTATATATTTCTACAAGTTTAGTAACTTAGTAAGCATTGCAGATGGTTGAAGTACAATGGGACTGCTGCTTGGTGGGCATATATCCGCAGGGAGCAACCTAACCTTAACAAGAATCTGATGGTCTTGTACCATTCATCTGTCATCATTGTACTAATGCCCGACACATTACTGTAACCAAATAACTGCCTTTTTCCGTTTTGGGGTTTGTTTTTCGTTTATTGTTGTCTTATACTTTTCTATAAAATTCAACAAAGCACTTAAAAAATAATAATGTTAGCATCACAAACCCACACACACGCACGCACGCACACTCACTCACACACACACACACACACACAATCAAGCCATCACACAGCCATCTCTGGCATCGTCTCCCACCAAAACCCCTGTACCCCACCACCTCCCCCCCAGTGCAACCATCACTCTCCCCTACTGACCTTTTCCCAAATGTTACTGGCTGCTTGGCACACTGACTGCCCCTCTAATGACACCTTTATTGGCCCTCGTTTGTCACAGGCCCTCTGCTGTGTGCCCGGGGGCGACTGGGAAACCACAGCAGCTTGGTGGCCGCCAAGCCACCGGGCACTACCAGGTCTGTCCACTAGGGGCACTCCAAACACCTGAGGCGCTACAGCTAGCATAAAGTGCAGAGCTCCAACGGCGTTAAAACCCTTTAGCGCAGAATGATGTCAAACAACTAAAATACTTGGGGACGCCTTATTCAGCGTCAGCAATGACAAACCTGGTTTCATTTGAACATGTAGCAGTCAGAGTCGGGAATTAAATCGAGTCACGGGAGAAGCGAGATTCTATGTTTCCGCAGTACCTGTATCGTCAGGTTGACTCAAATTTGATTGCCGAGATGGAATCCAAAAGCCAATCAGGGAAGAGATGCCCTGCTGGGTCCAAAAGTGATAACTTTAAAACCTCCTCTAGAGAAAGGCGTAGTCAATATGACACTGCCTGTTCAAACAGCGCATTTCACTGACTTACTGGGGGAGGGTGGCTACGCCCTTTTTAACAGCTAGCACTCAAATAAAGCTCTCTAAACTCACCTACTGCACCTTTGAAGGTAAAGTGGGCGTGTCCACCTAGATGTATGACGCATAGAAGGGCAACGTTTGCTACAGTCCACTTGGTAGGCTGGTAGGCTGATCTATCCATCATACATCTAGGTGGACACGCCGCCTAGCGACACCTGTTGGTATAATCTGTCACCTTTTATAATATAGCCTGCTGGGACTTTACATTCAAACGCAAACACAAAGAGATGAGAATACCACGGTACAGAGCGGGACTCACGGCTGACAGAGCTTGATGAGGTCCTGGTCGGAGGTGGCCGGCGGCAGGCCTCGGATGTAGAGGTTGGTCTTGCTGAGCTGCTCCGCCAGAGCGCCGCCATGACCCCCTCCCAGGCCCGTGGTGCCAGGGCTGGGTGGAGCCATGGGCACAGGGGGGGGAGCATAGGACTGCTGGAACGAGAGAGGGGGAGAGAGAGGGGTCAATGAGGATGTGTTGTATGTGATGCTTTACCTCGAACCAATAGCAGTCAAGTATTTCCACCCATGTCAAGATAAATGTAAAGTTCGCAAATAGTCCGAAATAAGAACGCAGGATGATGACGATGAGGATAACGTCATCGAGCCAGGAGCTTGAATGCCCTCTGTTTTTGTTTTGTACACTAGTACAAAAAAAAAACGAGTGTACAAAACATTAGTCGTAAGACACAAACCGCCCAAACCACAGCCTTGTGTTTTCATGCCACTCGCACACATCAAAACACCCCCCACTAGAAGCACCGCTGGGCAGGGCCTGCTCCAGAGAGGACCGGGGGCTTTGCTTTGACACGGTCGTTTTATATCGAACTCCGGGGGCCTTTGACACGTCAATCGTTGTGTGTTAGCCGTGTCACTACTTATCCTTAGCTAGCCGGGGTGAGAGTGCGGGGAATCAGAGGGCAGGAGCTTGGGTTCAACGAATGGTGAACGGTTCATGACCTCAGATTCTGTGTCTGAGGGGCGGTACGAAGAACGTGTCCTACAAGAAGAAGAGGAGGGAGATTGTAGGCTAGGAGGAGTGGGGACGGCAAGAGGGGGCAAGAGGGGGAGCATTCTGGAACAGCGAAATCCTGACACCAGGAGAGGTAGGGGAGGTGAGACAGGTTTTGTTTGTGAAGGTTTATGAGAAAAACAGGAAGCGAAAACACAGGAAGCTGTTTTTATGTGTGTGTAGACGATGATTTGAATACTTGCATGTGCTTGTTTGTGGGTTTGTGAATGAATGTGTGTGGACGATGGGAGGGAGTGTGTGGCTGCCTGTGAGGCAGTGTTTGTGATAATGATAGGCTGTCAGCAAACAGCAATGTGGGGCCAGTGCTAGCTCTGATATTAATCTATTACCTGTACTTCCCCGAGCCGGCTTGCAATTACCGACACCCCCACAGACACACACACATACACATACACTCACACATGTACAAGTTAAGACACACACAGACACACACACTCATACATAGGGCAAGAAACACATATACACACACAGACTTGCACACTCACACACATGCACAAGTCAAGACACACACACACACACACACACACACACACACACACACACACACACTCAAAGACACAAAGAGAGTGATCAGTCCACAGAGGCAGCGCTTGCTAATGAAGAAACGAACGAGGCACTAACACGCAGCATTAGGTGATGCAGAAAGCAGTGCCAGCTTGTCATCCGCAGCTCAAAGGAGAGCGTCTAGTAAAAGGAGATGGTAAGATTCCAGTGCCGTCGGCCGCCATTTCATCCGGTGCACACAAAACACTGTGAAGTCGTTCAGCGATGGCGTCAGAGGAGCGATATAAAATACCTCTTCACACACTCCTCTGTATTCAAATCATTCCAAATCGCAAATCATATTCCGATTCACCCACTTTTTACTCTGAGGATTTTCCATCTGAAAACAATAATGACAGAGTAAATGGCAAATGGACTGCATTTATACAGCGCTTTTCAAACCAGTTGCCACTCAAAGCGCTTTACAATACTGCCTCACATTCACGCACACATTCACACACCGACGGCAGAGTCAGCCATGCAAAACAGCCAGCTCATCAGGAGCACTAAGGGTGAGAAGCCTTGCTCAGGGACACTTCGACACTCCGGAGCCGGAGATCGAACTAGCCACCTTCCGGTTACCAGCCAACCCGCTCTACCTCCTGAGCCACATGCCGCCCATAGACATTCCGTCAATGTTTGTTTTTTTTGCCGGTCGTATTTTGTGCCAGTCATCTGCCAAATGCCAAACAGATATTGAGGACGGCAGATGACGGAGAGATCGGCTGATGCCGGTTGACTGATTGTTATTTTGCTGAGGTCATTGGGTACAGGCCGAGAGTCCGTACCTCCGTGGGGTTCGGCGAAGCTGCTTCGGATGCATGGCTGAGAATCACGAGCGGTAATGCATAACCTTGATTCAAAATGTTGTTTACTATCAACACTTGATGCCCGCTGGAATAATTTATGTTTTATTCCGGCATGAGCTTGCGTAGTGAAGAGGTTGTAGGAGGTACACATGTAGACACACACACACAAACAGACGTGCAGACACCCACACACAGACACGTGCACACATGAAACAGCCAGGCACACACACGCTATCAGAGGTGCAGACACGCACACACACCTACATAGACATGACACACACACACACCGGCCACAAGCACACACACACAATCAGACACACACAACGCAGAGGGTCAGACAAGCACGTATGCACACACACACACACACACACACACACACACACACACACACACACACACACACATAAACATGCACAAACACATCAGATAGACACACACACACACGCACACACACACCTGATCAAAGGCCTTGCCCAGGGAACCTCTTTCAGCCAATTTGTGCAGCTGTCAGGTCCGAGGCGACAGGGCTCCGTGTATGTAACGTGTCAGACACTGTGATAGGGGAAGGCTTTGAAACGTCAAAATCCCTCTTTTTCTCCCTCTCTCTCTTCTCCGCTCTCTCTTTTTTATCTCTTTCACTCAGTCACTGTCATGCTTTGTTCTCCCCCTTTCACATCGTTTTTTTTTTGGTGTCCTTCACCTATATTGTATATTTCCTGATCTCTACCCTATAGGCGTCAACATCCTCCCTCCCTCTCCCTGTATGTCTCTCTCCCTCTCTCTCTCTCTCTAGCTCTCTCTCTCTCTCGCTCTCTCTCACTCTCTCTCTCCCTCCTTGCTCTCTCTCTGCCTTTTTTTGTAGCTCACTTCAGGATTACTGTGAAGTGTGTGTGTGTGTGTGTGTGTGTGTGTGTGTGTGTGTGTGTATCATCAGAACCTGCCCGTATATATGTGTGTGTGTGTGCGTGCACGTAGACACGGGCACGCACATGAAACATGCTCCCTCACACTCGTAGGCTTGGCAGCCACACCAAACACTCACACAAAGCAAACAGCTACTTCCTGTTCTGCGGCTACACCCACACAGCACTGTGTGAGTGTGCAGAACCAGAGCCTTACCGCCGTGAGTGATGACGGCAGTGCGGCCTGATAGGTGTTTTCCAGGGCTGCTGGCGGGTTCATTTATTCACATGATTAGATTGCATTGGAAAATATACGATGGGGGATATTTTCACTTCCACGGTGCGGCGTGTTGAAATGTCCTGGAAGAAGAAACTGCCGCTGCGCGTCGATGAGGCTCGGTTTTGGACTCGTTTTTCTGTATGCGTTGATTTGTCAATTAATCAATCAATTAATCGACTGATCTGTTATATTTTTCTACATGCGTAAGGCACAAGGGCACGCCGGTCAGTCCATCGCAACACGACACACACACACAGCGGCAGATCATGTTCAACCTCTACGTGGTGTTCAGAAAATCAGAAATAGCTTAAAATGCGCTCGGACGTGTGAACACACACGCTTGCACAAACACACGTGCACACACTTGCACACACACTAACGAAGAACAGGGTTTCAGTTATGTATTGTGGTTAACAGGCACAGTAACTTTCAACATGTTCTTTGTGGTGGACGGTTCGGTTTTGTGCACGGCTCAAATACTTTTTTAGATGGCTGTAACAACGTCCAATGTGGCCGCACATTCAACATCGCCACCCTCCAAGGTGACTTTGGCTGGTCTCCTCCAGAGAAAGACGCAGGGTGGTAGTGTTTCGAAGCCGGTGCATTTGAAGATAAAATACATGGCCTTGTGCTGCATGTTGCCATGCAGTAGGAGATCTCCTGTAGTGTTTGGGGTGATGGCTGGTTTCACCTGCTGGGCGCCTGCTCCTTGATTGCACAATGTGCAACAGGTGTCCAGCCTCCCCCAGCCCCAGAGTCCAATCAGGTGAGGCTGCTTAAACTAGCCGTCAGCGACATACACACGCAGTAGGCTTCCACCATGTCTCATGTCTCATTGGGGAAATGCATACCACAAATGCTGTCCCTCCGACACACACACACACACACACACACACACACACACACACACCAGGATTCCCGTAAATTTCCCACATAATTAGCACGTCGTCTGCAGGCCTTGAAAAAAGACCCACATCCGTTTCCCCTCACTCCCACTCTCACTCTGACCCTCTCCCTCACACTCTCTCCCTCTCTCCCACTGTTCGGATGAGAGCACCCTGACCTCTCTTAGGCCCCTCCATTGTCTGCCATTAGCAGGCCACTGCATGCCTTTATTGAGCCATACGGCTCCACACACCCCTCTAATGGCTCGGGGAGGGTGAGCACGACCTGACAATATATACACAAGGACAAAGCCAAAAAACACGGAGAACTTCAAGAAGAGAGACTCAGCGAAAAAAACAGAACTATAAAAAATGGAAAGAATGATGGAGTGGAAGGAAAGAAAGAGCACGGGAGAGGGAGAGAGAGAGAGAGAGAGAGAGAGAGAGAGAGGGAGGGAAGAGAGAGGGAGAGAAGAGAGAGAGAGACACACACAGGGGGAGGAAGAGATTAACGGCCAACAATGAGCCCATTGGTCCAGAGCTAAAGCTCTGCTCCATATATTTAATAAGGCTCATTTCCTCTTTTTGTGTGCGTGTGTGTGAGTGTGTGCGTGTGTGTGTGTGTGTGTGTGTGTGTTATGCTTCAGAAAGCTTTTTAAGCTTCTTGACATCCAAACAGCAATCGTGGTACTTAAAGAGCATACACACACACACACACCCACACTCAAACACACACACACCCACACTCAAACACACACACACACACACACACACACACACACACACATATGCACACAGACTCTCACTTAAACGAGCAATCAAACAGTTGTTCATCGAGAATTCCCTTTGACAACACATCTCTGGGCTGTGTTCTGTAGCGTCACTTCGAACCTGCCGTTAACCTCTGTGGAGTCAGGAGGCTGAGGCAGGAGGCTGAGGCAGAAGGCTGAGGCAGAAGGCTGAGGCTGGAGACTGAGGCAGGAGGCTGGAGGCTGAGGCAGGAGGCTGAGGCAGAAGGCTGAGGCAGGAGGCTGAGGCTGGAGACTGAGGCAGGAGGCTGAGGCTGGAGACTGAGGCAGGAGGCTGAGGCAGGAGGCTGAGGCAGGAGGCTGAGGCTGAGGCAGGAGGCTGAGGCAGAAGGCTGAGGCTGGAGGCTGAGGCAGGAGGCTGAGGCAGAAGGCTGAAGGCTGGAGGCTGAGGCAGGAGGCTGAGGCAGGAGACTGAGGCAGGAGGCTGGGGCCTAACGCTGAGGCAGGAGGCTGAGGCAGGAGGCTAAGGGCAGGAGGTACACACCTTCTGTCACCGTGCCTGATGGAGGGGCTACGGTCTGCGTCTCGATAAAAAGATTCAGCAAATAACTGAATAAAGTATGACGCACAGAAATGCCGTGACTTCAATGTCTAGCTTCCGCTCGCGTGCACACATAGCCCTGCTGGAACTCTCCCGAGAGCACATAGTTGTCATGATCGTGGTTTGAAACTCTCCATTTTCATTGTCCAGTTGTTCCCCTTCTTAAACACGTCTCATAGAACCCTTTTCTTCTGTAGTGGTATAATGGCACCTGACTGGAGCATTAGCGCCACCTGCTGATTACCGATTCACATTGTATTTTATTGATATTCAGAAAATGTGGTTACGATTTGCAATGCGGAACGGAAACGTGATTTTTAGGACGGAAACTTGATTGTTGGCAGAGAAAAAGAGAGAAAGAGAGAGAAGTAGAAAATGTTTGAGAAATGGTAAGAGAGACTGACAATTCATTCCTGATATGTTAATCTAAAGAATGGACAACGGGAGGAAGGAGTAAGAGGAAAGCGAGAGAGAGAGAGAAAGAGGGAGAGAAAGAGAGAGAGAGAGAGAGAGGGGAGAGAAAGAGGGAGAAAGAGAGAGAGAGGGATATATAGAGAGAGAGGGAGAAAGAGAGGGCTATAGAGTGAGAGAGAGAGAGAGAGAGAGAGAGGGAAGAGAAAGGGATAGAGGGGTAGAGAGAGAGAGAGGGAGAAATAGAGGGATATATATATATAGAGAGAGAGGGGGGGAGGATGGGGGGGTCTGTTCTGGGCAACACTGACACTTCCTGATACAGTGCATGAAAGAATGCGGGGCTATTTTTGGGGTGAGAACTGAGATCCTCTGCCTCTCCCTTTGAGCGTGGAAACGGCGGCCGTGTATAAGGACAAGCCTGTGAGCAGAGAGGAGCAGGCTCACGGCTCTCCGCACGTTACCACCCCCTCACACACACCCGCCATACGTGTTCGCAGATCCAACTGGTTAATGACTACGGTCTCCAATGTTGCGAGTGCTGCTACGAAAAATACGAAAAAAATTACTTCAGGAAAAGTCACAAAGGTTCACTCACTGGTGTGTTTTTAAGGGGTTAAATGCAAGTGAATGTGGGTCGATGAATAATGAGGGACTCTTGTTTCCCAAACAGCTCTCCAAGTATAGGTATAGGAGGTAGACCTATATGTGGGCACCGAATGCTTAGGTTGCAAGAAAAAACAGGGTAGTTGTGGGGAAAATGTACCGTAAGTGTCATGAGTTTGTTACTTTCGTTTTTTTCCGGCACAAAAGCAGCTGTTAGACCCAGTAAAAGCTGGTTCAGGTTGTGTTATTCACCGTGTTCAGCACAAAAGGTGGCCCGCAACTGTTGCTGAGCGGGATAAACACTCTGAGCCTTTTTAAGGCCTGCCTTTTTCATCCGTTTTTGCAGAAATAATAGCCAAATAATGAATAATGAATAAACACGGGAAAAATAACAAGCTGTCAAAAAAAAAAACGGAATACAACTCACTCCTGTAAACAAATTAAATATTTGCCCTTTCGTGTTATTGCACTAAAGTCGTCCTCATTTTGACCTGGTTCTCCCCACCAGAACCTCTTTATGTTCACCGTGGAGGTCACTCGCAGGCCGCTCGTAGGGTCACTTACCCCCCAACCCCCCGCTGCCGTACTCCATGTATTTTCAGACTTCCTCTTTCCCTAAATACGAGACAGCACCAACAGCACTCCGGGCCCGTCATAAACAAGTTGCGCCAAACACCGGGGGACAGAGAGGACAGACGTTTAGCTCCAAACTGGCGCCAGGCGGACCGGCCCAGAGATAAGCACATGATGGAAGAGGACCTCTCACTCTCTGACCCTCAGTGACAATCCCTCTACAATGGTTTCAGTTTCGTTGAGTTTAT
Organism: Pollachius pollachius; assembly: GCF_949987615.1. NCBI lineage: Eukaryota > Metazoa > Chordata > Actinopteri > Gadiformes > Gadidae > Pollachius > Pollachius pollachius. The sequence goes on along the minus strand of NC_136934.1, from coordinate 47,073,846 downwards.
TTTTTTGTTAGTGAAGAACCGAAAACAGACTCATACTAAGAAAGTTGGCCGCGTTTGCGCGATTGCGAATGTTTGAACGTCATGCAAGGATGTTGTTTATGTTGTCTCCGAATAGCTAATGACTGGTATTTGGTTGCTTGTATATGTCTTTGTGAGATCGTCTGCATACGTCATTAGGATTAAAACAGTGAGCCTGACACAAACACTGCCAAAGCAGTGCCTTAAATATAGTTGATAACGTGTGAAACTGAAAACTGTCCTTAAAAGCTTTTTCTGGTTGGTGTTTCAGACATGGGTATAACATGGTATTCCATGCATCCCCCACCCACACACACACGCCAAATCCAAGTCTTTGTCTTCTTGTTACCAGAAATAAAATGTAATTAGGAGCTAACTCGACTGAAACCCCTGACCTGGCAGTCCCTCTATAGAAAATCCATCCTGATTGACATCCCCCAACATTATCCATTGTTCTTTTCAAAGGAAAAATAACATTTGTTGTTTTCATTCTGCCTTCTAGAATGTAGAATTATTAAGACAGGGGGGTGAAAAAATATTTTCCACCATTTTTTTCTTCTTTCATCTTAATTGCCTGACCTCTACCATGAAAGTTAAAGCAAGAAGAATAAAACATGAATATTGAAGAGAAGCTTTGCACAAAGCTCTTTTATTATGGATATTTATGCAAATGGCACATACGTTTATTCAATAAAGTCTTTCCCTGGCTCCCCACATCTCCTTACCCCTCGGTTAGCCTTGTGAAACCTTCCGGTATTCACCAGAAGGTTCACACAGCGGCCCTGTGTTCACCCGCAGTACAAGTTATTTTTGACTACCTTCACTTTCACTTTATACTTTCACATTCACCTTATACTTTCACTTTCACTTCATGATGAACCCATAAACATGAACTCAGGAACATGAATACGCTTACCGATGGACTCAGTGCTCTGAGGCAGTAGAAGCAAACAAAACACAAAACAAAAGCCATGTCCTTTGGGGCGGTGTATATTCCAGCCGTTGTGCTAGCTACAGCTACAGAAAAGGTCTGGCTTTCCACACCGAGTGCCCTACATCTGAGGAGGCATGGCATGTTAGTCATCGTCTCAGAATACATCCTCCTTCAACGTCGAGTGGCACTTCTACCTTCCATCTGATTAACAAGCATCCTTCGCCCCCTTTAAAACAATAGGTTTTTATTCCATTACGCTGCCCTCCTGTGTAATTATCATATGACATTCCCGTCCCTGCAATGACAAGCACGGACCTCCACACTCCCACACTTTTCGTAACTTCGCGGTTTATCCCTTGTTTCCATCGTACCTTCTCCCATCTCCTACTCTGTCCCCTCTCAGTCAGTGCTCAGTACCCCACCCTCCCTCCTCCTCCTCCTCCCACCTCCTCCTCCTCCTCCGCCTCACACACCCCTGGTGCTCTCCTCTGGTCTCTCCTCTCCTCCACGCCACCCCCGCCGTGTGCCACCCAGGAGATTAAAATATGAGGAAACAATCATTCTCCGGCTCATTAGCATATGAACAGTGGGGGCCGTGCGCCCCCCCCCCCCCCCCCCGACCAGACACGTCCAGGGAGCCCAGGCAAATCCTCCGCCAAGCCAGTTTTTAATCCTGGGAATGACTTTTTCACGTTTCTTTTCTTTATGATTTTCATTCTTTCTTTCTTTTCTTTCTTCCCCCCCAACCCCCCTCTCCCCCCACCTCCCCTCAAATGAAACAGAACAAGGTTTTTTTTTTTCATTTTGGCACCGGCCCTTTCAGACGAACACATTACCATCAGAATGAGATGGCATTAGAGGAAGACAGAATGCTTATACAGCACGCCGCTGAAGAATGGAGGCTATAGAAAAGGCCCGCAGACAGAATAGCAAGGAGCCCGGCGCGCTATATGGAGGGTCGCGGGTGACGAGGGCAGGGGTTCCCTCTGTTTCTAATAATTTCAAATTACAATTCCACCCGGATAGTCAGCTTCACCATTTTCTGCTGCAGTCAAATTTGCCAGAATACATACATATATACAAATAAATGTTTAGAACGATTCCTTGTTATTCATCGGAAAGTAGTAAAGAAACAAAAATGGCACGCAAAAAGGTCTGAGAGATCAATCTTGGTGGAAATTTCAGCAGACTCTTGCATGGGAGCTACTGAGCAGAAAGTTATTTCTCACGGATGCACGCGCCAAGGCAAAGAGACAATTCAAAGTTTGATAGATCACAGTCTTCAGGATTTTGGCGTACGTTTTTTTCTCTCAAAAGACTATTAAGTACTTTGAAGATGGGGTTTTCGTCTGTTGTCTGGGACATGTTTATGGGCTGAGAAGAGGTCTAGGCCCTGTTTACACAAGGGGAAAAATCTTGATTATACACGTTTTTTTAATCTAGATTGCATGCTTGATCCAAAAACTCTCATAATTATTGTGATGCATCCATGCTTTAGATGCGTGCATATATCAACATACATTAGCATAGGCATTTTTAATGAGGGGAATGCTTAGACAAATATAATAACTGTGCATAATTAGCGATGAATGTTAACTGTTTCGTACATTTGTACGTACACCTGCATCACATTCTGATGTCAATCCCTGACTCGTTCAGAAGTGGACTTTCTGGACAAGCTCAGTCCATTAGCTCCCATGTCTTCATGGTGCTCACATCTTTTGGCTAATGATGTCAATGCATCTCGAGGCAAAGGTTAGAGACTTAACAAGTTCCACAGGCGGACGCCGAAACACACTGTCACTGGATGGAAGTGAATGCGTTGAGAGTGTGAATGTAGCAGTTAGTCTGTCACACAGGTAATAGGTTCGTGGTCCCCGGAGCAATTTATCAAACCACAGTGTCAGATGAGCTATCGCGCCGAGGCTGAAGCACACATCTATAGATACATGTTAAAGAGCCGTGTTGCCAGGCTGCTCTGAAGCCAGCATACAGTGGCTCACAACCGTTTTTGGAATGAGGCAGCCTGATGACTTAACTGCAATTAACGTGTATAACGCAGGATTATCAACGATAGATCCTCAAAGTATTTAGCGGACGCTTTTATCCAACCGGCCTACTTTATCCATCTTTTTTTAACAT